>NW_026652290.1:790552-869260 GCF_009828535.3 Hylobates moloch | reverse complement strand
ACACCACACACCTCACCACACACCCCTCAAATCACACCACACACCTCACCACACACACCTCAAATCACGCCACACACTCACACCACACACACCCCTCAAATCACACCACACACATCTCACACCACATACACACACACATCAAATCACACCATATACACCTCACACCACACACACACCCTCAAATCACACCACAGACACACCTCACACCACACACACCACACACAGTTCAAATCACACCACACACACTTCAAATCACACCACAGACACACACACCTTGGCATACACACACACACTCACACCACACACACCTAACCCCTCAAATCACACCACACACCTCGCACACACACCTCAAATCACACCACGCACCTCACACCACACACACCCCTCAAATCTCCACACATACCTCACACACACACCTCACACCACACACATACACTCTCAAATCACACCACAAATACACACACACACACACTACATCATACCACACACATCTGCCTCACATCATACCATAAATACACATGCCTCACACCCTACATTATACCACAAACACACACTTCATAACATGTCCCACACACAACTTTGTATTATGCCACAAATGTGCACCTCACACTATAAACAAGCACACCTACTATCATACCACATACATACACATCTTACATGACCCCCAAACACACATACCTCATTTCACTCCAAACACATACTCCTGTCACCACAATGCAGCTCCAGGCACAGTTTATTTCATGCCATCAACACCTGTGCCAAATCACTGTGCAAAGACCTGCCTCTCCAATGGACCCCATGCCTCATACCATCACCAAATGTGTATATCACCCTATAAATGACCCCCAACACCTCTTATTGCCTCCAGATCTGAAATGCACACCCCCACAAAATCCCCAAAGAGATACCCCTGCCCTCCTGATCACAGATCACACCCTCATAGTCATGAAGCCCTGCTGATAGTGGAGGCACCAAGTGTCAGTGAGACAGACCCTCATGTGTGTTGAGAGATGGGGGGGCTCTTGTGTGCAGCCCTGGAGCTCTGGGGTGGGGGGCAGGGGCCTCCCTGCTATCCTGGTCGATGGCAGAAAACTCCAGAGCTGGGAAACAGCACAGCCCAAAGAGCACAGGGTCGGGATGTGGGAAGGAGACCCGGGCAGAGACTGGAGGGACAAGGCCTCAACTCATGTTTTGCAAAATGTGGCACATGGACCTGCTGATTCTGGGCCCCCCACGTGGTTTTACTGAAGTAACATGTCTGTGAGGGAGCTTAGAATTTGCATTTCAGATGAGCTTCCCCCTGGAGGCTTTTATGTGTGCTGAAGGAGTGTTCGAAAACCACTGGTCTAAACTGCAACAGCTTGACCAGTAGATGAGAGATTTAGACTTTATTTGGAAGGCAATAGTGAACCACGAATGTTCAGGTGGGGGATGAGCAGAGTGAGTTTGTTTTTTTTTGTTTTTTTGTTGTTGTTGTTGTTGTTTTGAGATGGGAGTCTCGCTCTGTTGCCCAGGCTGGAGTGCAATGGTGTGATCTTGGCTCACTGCAACCTCCACCTCCCAGGTTCAAGTGGTTCTCTTGCCTCAGCCTCCCAAGTAGCTGGGATTACAGGCATGTGCCACCACGCCTGGCAAACTTTTTTGTATTTTTGGTAGAGAAGGGGTTTTGCCATGTTTGCCAGGCTGGTCTTGAACTCCTGGCCTCAAGTGATCTGCCTGCCTCGGCCTCCCAAAGTGCTGAGATTACAGGTGTGAGCCACCACGCCTGGCCTGAGTGAGGGTTTTGAAAGAGGAATTTTGCGTCAGTGCTCAGGCAAGACTGGGGAATTTGGGGGAAACTGAGGAGAGAGGTAACAAGGAGGACCTGAACTGTGGTGGGAGGGGCTGACTGGAAAGACCCCTGTGTGAACCCCATCGATGTCAGTGCCCCATAAGCCCATCAGCAGGACCCCCACAGGCAGTTTGATGGAGCTGGTGGTAGAGAATTTAGGGAAGGTCTTGACTGAGAGGCATCTACACAGGACCTGGGCAGGTCCCACTTCCAGAAGGCGATGGGCCCAGTAGTTTATGGGTGAAGGCACGCCCTAGGTAGTCACCCTGCTCACCCCTGGCTCCTCCAAAGTGGGAGACCAGGGGCTCTGTCCCTCCCCTGCCACCTGGGCTGCCCTCAGCCTCCTGAGCAGAGCCAGTGGCGGTGTCCGCCTCCCTTCCCAATCATGCAGGAGTTGCAGGATACAGCCTGGCCAGCGGCAGGGCCCTTATCCATGCCATCTCTCAAATCTCCGTGTGAAGGACAGATGGGTAAACAAGTGTCTGGTAGCCTGGCTCTCTGGGGACCCCCAGACCGCTGATATGTGGAGGAGACCCTGATGTCCACCAGTTCTTTGCTCAGGTGTCCCCAGGCTGAGTTTCTGGCCAGGGGCTCAGGCCCTCACTCAGCGTAAGCAGGCGACAGGTTTGTCCTGAGATGCACCTGAGGACATCGGGTGCTGGCCGGGGCCAAGCAGGCAGCCCAGGCTCTAGGAGGCCCACCCTGAGGTCAGTGGGAAAGCCCAGCGTGTCCCATCTCAGGCTAGACCCACAGTTTGACCACACACTTTCTTTTTCCTTCACAGGAAATCGGCCTCAGTTTTCTTGCCAAGCTAGCGGCAAAATTTGGAGATCTCACCTCTGTGGTCTGTGGAATGTGAATCAGACTTTGCACGTCCACAGCCACATCCACCCCACTCTCTTCCTTCCTTACCAGACAGGCAGAAGGGTGGGTGAGGAGATGCGGGTGTGACCCTGAGGGCAGGGTGTGTCCTGGCTGCTGAGGGCAGGCTGGACCTGGGCTGGGGTGGGTGACGCCTGGCACCAGGTCATCCGGGTTTGCTTCGTGGCGGCCTGGTCCAAGACCTCAGGGATTGCCAGGTAGCCTTGGCCTCCTGGGTCTCAGCCTTGCCCTATTCAGCACTACCAGAGCCCAGCCAGTCCCAGTCCAGGGAGAGCCCTAGGCACTGGTGTTTCAGGGCCGATTCTAGGCCCCAGAACACACCTGAGCCAGGCACTCACTTCCGCTTTGCCTCCTGGAAGGTCACCCAGAAGCCATGTTCGTTCTGAACCCCTGCCTTCCTGACTGTGACCCAGTGGGCAAGCCCATTTTTCTGGGTTTTCCTCTCTCTCTTCCCCTCAGCGTGGCACTGCTGCATCCTGACCCTGAGTGTGATCTCACAGGCCCTGTGCTCTGGTCTCAGAGGTTCCCAAACATCCGCCTTGTCCAAGAAGAGATGTTTGCTCTTCCCCGTCTTGAGATGCTAGGATTCTGGGGTCCCGAGGGAAGGCCCCGCTCTTCCTGCCACATTCCGAGAGAGGAGTGGAACCCTCTCCCAAGGTCTTCCCAGGAATTCAAGGGGAGCTGCAGCCGCAGGCATGGGACAATGCGGGGAGATGGGATGTGTGGTAGAGGAGGGATCCCTTGTCCCGCAGAGGGGCTGTGGGCAGAAAAAGCCGAGGGCGCTGGGCTTCCTTAACCCGAGCCGCCCTTTTACCATTTTACCAAAGACTAAACACGGAACTGTAACCTGGGCCTGCCAGCTCCCTGAGACCCGTGTGACAATGCTAAGTTTGGACTGTACTGAAAACTTGGTCGTCCCTTTGTCCCTCCAGATCTTCTTGCCTTGGAGGGCTGACCTGAGCTATCCCATGTTAAAATATTTTTTGCTTTCTGGCTTCCACTTGCGTTCACCCAATGTGGAGCCCCAGAAGGAGATGGCGAGCAGGAGGAGAGCAACGTGGGACAGGGGATTGTTCTCCTGGCTGCCTCCCTCAGGTGCTTCCATGGGCTGCCGTGTCCCTCCACTGAAGGTCCCACACAGCTCCCGCCAGGCAGCTCACCCGGCAGCACGCTTTGTCCCTGGGTTCTGGTGAGGGTGCCTTCCCTTCCTGCTTGAGACTAGAGGTGGGCAGAGTTCCTGGACTACCCGGGGCAGTGCACCCTCCCTCCTGGTCACCCAACACCCTCCTACACCTTGGGGAACAGTCTTCTCCTTAATCCTCCTTGAATGATCCAATGGGAGTGTCCACCTGTTTCCTGCTGGCATTCAACAGAAACACGCTGGGGTCCTGAGCCCAGGCCCAGAGCTAGCAGTGCCAGCCAGTGCTTACCGTGAATCCGATGCCCACAGTGGCCGAGAAGGAGCCAGGGATGAACTTGCCCTGATCGAACTGAACCAGCAGAGACGTCTTTCCCACACCACTGTCGCCCACCAGGATGGTCTGGAAGGGAGCAATAGAGAGAGAGGTGAGGGCCTGTGATGTGAGTTGGCCTCAGAGGTGTCCTTGTGGCTGCAGGAGTGGATTCTTTCTAAGCACGCATGTGCACAACATGCATACACACAGAAACACATGCAGAAGACACTGACACACACATACAGACACAGAAAAACATGTACACACATACAGAGAACACACATGCACACACAAACATATATACATGCCCAAGACATAGACACAGAAAAACACATGTACACACAGAACATACATGACACAGAAACATACATGCACAAGACACATACAGACACAGAAAAACACATGTACACATATATGCACAGAACACACATGCACATACATATGCACAAAACACAATGCACACACAAACATATGCACACACAGAGCACACATATACACACAGAAATAGATGCATACAGAGGCACACACACATAAACATACACACATACAACACATATGCACAGAACACATGACGCAGAAGCATACAGGCACACACACAAACACATGCACACACAGAGAATCACACATGCACACACAGACACAAAAACATGTACACACAGAAACACACACATACACAAACACAGACACACTTGTACAACACATACACACAGAACATACATGCACATAGTACACATAAAACACACATGTACACACAAACACACACATACACACAGAACACACACATGCACACAGACACGTGGAAACACATGTACACCAACATGTATACTCATATACAGACACAAGCACACATGCAAACACACAGAAACACATTTGCACAGACATGCATATACACAGACACAGACATGTGCACACAAACACACATGCACACAGAAACATATACAAAGACATGCACACAGACACACATGCACACACACAGAAACTCAGAAACACACAGACATGCACACACAGAGACATGTATAACACAAACACATATATATACACATACATATGCACATTCACACAGACACATATACACAGGCGCCGACACACAGACACACACATTCACAGACATGCAATATACACGCAAACATGCACACATGCATAAATATACACATAAACATAAACACAGACACAGACACGCACATACATACAAACACATACACATGCACACAGATACCCACACATACACCCAGATACACAAAGACACTAAAGCCTCGATTTTCTATTGAAGTCACTGAAAGGGGCGTGAAGGCACAGAGGAGCTCTCCCTCCACGTTAATGAGCATCTGAAGTGACCGTGACAATGTGTCTCTGAGACTTCCAACCACAGGGGCATCCATGACCGACGGTCCCCACTGCCGTGCTCTGAAAGCCATCGTCGTCGTGTTTGCACCAAGGTCATGCTTCCTACGGGCAATTACCAGCCAAAGGCGGAGCACAGCAGGGACACTGAGACAGGCCTGTTCCTGGGAGACACAGGACCCCTGTAATAGCTGAGTTAGCTCAAGGGCTCCCTCATGGCCTTGCACAACCCTCCAGATACGGCAAAGTGGTCTGGGATGCTTCCACGCAACTTTTCCGCCCTCTTTCCTTCACGGGGATCCAACCTGCATCATGGTCTGAAGGCTCCCCTGGCCTACCTGGCACCTGCTCTATTTCTCTCACAGGCATTTCCCCCGGTAAAACCCTTGCACATTTAATTCCCTCTTCACATCTCCTCTTTGGAAGACCGGGACTAAACACGATGTCCATAGATCTCCTGTGTGGGAGAGCCCCACAAATCCAGTCTATAGAATAAAACAAAATCAGATGGCTGGTATGTGCCTCGCACACTTGGCCTTAGAACAAGGAGCAGACAAGATTTCAAAGAGAAGCAGATTCTGGGAAAAGAGGGGGAAGGCTGCCTTCCTCTGGGAGGTCTGAACTGGGAGGGAGTAGGGGCGATAATTAGCTTGGAAGTTCAGATGAAATGTTTGAAAGAAAATCATAAACAACAGAGAAGAACTCTACATGCACCCAGAGGCTGGTACCCTCAATGAATGGATGAATGAATGGGTGAGTAGATAAATGCCTTAGTGTAAAGTGGACAGTGGCCTCTTTCCAAAGACAAGAATTCAAGTCTGTTTGAAAGGACTAGGAGGTGCAAACTTTAGCTGGACTTGTAAAAACATAAAGACATAAAAACAACAAAACCGTAAAAGCATAGAGATTGGCTGGGCCTCCTTGGGTCGGGCCCAGCCATTGTTCAACTTTGGCAGTGGCACGGAAGGGGATGCATATCAGCGTCTGCTTACCATGAAGGTGTCCATGGCACTGACTTTGGATGTCCCCTGACTGTGCCCCCACCCACCTCCTGAACCTCTCCAGTTTTTATTTCCTCCTGGGTTAGAGAACTCATTTGTTTGTTTTATGCATTGGTTTTAATAATTTACATCGAGAATCTAACTTCCTCAGGCTTGAAGAAGTGCTTCCTAGAGAGAATATTCCAGAATGTGAGGGGTAGTCCATCCACGTTCTCCTCATTCGTGTCCTAAAGAACGTGACAGATTCTAATTCTTTTCGCTTTTATCCTTTTCCTTTCCAGGGTGAGGAGTTTCCATCAATTTTCATCATAGGAAACAGTCCTGTCTTCTCAGGACCTTTTCTGCCTCACCGAGGTCTGAGGGTGCACACAGCGTTCATCGTAGGAAACAGTCCTGTCTTCTCGGGACCTTTTCTGATTCACCGAGGTCCGGGGGTGCACACAGTGTTCATCGTAGGAAACAGTCCTGTCTTCTCGGGACCTTTTCTAGCTCACCGAGGTCCGGGGGTGCACACAGGGTTCAGCATTTCAGATTCAGCTGAACCTTGGCTCAGGGTGGGGCAGGATGATCCTCTCTTATTGGTCATGGTCTTTTTTTTTTTTTTTTTTGAGGCAGAGTCTCCCTCTGTCACCCAGGCTGGAATGCGGTGGCACGATCTCGGCTCACAACAACCTCTGCCTCCTGAGTTCAAGCTATCCTTCTGCCTCAGCCACTCAAGTAGCTGGGACTACAGGTGCCTGCCACCACACCTGGCTAATTTTTTGTATTTTTAGTAGAGACAGGGTTTCACCATGTTAGCCAGGATGGTCTCGATCTCCTGACCTCGTGATCCACCTGCCTCCACCTCCCAAAGTGCTGGGATTACAGGTGTGAGCCACCATGCCCTGCCGGGTCTTTTTTATCAGCATCAGAAATCTATTAACAATGGCCAGGTGCGGTGGCTCAAGCCTGTAATCCCAGCACTTTGGGAGGCCAAGATGGGCAGATCACCTGAGGTCGGGAGTTTGAAGTCAGCCTGGCCAACATGGTGAAACCCTGTCTCTACTAAAAATACAAAAATTAGCCAGGCGTGATGGCAGGCACCTGTAATCCCAGCTACTTGGGAGGCTGAGGCAGGAGAATCACTTGAACCCGGGTGGTGGAGGTTGCGGTGAGCCAAGATCATGCCACTGCACTCCAGCCTGGGTGACAGAGCAAAACTCCGTCTCAAAAAAAAAAAAAAAATCTACTGATAATGACTCTAAGAGCTTTTTACCTAGGCCATCATGGAGAGCTCAGCGCTGGTCTATTTACAAGCATTGTTGAATGGTCTCTTCCTAAACCTAGGACCTCCCTTAGGCCTGCTCCTCCTCTGTGCTCCTCCCCATGAAGAGAGGTGTCCACATGGCCAAAGGCTCCTATTCCTCCTGTAGACTGACTGCACTTTGCCCCAAGGTTGCTGTTACTGTGGCATCCCTAGGTCTGTGGTGTGGCCAAGAGGTGACCATTTGCAGGAGCTGTGGACAGAGCTTGAACGTGGAGCCTCATGCATTCTTCTGACCTAACCAATGCACTTGTGACATATCTTCTCTCGCCACTCAACAGCTGCTGAAAATTCCTTTGGGGTTGGGGTGCACAAGGGTGGGAGGAGAAGGAGAGGAGCTTGTGGGTGGGGGGGCTGGGGACAGGAGGTTGTTTGTCCCTAGGCTGCCACATTTTAGTGTGGAACTTCTGAGAATCCTACATGCTAACCTGGCTTCCAGGTTGGTAAGAAGGTATTTTGTTCAGGAGGGAAGATTAGACACACTTGATTTTGTAGCTTTTTGAGCTTGCTTTAGAATGTTAAGATACTGAGACACATGGTATGTGAGCCTCCATTTGTATTCTAGCCCTGGCCCCCAAATGTTAGGGACGGAGCTGCCTAAATCCATTACCTTAGATATTGTCAGGCCTCTGAGCCCAAGCTAAGCCATCATATCCCCTGTGACCTGCATGTATACATCCAGATGGCCTGAAGCAACTGAAGAGCCACAAATGATGTGAAAATAGCCTTAACTGATGACATTCCACCATTGTGATTTGTTTCTGCCCCACCCTAACTGATCAATGTACTTTGTAATCTCCCCTACCCTTAAGAAGGTTCTTTGCAATTCTCCCCACCCTTTAGAATGTACTTTGTGAGATCCACCCCCTGCCTGCAAAACATTGCTCCTAACTCCACTGCCTATCCCAAAACCTGTAAGAACTAATGATAATCCCACTGCCCTTTGCTAACTCTCCTTTTGGATTCAGCCCGCCTGCACCCAGGTGAAATAAACAGCCATGTTGCTCACACAAAGCCTGTCTGGTGGTCTCTTCACATGGATGCGTGTGACATTTGGTGCTGAAGACCCTGGTCAGCGGGACTCCTTCGGGAGACCAGTCCTCTGTCCTCACCCTCACTCTGTAAAGAGATCCACCTACAACCTCGGGTCCTCAGACCAACCAGCCCAAGGAACAACTCACCAATTTTAAATCGGGTAAGCGGCCTCTTTTACTCTTTTCTCCAACCTCTCACTATCCCTCAACCTCTTTCTCCTTTCAGTCTTGGCGCCATCCTTCAATCTCTCTCTTCTCTTAATTTCAATTCCTTTCTTTTTCTGGTAGAGACAAAGGAGACACATTTTATCCGTGAACCCAAAACTCCAGTGCCGGTCACGGACTTGGGAAGGCAGCCTTCCCTTGGTGTTTAATCATTGCGGGGATGCCTGCCTGATTATTCACCCACATTCCATTGGTGTCTGATCTCCACAGGGATGCCTGCCTTGGTCATTCACCCACTTTCCCTTGGTGGCAAGTCAATTGCGGGGATGCCTGCTTTGGTTGCTCACCCACACTGCAGCCCAGGGCTGCTCCCCATCCCTTCTTTCCGTGTCTCTACCCCTTTTCCACTTTTCTGGAGGGCAAGCACCTGCCCCCCTTCTCCACTTTCTTGGGGGGCAAGCACCCCTCACCCCTTCTTTCCATGTCTCTACCCTTCTCTTTAAACTTGCTTCCTTCACTATGGGCAACCTTCCACCCTCCATTCCTCCTTCTTCTCCCTTAGCCTGTGTTCTCAAGAACTTAAAACCTCTTCAACTCTTGCTTGACCTAAAACCTAAATGCCTTATTTTGTTCTGCAATGCCGCCTGACCCCCATACAAACTGGACAGTGGGTCCAAATAGCCAGAAAACAGCACTTTTGATTTTTCCATCCTACAAGATCTACATAATTCTTGTCGTAAAATGGGCAAACGGTCTGAGATGCCTGACGTCCAGGCATTCTTTTACACATTGGTCCCCCCCAGTCTCTGTTCCCAATGCAACTCATCCCAAATCTTGCTTCTGTCCCTCCCACCTGTCCCTTCAGTCCCAACCCCAAGTGTCTCTGAGTCTTTTGAATCTTCCTTTTCTACGGACCCATCTGACCTCTCCCCTCCTCCCAAGGCTGCTCCTCGCCAGGCTGAGCTAGGTCCCAGTTTTTCCTCAGCCTCTGCTCCCCCACCCTATAATCCCTTTATCACCTCCCCTCCTCACACCTGGTCCGGCTTATAGTTTTGTTCCTTGACTAGCCCTCCCCCACCTGCCCAGCAATTTCCTCTTAAAAAGGTGGCTGGAGCTAAAGGCATGGTCAAGGTTAATGCTCCTTTTTCTTTATCTGACCTCTCCCAAATCAGTTAGTGTTTAGGCTCTTTTTCATCAAATAAAAAAACCCAGCCCAGTTCATGGCCCGTTTGGCAGCAACCCTGAGACACTTTACAGCCCTAGATCCTGTAAGGTCAGAAAGCCGTCCTATTCTCAATATGCATTTTATTTTATTACCCAATCTGCTCCCAACATTAAATGCAGCTCCAAAAATTAAGTTCCGGCCCTTAAACCCCACAACAGGACTTAATTAACCTTATCTTCAAGGTGTACAATAATAGAGTAGAGGCAGCCAGGTAGCAATGTATTTCTGCAATTCCTTGCCTCCACTGTGAGACAAACCCCAGCCACATCTCCAGCACACAAGAACTCTAAACGCCTAAACCGCAGCTGCCAGGTGTTCCTCCAGAACCTCCTCCCCCAGGAGCTTGCTACAAGTGCTGGAAATCTGGCCACTGGGCCAGGGAATGCCTGCAGCCCAGGATTCCTCCTAAGCTGTGTCCCATCTGTGCAGGACCCCACTGGAAATCAGACTGTTCAGCTCACCTGGCAGCCACTGCCAGAGCCCCTGGACCTCTGGCCCAAGGCTCTCTGACTGACTCCTTCCCAGATCTTCTTGGCTTAGTGGCTGAAGACTGATGCTGCCCGATTGCCTTGGAAGCCTCCTGGACCATCACAGGAACTTTGGATAACTCTTACATTGGACGGTAAGCCCATCCCCTTCTGTTTTTTTTTTTTTTTTTTATTGAGACTGAGTCTCGCTGTCACCCAGGCTGGAGTGCAGTGGCGTGATCTCCACTCACTGCAGGCTCTGCCCCCTGGGGTTCACGCCATTCTCCTGCCTCAGCCTCCCGAGTAGCTGGGACTACAGGCGCCCGCCACCACGCCTGGCTAATTTTTTGTACTTTTTAGTAGAGACGGGGTTTCACTGTGTTAGCCACGATGGTCTCAATCTCCTGATCGCGTGATCCGCCTGCCTCAGCATCCCAAAGTGCTGGGATTACAGGCGTGAGCCACCACACCCGGCCAATTTTTGTATTTTTAGTAGAGACGGCGTTTCGCCATGTTGGCCAGGCTGGTCTCGAACTCCTGACCACAGGTGATCCACCTGCCTCGGCCTCCCAAAGTGCTGGGATTACAAGTGTGAGCCACCGAGTCTGGCCCTTCCTAATCCTTTTATATCCCCAGTCCCCACCCTAGGGACTTGCTGGGTTCTTGATGGGAAAGGAGAGATGGGGGATGGACATGATTGTCAGAAGGAGGAGAGTGAGGGGCAAAACTGGTCCTTCCTTTCTTCCTTCCTTCCTTCAACAAATAGTTATAAGATGGGGGGTGGAGCGAGGGGGTAATAGTCCTAAGCAATGAACTGGTTTCCTCAGGTAAACCCCCTGGTACAATGGACAGGTTTCTGGAAGATTCCAGATGTAGGTATCCCTGGGATCTCACCTGGTGGGCTGGGGTACAGCAGTAGGAGCTTTCTGTGTGTTCTCAGGACAAAGCCCTTCTTGTCACTGGGCCAGTAGTTCCCTGCTTGCATCTCCCTTCTCTCTGAACCTCTTTCTTTGTGTGTGTGTGTGTGTGTGTGTGTGTGTCTGTGTGTGTGCGTGTGTGTGTGTGTAAAGAGACAGCGTCTGCTGTGTTGCCCAGGCTGGAGTACAGTGGACAGTGGCTCAATCATGGCTCACTGCAGCTTCGACCTCTTGGGCTCAAGTGACCCTCAGACCTTAGCCTCCCAGATTGCTTGGACTACAGGCGTGCGTGACTATGCAGAACTAATTATTATTATTATTATTATTATTATTATTTTTGAGACAGAGTCTTGCTCTGTTGCCAGGCTGGAGTGCAGTGGTGCGATCTTGGCTCACTGCAACCTCTGCCTCCCGGGTTCAAGTGATTCTCATGCCTCAGCCTCCCGAGTCACTGGGATTACAGGTGCACGCCACCACGCCCAGCTAATTTTTGTATTTTTTAGTAGAGATGGGGTTTCGCCATGTTGTCCAGGCTGGTCTCTAACTCCTGACCTGGAGTGATCCGCCTACCTTGGCCTCCCAAAGTGTTGGGATTATAGGCATGAGCCACCACGCCTGACCTTTTTTTTTTTGTGGAGATGAAGCCTTGCCACGTTGCCCAGGCTGGTCTTGAACTCCTGGCTACAAGTGATCTTCCCGCCTCAGCCTCCTAAAGTGCTGAGATTACAGGTGTGAGCCACTGTACCTGGCCTTGTAGTCTGGGGTTGGATACCCAATCAATCTCCTCATAGCTGCCTTCCAACCCTTGGTCTGGAACCTCTCCTCTGGCTTTCTGACTTTGGCCCCAAGCGCCCCTCAATCCTCTTGAACTTCTGGCCTTCTGGGCTCCCAAGCATCTGGCTACACCTGAAGCTCCAGGTTGAGGACATTGTATACGTCAGCTGTGGCTCTCCAGGACTCCTCTGGTGGAGCCACGTGCCCCTGCCCCAAGCCAACCCACCAGGTTTGGAGGATTGGTTAAGGGCTGGCCAGACCCAGTGGGTCTATGTCTGCAGGTTTCCACATGACAGAGGAGCCACCGAGTTCTCTTTTTAGAGAACCCACGGTGGCTGTGTACAGAGAGGTATTTCTCAGAAGCTTATGATCGCTGTGACCCCTTGCATTGTCAACTGCCTCGAAATTTCACCCTTTCCATCTCCTTCCTCTTTTTTTTTTGTTTGAGACAGAGTCTTGTTCTGTCGCCCAGGCTGGAGTGCAGTGGTGCAATCTTGGCTCACTGCAATACCCACCTCCTTGGTTCAAGCGATTCTTCTGCCTCAGCCTCCTGAGTAGCTGGGACTACAGGTGTGTGCCACCACGCCTGGCTAATTTTTGTATTTCTAGCAGAGACGGGGTTTCACTATGTTGGCCAGGTTGATCTTGAACTCCCGATCTTGTGATCCGCCCGCCTTGGCCTCCCAAAGTGCTGGGATTACAGGCTGAGCCACCGTGCCTGACCAACCACCTCCTTCCTCTTTTAGTCTCATTCACCCATGGGAAGTGACTGAAGGAGGAAGTTCAAGGGCGAGAGTGAGCGCCAGCAGAAGGCTGGGAGATGGAGTGCAGTCTGTAGCTCGTTCCTGCTGCCAGGCTCCACCGAGGGGAACGGGGACCTGTCTGAAGAGAAGATGCCCCTGCTGACGCTCTACCTGCTCCTCTTCTGGCTCTCAGGTGCGCGGGCCTGGGTCTGTCTTCTTGGGGGAAGCTTAGCCAGCAGGAGGAGGTGGCTGAGAGAGGGAAGAAGGGACCCGGCCAAAAGGTGTCCTTAATGGCATGAGCCTTGTGCGTTTCATCCACATACCCACCATTCACCTAGCGTTTCCGTTGCCAAGGCGGGAATACAGGGCGTGGCCTTCATAACGAAGCCAGTGCAAGGCAGAATTCCTGACCCCCACCCAGGGGCTGATCATGTGAAATGGACGGAGTGTAGGCCCCGCTGGCCAGGGAAAAGCAGAAGAGGAACACGGGCTGCTCAGGAGAGCAGGCGAGTGCCTGATCCTGGACTGGGTGGTCTGTCACCTGCGTGGAGGTGTTCTGAGCAAGGGCAGGCGTCAGGGAAGAGGTGAGGCTGGAGGGCTCTGAAAGGAGGGAAGAGGGAGTTTGCTGGGCAGAGAGACAGTGGTGGTTCTAGGCATTTGGGGCAGAAGGAAATAGTAGAATTTGCTGAGGGACCGGAAAGGTCAAGAGGAGATAAGCCTGGCAGGGACGTAGAGGAAAGGAGGGACTGAGATGTGGGCAGAGCCAGAGGGCAGGAGACACCTTAAGTTGGTGCATAGAATTTTGATTAAAAATGAAGGGAGGCCAGGGAAGGAGGCTCATTCCTGTAACCCCAGCACTTTGGGAGGCTGATTGCTTGAGCTCAGGGATTCGAGACCAGCTTGGGTAACATATAGAAACCCTGTCTCTACAGAAAGTACAAAAATTAGCCAGGCCTGGTGGCATGTGCCTATGGTCCCAGCTACTTGGGAGGCTGGAGGCTGAGGCATGAGGATCACTTGAGCCCAGGAGGTGGAGGCTGCAGTGAGCTGTAATCATGCTACTGCCTTCTACCGTGGGAGACAGAGCGAGACTCTGTTTCAAAAAACAAAAAAAAAAAAAAAAAAAAAGGAAGAAAAAAGAAAAAAAAAGAAAGAAAACAAAAATAATTTCAAGAAGTGAGAAGTGATAAGTACTGTGAGGAGAACAGAACAAGATGATATGTTTCAGTGGGACCCAGGTTGGGGGATGCTCTAAGTCAGGTGGGCTGAACCAACCCCTCTGAAGAGGGTCCCAGATGTCTGTCTGAGCCGAGACCTTGGAAAAAGAAGGAGGAAAAAGATCAGACACAGGATCGGGACCAGCTTTCCAGGCACAGGGAACAGCAGATACGAGGACTCTTGTGTAGGAATGAGCTTGGACTGGGCACGTCTGAGGAAGAGGGAGGTCAGCATGCCTTTGCCACATGCTTCAGAAAAGCCTGGTGGGACAGATTGGAGAAAGGGTCTTGAGGAAGAAAGTGACTTCTCCAGGACTGCTAGGCTGGTACAAGCAGAGCAGGGAGTGGCTAATGGACACTCGGCCCCGAGTTTCAGCGTGTAAGTGGAGAAGGCAGACTTTGGGTGAGATGTTATGAAATGCATTGGCACAGTGAGACCAGGACAGGTGTGGCTGCTTTTTTTCTGACATCCGGAAATGGGAGAATTTGGTAGTGAGCAGATGTGAGAGTTGTGTTGGGGGTGGGAGTGGTTTGGGACCTCTGTCTGAAGTGGGCAGAAAAGCCAGCAGGCACAGCTGTGGGCGCCAACACGAAGCCCAGATACCACTGTGAACCTCCGTGTATCAGCTCTTGCCAGCCTCTCCTGCAGAACTTCCACCCACAAGCAGCAAGTGTGCTTACTCTGCTTCCCTCTTTTAAATAATTTATTGTTTTAAAACACCCAAGAAAAAAAATACCCATCAGGAAGTTTGTTTTCTGTGAGAAAGGAAGGTTTTTTATTTTTTTTGAGTTGGGGTCTCAGTCTGTTGCCCAGGCTGGAGTGCAGTGTCATGATCATAGCTCACTGCAGCCTCAACCCTGGGCTCAAGTGATCCTCCTGCCTCGGTCTTCTGAGTTGCTGGGATTAAAGGCATGAGCCACCGTGCCTGGCAAGGAAGAGATTTTTTTTTTTTTTTTGAGACAGAGTCTTGCTCCGTCGCCCAGGCTGGAGTGCAGTGGCGCGATCTTGGCTCACTGCAACCTCTGCCTCCCGGATTCAAGTGATTCTTCTGCCTCAGCCTCCCAAGCAGCTGGGATTACAGGTGTGCCACCATGCCCGGCTAATTTTTTTAATAGAGATGGGGTTTTACCATGCTGGTCAGGCTGGTCTCGAACTCCTGACCTCAAGTGATCCGCCCGCCTTGGCCTTCCAAAGTGTTGGGATTGCAGGCCTGAGCCACCATGCCCAGCCTCTTTGTGCTTTTTTTCCATAAGTCTTTATTGTTTCTGTTAAAGTTATTCCTAGGAATTTAATACACTTTTATTGCTAATGTAAATGAGCACTTTTCTACTTTACTTTCCAACGATTTATTAGCAGTTTATGGGGAAGCCATTGATTTTTACATGTTTATTGTTTATTTAGCCACTCTATTAAATTCAATTATGAATTAAAATACTTTTTCATTTAAAATTAAAACATTTTCTCTAACTTATCATTTCCCTTTTGATAATTATACATTTTATGTTTTTCCTTATCTTCCTATATTGATTAGAATTTCCAGGCCGGGCACAGTGGCTCACACCTGTAATCCCAGCACTTTGGGAGGCTAAGGCAGGCGGATCACAAGGTCAGGAGATCGAGACCATTCTGGCTACGGTGAAACCCCATCTCTACCAAAAGTACAAAAAATTAGCCGTGCGTGGTGGCAGGCGCCTGTAGTCCCAGCTACTCGGGAGGCTGAGGCAGGAGAATGGCATGAACCAAGGAGGTGGAGCTTGCAGTGAGCTGAGATGGCGCCAATGCACTCCAGCCTGGGCGACAGAGCAAGACTCCATCTCAAAAAAACAAACAAACAAAATAGAGCTTCCAGAATCATGTTATTATATATATTGGGAATTCATGTTTTGTTTATGATTTCAATAGGAATGCCTATAGTATTCCACTGTTAAGAATAATTTGGCTGGTGGTGCATGATGGCTGAAGCCTGTAATCCCAGCACTTTGTGAGGCTGAGGCAGGCAGATCGGTTGAGTCCAGGAGTTTGAGACCAGCTTGGGCAACAAAGTGAGACCTTGTCTCTCCAAAAAAAAAAAAAAAAATTAGCCTGGTATGGTGGTGCATGCCTGTGGTCCTGTCGTCCCAGCTACATAAGAGGTTACAGCAAAAGGATCACTTGAGCCCAGGACTTGAGGCTGCTGTGACCCATGTTCGTACCAGTGCCCTCCAGCCTGGGTGACGGGTGACCAAGCAAGACTCCATCTCAAAAAAAAAAGAATAATTTGGCTCCTGGTTTACGGTGTCGTAAAAGTCTTTAATTGTGGAAAATAAAATGTACAAAAAAGTGCATAAAACTTCAATGTCCATGTTAACAAATTATTATAAAGTACATATGAATGTCTCACACTAAGTGTGGTGCTTGCTGAGGTTTTTGATAGACAATCTTTAACAGATAAAGGCAGTTCTCTTAGTTTGCTAAGAGTTTTTAAAAAATCATGAATGAGTGTTGATTCCTATCAGGTACTTCTCTCTGCATCTAAGATGATCACACGATTTTTCTCCTTCACTCTGTTAACATGGCATATTACCGTTATTGATTTTCTTTTCTTTTCTTTTTTTTTTTTTTTTGAGACAGAGTCTTGCTCTGTCTCCAGGCTGGAGTGCAGTGGTGTGATCTTGGCTCACTGCAACCTCCGCCTCCTGGGTTTAAGCTATTCTCCTGCTGAAGGGAGGCTGAAGTGGGAGGATCAATTAAGCCTGGGAGGTGAAGGCTTCAGTGAGCCATGATTGTGCCACTGCTCTCCAGCCTGGGAGACAGAGTGAGAGCCTGTCTCCAAAAAAAAAAAAAAAAAAACAAAAAAAAGAAAGGAAAAAGATAAAAAGAAAGCAAATACTGCTTTACTGTCTATAATACTTGCTTTTCTACAAGGTGATAGTAATCAGGAGAGTGTAGGATTGGCAGAAGGGTGGACAAATAGATCAATGGAACAGAATGGGAAATCCATAAATTTGCAATTTGACAAAGGGGTCAAAGCAATTCAATGAAGAAAGTGGGATCTGTGTTGTATGGATCCTATAGCACATGGAGACCAGTTGCCGTTGCTGTTTTGATCAACTTCAAAGGCATTCATCCAGGGTGGTTTATTCCAGAACCACTAGAAATCATTAGGACCACCAGGACAGCCTCTCCACAGCCATCTGATGTGGCTGCCTCAGCTCGACCTCATGAGGGTCATTAGTGCTAAGAGCCAAGGTGAGACCCTGTGGAAATGGGTCTCCTGGTATTTCCTCCCCACTAGACTGGACTAACACAAAGATGGCTGCAAAAGGACATTCCTTGAAATATACAGATTACCTTGGCCGTAGGGTGGAGAGAGGGGTGAACTGCAGGAAGCTATTATTGCTTAGTGACAATATTTTTATGTTTTGGGGGATCCATTGTTGGGCTCTTCAGTGATTTTCCTGGTGGCTTTGACCCAGTGGAAAATTGAAGGACAAAAGTTTTGTATGTGGAAGGTGTATTTCTTCCACCTAAACAGAAAGCTGTGGCCCTGCCCTTGGGGTGGAGGTGACAGCACATGAATTTGTGTTTTCCAGGCTACTCCATTGCCACCGAAATCACCGGTCCAACAACGGTGAATGGCCTGGAGCGGGGCTCCTTGACCGTGCGGTGTGTTTACAGCTCACACTGGGAGACCTACTTGAAGTGGTGGTGTCGAGGAGCTGTTTGGCGTGACTGCAAAATCCTTGTTAAAACCGATGGATCAGAGCAGGAGGTGAAGAGGGACCGGGTGTCCATCAAGGACAATCAGAAAAACCGCACGTTCACTGTGACCATGGAGGATCTCATGAAAACTGATGCTGACACTTACTGGTGTGGAATTGAGAGAACTGGATCTGACAATGGGGTCCCAGTTCAAGTGACCATTGACCCAGGTAAGAGGGAGTGTACATATGTGTGTGTCTCTCAGGGCCTGCTCTGTTCTGGTCTCTGAGGTCCTACTCAAGTGATTTAATTGTCACTGAGTGATCTATCACTTGAGTCCTGAGTCTCATAGAACCCTGACTGACCACCTGGGACTGGGGGAGCAGGGCCTCTCTTCAATGCCCCCATGGCTCCCAGGGCTCCCTCCAGGATGGGATTAAGCCTTTCTAGGCACATTTTTTACCTCTGCACAGCTCAGTGCCTGAGGACAAGGTGATGGTCCCAGTTTCAGCCCATGGGCCAAAGGGATGCCTTCCCATGGTACCCAGAGACCCCAATCCTTGCCATTGCTTTTTGGAGACCTCTGGTGCCCAGGTGTGTCCTGCTTTTGGTGGAGTTCTGGGCTGGGGCTTCATAGCTGCCGTTCCCACCTCCCATTCCATATCTAACCTGGGGGAAAAAGAGGCTCAGCAGAGTCGGGGTGCTGGGGTCTAATTCCCAAGTCCAGAAAGGTCTTCACAGTCAAACGGCTGCATTCCTGGTCCCTGACATCCCACCATGAGCCATTTGTGTGTGTGGACTTAATGATGTTTCTTCCTATGTCCTTCTAGAACGCAGACACTCCTGGGAGGGTTAGCTCAGGGGTCCCGGTGCCTCGGTTTGCATGGGTTTATTTGTCGGGCTTGTTCTGCTGTCCCTCAGGAGATGAGCAGGACCAGCTTGAGGGCCCTTGTGGCATGGAGGGAGCACCACAGTCCTCGGGGCCCCAGGCTGCACCTGGAGCCTCTGGGGCATGTTCTAGTTTGCAAAGTGCTGAACGTGCATTGTCTCAATGAGTCCTCACAATACCCCTGAGAAAGGGGCATCCCCATCATTGAAGCTTTGTAACTTGCCCAAAGTCAAGGTTCTTCCTGAATATTATGATTTCATTCAGGGATGCTCCTGACCTTTGATGTCACAGATCTAGGGTCACTGTGCAAGTTCCCACTCTGCTCCTGTTGTTGCTGGATAAATAGGTCTGGGGGTGGAGACTGACCAAGGCACTGTCATAAGCAGTAGGATTGCTCAAGTTCAACTGGTCTCCAGCTGCCCTTAGGTGCTTCCCAGTCCCCTCTAACCCTCCCAGGGCCTGCTCAGCGTCCTCCCTGGACCCTGCCCAGCCCCACCTACCTCTGAGGCTCTGGAGTCTCCTAGAGACCAGGGAGACATGAGTGGTCCAAGCTGCAGCCCCTTCCCATAGTAGCAGTCCAGACCCCCGCCCAGCCTCAGAGCTGTGTGCAGGGCTGCGGGTGGGCTCATGGGCAGGGGCGTCTGTGATCTGGTCTATACTCCAAGCATCAACTACAGCGTCGACTGCTGCCCCCACCACGCCTACCTCCACTACATTTACAGCACCAGTCACCCCGGAAGAAACTAGCAGCTCCCCAACTCTGCCCGGCCACCACTTGGACAACAGGTAAGCCAGCTCTGGTTCCACTGTGGCCTGCTTGACCCAAACTCCTCCAATGGAGAACTCTTTGAAGTCCCAGTTTCCAGCCGGAGCTTTGCCTGGGACCTGCACGCTCCTTGGTGAGGATGAGGAAGCTGGGAGCCCTTCCCACTTGCTGTGAGGCCACAAGGTGTCCTTTCAGTCTCCACAGTCCTTCATTTTGCAGCTCAGTGCTGTTTGTAGGTTCATTCATTCATTCGCCCCACTTTTACTGTGTTATAATAACTTCTACATGGCTGCACCATGCTGAGCTCCGGGGACACAGACATGGACTGTCCCCGTGGAGCTCAGTGTGAGAGACGGATGAGTTGGCAGTCAGTAAGGATGGTGTGGCTCATGTGAGTGTGGGCGTGGGGTCATGGAGCCTCAGGGATGGCTATTGGTCCAACTTCTGGGAGGACAAGGAAAGGAGGGCTTGGGGAAGTCCTGTTTCCCTTAATTTTCATCTGATTACTATTATGGCAAGAACAGTGATGCTGATAGTTTCTCACATCTCTAGAGCACCTGACAGCTCACAAAAGGCTTTCTTATGCATTATTTTGTTTTCTTTGACCTTTCCTACAACCACCCCATGTGGAAGAATGGGCAGATATAAATGTTCCCATTTTACAGAAGAAGAAACTGAGCCTCAGTCCCTTCCTCAGTGAAGGGTGGCACTGGAGCTTGGATGGAAGTCTCTGGGCTCTACACCATAGCTCGGGTCATGCCTCTTAGTGCCCTGCCGAACCATCTGCAGTCAGCTGGGCTTTCTAGAAGTGGAACTTGCCCTTTAATTTCCTCCTTTCACTCTCCTTGGCCCTATTGACTTTGTTTTCAGGTCTGCCAAGTGCCAAGGTCTCCTATTGCTGGGACCTTGCCACAAAACCCCTGTGGGGGGTCCCCGGTATTCTGACTACCTGAGACGCTTCTACTCCCCCTCTCCCATTTGCCTTCTGTTTTTTTTTTTCAATTAAACTTTTAAAAGTTTTCTTTTTTTTTAATTTTTAGACAGAGTCTTGCTCTGTAGCTCAGACTTGAGTGCATGGTGCCGTCTTGGCTCACTGCAACCTCTGCCTCCCATGTTCACGTGATTCTCATGCCTCAGTCTCTTGAGTAGCTGGGGGAGCTATAGTCGCCCACCACCATGCCCAGCTAATTGTTTTTTGTTTGTTTGTTTTTTTGACCGATTCTCACTCTGTTGCCCAGGTTGGAGTGCAGTAGTATGATCTCAGCTCACTGCAACCTCCACCTCCTGGGTTCATGTGATTCTTGTACCTCAGCTTCCCGAGTAGCTGGGACTACAGGCGTGAGCCACCATGCCTGGCTAATTTTTAGTAGGGATGGGGTTTTCGTATGTTGGCCAAGCTGGTCTCCAACTCCTGTCCTCAAGTGATTTGCCCACCTCAGCCTCCCAAAGTGCTGAAATTACAAGCATGACCCACTTTGCTTAGTCCCTATTTTTCTTTTTCCTAAGCAAAGCAATACAGGATGCCCTCTGATTCGAAAGTTTATTTTCTACCAAACTGCTTTGAGTAAGTAATAGTTAAGGTTATTTATTTATTTATTATTTTATGAATCGAAGCTTTATATAAGTGCCCGATTAGGGCCTTTGATTAGCATGAGATGGTTTGTTCACTCATTTATTGAACACTTAACTCTTGAGCACTCACTCTAGCCTGTCACTGTTTAAGGGAATTAAAAAGGGTACAAGAATGGACCAAATAATCAAAATGCCTGCCCTCGAAGTACTTACAATCTAGAGCTAATTAGTGTAACCAAATAGGGCTGACACAATTAATTGACCGATGAATTTCTTTCTCAAATTTCTGCACATCCAGTGATGAAGCAGATAGTCCTTATATTAGTTTGCTTGGGTTGCCCCTAATAAAATACCACAGAATGGGGGCTTAAATCACAAAAATTTATTTTCTCACAATTCTGGAGGCTAAAAGTCTGAGATCAAGGGGTCCACAAGGTTGGTTTCTTTCGAGCCCTCTCAGCTTGTAGATGGCTGTCTTCTTCCTATGTCTTCACGTGATTGTCCCTCTGCGTGTGTCTGTGTCCTGATCTCTTCTAATGACACCAGTGATAATGGATTAGGGCCCACCCCAGTGACCTCATTTAACCTCAATCACCTCTTTAAAGATCCTATCTTCAAATACAATCACATTCTGAGATACTAGAGGGTGGGACTTCAACATTGGGGTGGGGGGTGGCGGAGTACAATCCAGCCCAGCCCACAACAGTTTTTTTTTGTTGGTTGTTTGTTTTGAGATGGAGTGTCGCTGTGTCACCCGTGCTGGAGTACAGTGGCAGGATCTCGGCTCACTGCAACCTATGCCTCCCGGGTTCAAGCTATTCTCCTGCCTCAGCCTCCCAAGCAGCTGGGAGTAGCTGGGATTACAGGCGCGCACCACCGCGCCCAGCTAATATTTTGTATTTTTAGTAGAGATGGGGTTTCACCATGTTAGCCAGGCTGGTCTCGAACTCCCGACCTCATGTGATCTGCCCGCCTCGGCCTCCCAAAGGCTAGGATTACAGGTGTGAGCCACCGCGCCCGGTCGAGTGATTCTTGAGCAAAGACTGGAAGAGGTGAGAGAGTGAGCCATGCAGAGCTCCGGAGGGAGCGTGTTCCTGGAGAAAAATGCAACTGGAATAAGGTTCTTAAGGTGGGGGTGTACCTGGAATATTTGAGGAGCAGCAGGAAGTGAGGCTGGAGTGAAGCAGGCAGGGGTGAGTCGTAGGCAGGAATGGAGGCCGTTGTCAGCCCTGGCCATTTTCATGGGCTGAAATGGGGCTGTTACGGGATTTATTTATTTATTTATTTATTATTTATTTATTTATTTTGTTTGTTTGTTTGTTTGTTTAATTTATTTATTTATTGAGACAGGGTCTTGCTCTGTCGACCAGGCTGGAGTGCAGTGGCACAATCTCAGCTCACTGCAACCTCCGCCTCCTGGGTTCAAGCAATTCTCCCACCTCAGCCTCCCAAGTAGCTGGGACTACAGACCCACGCCACCCCACCCGGCTAATTTTTGTATTTTTTGGTAGAGACGGAGTTTTACCATGTTGGTCAGGCTGGTCTCGAACTCCTGACCTCAAGTGATCTGCCTACTTCAGCCTCCCAAGGTGCTGGGATTACAGGTATGAGCCACCGTGCCTGGCCTGTTGCAGAATTTTGAGCAAGAGAGGGGTGTGCTTTGATGTTTGGTTCACAGGCCCCTCGGCTGCTGTGGCAATGATTCACTACAGTAGGGCCTGTCAGTGTCCTGCAGCTGCTGTTACGAGTGGCTCAAAGCAAAAGAAATACGTTCTCTCACAGCTAAGGAGGCCAGGAATTGGGAATCAAGGTGTCACCAGGGCCGTTTCCACCCTAGAGGCCCGAAGGGAGCGTCTGTCTCATGCCTCTGTTCCAGCTGCTGGTGGGCGCCTGCGATCCTTCGTGTTCCCGGGCTTGTGGCGGCATCACTCTGATCCCTGTCTCTGTCGTCCCATGGTCTGCTTCCTGTGTGTGTTTATGTGTCCAAATTTCCCTCTTGCAAGGACACCAGTCGCTGGATCAGGGCCCATGCTAATCAAGTATGACCTCATCTTAACTCGATTACATCCACAAATAGGTCACATTCATGGGTCTGAGTGGATGTGAATTCGGGGGGAAGAGGACGGACGCTATTCAACCCAGTAGAGAGGGCAGGTGTAGAGGCAGGAGGTGTTTTAGGAGTCTACTGCCCTACAATTTCTGTTAGGCTTCTGACACATTAAAACCACCTCATGGAACCCCTTTCTCCTTTTAAAAACTATCTTTTGTTAAGGCCAGGTGCCGTGGCTCACGCCTGTAATCTCAGCATTTTGGGAGGCCGAGGCGGGCAGATCACGAGGTCAGGAGTTCGAGACCAGCTTGTCCTGCATGGCGAAATCCTGTCTCTACTAAAAATACAAAAATTAGCTAGGTGTGGTGGTGGGTGCCTGTAATCCCAGCTACTTGGGAGGCTGAGGCAGGAGAATCTCTTGAACCCGGGAGGTGGAGGTTGCAGTGAGCCGAGATCGTGCCACTGTACTCCAGCCTGGGTGACAGAGCGAGACTCTGTCTCAAAAAAATGAAAAACAAAACAAAAACAACTCTCTTTTGTTAAAATTCTTAAATTTTAAAAACTTATTTTAGCTTCAGGGGTACATATACAGGTTCGTTATATCGGTAAATTGCATGTCACCAGGGTTTTGTGTACAGATTATTTTGTCACCCAGGTAATAGGTATAGTACCCATAGGTAGTTTGTAGTGTTTTGATTCTTTCCTTCCTCCCTCCCTCCATCCTCAAGTAGGCCCTGATGTCTCTTGTTCCATTCCCTTCTTTGTGTCTATGTGTACTCATTGTAAACCCATCTTTGAGGATCCCCAGGAGTGAGGGTTCCCAGGCTGCAAACTACAGACCTGCAGCTCATCAGGTGTGTGGCCCTCCCCTGCTGCTGGGTGGGTAGGATTGGGCTGAGAGGCAGATGGTGAGCCTGGGATGCAGGGGACGCTTGCCACTGTTTCCAGGCACAACCTCCTGAAGCTCAGTGTCCTCCTGCCCCTCATCTTCGCCATATTGCTGCTGCTTTCGGTGGCCGCCTCGCTCTTGGCTTGGAGGATGATGAAGCGCCAGCAGAAAGGTGAGAGGACCTGGGTGAGGCTGGGCTGAGACTAGGCCAGGTGGCTGGGGGTTTGGCATCTGAGAGCTATCTGGTCCAAGGGATTACCCGCACAATCTGGAAAGGGCACAGTCCCAAAGGCCCTCGGCAGCTGGCAGTGCCAGGGGGCCGGGGGGCGCCCTGGAGCTTGCAGGGGTGCCCCAGGAGGTTTTGGCGTTCGCCGCCTGCCCTGCACCTCTGTCCTTCCCCTTCTCTGTGATCCACCTCCCTTTCTCTTTCCTGGATTGACTCTTGGTGGCAGAGGTGGCAATGGTCTTAGGTGGGTGGTCCAGTCTGGGGTGTCTAGACTACATGCTAGAGTCGGGTCTATGTGGTTGTCAAGGAGGTACTGAGCTGACATGGAATGGGGAGGGACAAACAGACACAAACACACCAGTGGATGCACACATAAGCGAGCAATCACGGGCACACACAGCGCATGGATCCCACAGCGCATGTGCACTCATCACATTACACAAGCATGCATGCACACACACAGCCCTCCGAGTCTGATCAGGAAATTGGAATGGCCTTTCCTTCTGTCCGTCCCCTGCCCACTGGACTTTCCCAGGCTGACCTACTTGCCCTGTGTGAACTAGCTCTTCAGGGAGGAGCCTCTTGTTGCAGGAGCCTGCACTCACAGATCATGAGGCCTGGCCCCAACCAGACCCCTTTGTGTGGCTTCACTTCCACATTCTCACACAATTGTACCTCTTTCCCTTCTGGAACAGCTGGGTCCTCGCTCTCACAGGGTTCTCTCCAACACTTCTCCCTCGCCACAGCCTGGGAAATCTTTCGCCTGGGAAGAGGGGAGCCTGACTCTCTGTTAGTTTGTTTTCTGTGATGCTTTTTCAAAATTAGAGCCTGACTCTTATTCATCACTTTTTCTCCCAAATGTGTTGCTCATGGCCTAAGGTCTAAGTGATTTCTGTGTTCTCCAGCATCTAGACTTTTGAAACCAGGGGAAAACCCCCCATTTCTTTGTTGTCACTAGAGCAGGGATGTGGGGGCGGCGGCCGGAGAGGGGACAAAGAAGAAGGGACCGGCAACCACCTGAAAATCGGTCCCAGTGGAAAAACAATCCAATCCAATCGCCAGGTGCAGTGGCTCATGCCTATAATCCCAGCACTTAGGGAGGCTGAGGCGGGTGGATCACTTGAGGTCAGGAGTTCGAGACCAGCCTGGCCAACATGGTGAAACCCCTTCTCTACTAAAAATACAAAAAATTAGCTGGATGTGGTGGCACACACCTGTAGTTGCAGCTACTCAGGAGGCTGAGGCAGGAGAATCGCTTGATCCCAGGAGGTGGAGTTTGCAATGAGCCAAGATTGTGCCATTGCCCGCCAGTGTGGGCGACAAGAGAGAAACTCCATCTCAAAACCAAACCAAACAAAACCAAACCAAACAAAATCGGTCCCTACTGTGCCGACCCAGCTGCACATTCTACTCGGGGTTGGGGGGCAGCTTGGTGCGATCTTGTCTCTGCAGACAACCTTTACTGATGGAGCACCACCTGCCCAGCACAGCCAAGCACCCAGGTTGTAAGGAAGGGACAGGCCCAGCCACCCTGCAGCTTACAGCCCAGCTGAGGACTAACTAGAATTCAGTAGGATGAAGATGATGAGACAGACATAAAGCAAGTGCCCCCCAGGGGCCCAGGAGGGGGATTAGACAGCCTGGGTAGCTGCAGAAGGCAGGCATGACTTTGAATTGACCCCTGAAGGATGAATCAGGTAGAGAGACAGGGTGGAATTCCAGGCCGAGTTGGGATTCTGCAGAAGCAACCTTACTCCCAGGGGAGCCGATGGCTGGCAGGGCCACCGGATCAGCTGAATGCACAGTTCTATGATGTGGGGAGCAGGGGGCTGGGGTGTCCCTCTTTTTCAGGTGGAGAAGTGAAAGGTCAGAGAGGTGACATGACCAATGTCACAGAGTGTGTCATCTGAGGAATCAGAATTAGAACCAGGTCCCTGTCTCTGAGCCTGGACCCAATTCACCTCTTTTCTTCCATATTTGTCTTCCCTAGACCTGGGGGTTCTTGTGAGTCTGGGGAATGGGCTTTCTAATTCTGAATTGTTGTTTGTCTTTTAGCGGCTGGGATGTCCCCAGAGCAGGTAAGATAGCCCCCAAGGTCGGACCAGAGAGACCAGGCAGCTTCTTTCCCCTTCCTCATTTTCCATCTCTCAGAAGGTCCAAAATATCAGATAAGTCCTGTGCCAAAGTATCCTGTCCTCAAGGCCCCTTGCAGGGCCTGGGGGCTGAGGGCCTGGAAACAGCCAGGGGGACAAGGGCTGAGGGGTATGGAAGCCTGAGAAGTGGGGGCGCAGAGGGAAATGGGAGAGGGGCACCTGGGGAAGCGGAGAGGCTCTCGTCCCACCGTGGAAAAGGAACCTGTGTCCACAGACAGGTCTTGTGACTCCCCAGCCTGTGTTCCCTGTCCCAGGTACTGCAGCCCCTGGAGGGTGACCTCTGTTATGCAGACCTGACCCTGCAGCTGGCCGGAACCTCCCCCCAAAAGGCTACCACGAAGCTCTCCTCCTCTGCCCAGGCTGACCAGGTGCAAGTGGAATATGTTACCATGGTGCGTCCTCCGTGGGGGCTGCTGCGAGGCTGGGGCAGGGGGGCACAGGCCTGCTGTTGTGCCCCGTCAGAGGGTGGGCTTTCTCCTGCTCATGTGGGCATCGAGGAGGCGAGTGTGGGACAAAGCCATAGTCACTGCAGAACCCGCCTAGGAGCTCCCCCAGGCGAGTCTCAGCCCCGGGGACATAGGGACTGGCCAAACACGGTCCCCACGCTGGGCAGCAGAGTCCCAGACAGGCTGAGTGGCTTGGCATTCCACAGGAAATGTGCTGCCCTGGTGCAGGGTTGGGGGAGAATCTGTTCTGTTGTGGTTGAAGCTCAGGGTGCTTGGCAGAGTGCGGGGGAAGTTGGAAGGCTTGAGAGGGGTCAGAAGCCCTGAAGGGTCCACCCCACTAGCCTCCTCCGAGGGCTTCTCTGCCCCGTGACCATCACTTCCTGCCGTCCTCTCTGACCTGGCACCCGCCTTTGCTGCAGGCTCCCTTGCCAAAGGAGGACATTTCCTACGCATCTCTGACCTTCAGTGCTGAGCATCAGGAGCCGACCTACTGCAACATGGGCCACCTCAGTGGCCACATCCCCAGCGGGGGTCCTGAGGAGCCCACGGAATACAGCACCATCAGGAGGCTTTAGCATGCACTCCAGGCTCCTTCTTGGACCCCAGGCTGTGAGCACACTCCTGCCTCATCAACCCTCTGTCCCCTGCTCCCCTCATCAGGACCAACCCGGGGACTGGTGCCTCTGCCTGATCAGCCAGCATTGCCCCCAGCTCTGGTTTGGGCTTGGGGCCAAGTCTCAGGGGGCTTCTAGGAGTTGGGGTTTTCTAAACATCCCCTCCTCTCCTACATAGTTGAGGAGGGGGCTGGGGATATGCTCTGGGGCTTTCATGGAAATGATGAAGATAATGATAAAAATGTTATCATTATTATCATGAAGTATCATTATCATAATACAATGAACCTTTATTTATTGCCTACCACATGTTATGGGCCGAACAATGGCCCCCAAAGATATCTGTGTCCTAATCCTCAGAACCTGTGACTGTTACCTTCTGTGGCAGAAAGGGACTGTGCAAATGTAAGTTGAGAACTTTGAGATAGGGAGGTTATCCTTGCTGATTCAGGTGGGCCCAAAATACCACCACAAGGGTCTTCATAAGAAGGAGGCCAGAAGGTCAAAGAGGAAGAGACAATGAGATGATGGAAGTGGACAATGGGTGTGATGTGAGCAGGGGCCATGAATGCCGCAAGCTTCAGATGCTAGAAAGGGAAAGGAACGGATTCCCTTGCCCGGAACCTCCAAAAGAAACCAGCCCTGCCCACTGCTTGACTTGAGCCCATTGAAACTGATCTTGAGCTCCTGGCCTCCAGAATTGCAGGAGAATAAATTTGTGTTGTTTTTAATGAGCCACAAAATCGGTGCTAATTTGTTACAGTGGCAACAGGAAACTCATACGGTATGTGGCAGGTGCCCTTCCCTAGATGCTTCCCATGTAGTAACTAATTTAATCCTCACGACAACCATGAGGCACTTCTATTATTGTCCCCTTTTTTACAGACGAGGAACCCTAGGGATGGAGAGGTTCAGTGACTTGAACCAAGTTTAATGGCAAGTAAGCAGATGAGTTGGAATTTGAACACATTTGACTCCAGAGCCTGGAGTCTGCACTGTTTGTATAAGGAGGATAGTGTGTATGTGCACGTGTGTGCATGTGTGTGTGTGTGTGTATACACACACACTGCTGCTCACACAGGGATCATGAGCATTTACAGATGCTGGACTTACTATCTTTTTTTTTTTTTGAGACAGAGTCTCACTCTATCCCCCAGGCTGGAGTGCAGTGGTAAGATCTCGGCTCACTGCAACCTCCGCTTCCTGGGTTCAAGCAATTCTCTTGCCTCGGTCTCCCAAGTAGCTGAAACTACAGGTGCCTGCCCCCGCGCCTGGCTAATTTTCATGTTTTTAGTAGAGATGGGGTTTTACCATGTTGGCCAGGCTGGTCTCGAACTCCTGGCCTCAAGTGACCTGCCTATCTCGACCTCCCAAAGTGCCGGGATTATAGGTGTGAGCCACCACACCCGGCCAGACTTACTATCTTTATTCTAGCAACCTGACAGCCTTTCTTCCAGAAAGTACCCTGAACCCCACCACGCCTCATCGTCTCTGTGGTTACCAACCTAGCCCAGGCAACCATTCCCTGCCCGGTCTTCCTCTTTCGTTCTCTGCCGCAGAGTCCATTCTCCTCCCAGCAATCAGAGCGATCTTTTCCAAGCACAGACCTGATTACTCCCTGCTTATAGCCTTCTGATGGTTTCTCTCCCAGCCTGCAAGTTCTCAGGGGATCCATGGGCTGCTGGCTGCCCCTTCACCCCCATCTCCATCCACCCTCCCTTCTCACAGGCTCTGCTCCATGCACACTGGCTCTTCTTCTGTCCTTCTAACAAGATAAGGCTTGCTCCCTTCTTAGGGCCTTGGCACTTGCTATTCCTCCTTTCCAGAATGCTCTTCCCGCAGATTGGTGAATAGTTAGCTCCTTTTTATCATCACATCTCAGCTCAAATGTTATCTCTTAGAAGAGGCCTTCCTTGGCCACTTAAGGGGCAGTGGCCCCTGCAGCGCACCTCCAGTTTCTCTCTGTCTTGTTGCTCTGCTTTATTTCCTTTGGTGAAATGACTTACTTCATGGGATCTATGTTTATCATTTTCCCCGTCTCCACTAGGGCGTGTGGTGCCTTAAGTGGGGACTTTGTCTCATTCACTCCCGTATCCCCCGTGCCTAGTTACTGTCTGGCACATGGTGGGTTCTCAAATGTTGATTGGTTGACTCAATGAATAAGCAGTGTATTTGGAGCAGAAGGCAAGCTCTCAGAGCACAGGCAGCGGTGTTCACCATTCTAGGAGGGCAGTCCTGGGCCAAACAACCTAAGGAATTTCAGGATTGACTGCCCAGAAGCATGAAGTGGACAGACTCCTTTTTCCCTTCCTGAAAACTGGGGAGAGATGAGGGGCTATGACATCCTCTGGCTGGAGGACAAAAGTCTATCACTTCACCTAGGTTGATTTTTGTTGGACGGGAGGATTGTACGGAGGGGCTGGGGATAAAGTGTCAGAGAAAGGCATCAAGGCTTGGGAAGAGATGATGAGCTATGCCTGAGCACCACAGGCTGGTGACCCAGCAGGTAGGAGGCTGTGGGCATGTTTAGCAGTCCATATCACGGTGTCCTGAGGTTTGCCTGACTTCTCACAGCTATGGACACCCTAAGGGCATCTGGCATTGGTGACCTTGGTGGAGAGATCCTGCTCCCATGACCTCAAAGATGATTCCCTAGAATCTCAAGGGCTTTTCTGCTCTGGGGGACTTCACGGAGCCCAAGCAAGCTTGACTGTTCTTGAGCTAGTCATCTAAGCTGGTCAGGTCAGAGTGAGACTGTTTTGGACACAGACTGTTTTAAATTTACAGAGCAAGACGCGCCCACAGAGAGATCTTAAAATGGAAAAGTTCAAAGCAGAGCCAAATTAGAGTGAGTCAAGGTATAAGAATAAAAGTCATAATATGGCCGGGCGCAGTGGCTCACGCCTGTAATCCCAGCACTTTGGGAGGCTGAGGCGGGCAGATCACAAGGTCAGGAGATCGAGACCATCCTGGCTAACACGGTGAAACCCCGTCTCTACTAAAAATACAAAAAAATTAACTGGGTGTGGTGGCAGGTGCCTGTAGTCCCAGCTACTCGGGAGGCCAAGGCAGGAGAATGGCATGAACCCAGAAGGCGGAGCTTGCAGTGAGCTGAGATCGTGTCACTGCACTCCAGCCTGGGCGACAGAGCAAGACTCCATCTCAAAAAAAAAAAAGTCGTAACATAAGGCCTTAGATCAGAGCGTAACTGTGCCATTTCAACTATTGTGCATAAAGTGGATTTATTTCAGAGTTTATTTCAAGGAGCCAGCACTACCCAGAATGTATAAATATATGCTTATGTTGGATAGAAACAGATTCATCTTTTCTGGTAATATACCATCATAGAACCCAGTGAAGATTATTGCTATAAAACTTCTGATATTAAGCTAGACGCACAGGGAAGACTAGAATTTAGCTCAATTTGGCTTGGCTGGAGGAATTGGGCTGCTTCTACCTTCATCTGGATGGTGGACATGGGCTGCTGAAGAGCAGTGAAACAGCATGGGAAGACCGAGCCATTCCGATCCCTTTTGGTTGCCTTAGTCAAACTTTGAAAAAAGGTGTCTACAGGCCGGGCATGGTGGCTCACGTTTGTAATCCCAGTGCTTTGGGAGGCTTAGCCAGGAAGATCACTTGAGTCCAGGTGTTTGAGACAAGCCTGGGCAACATGATAAACCCATCTAAAGTTACTGGGGTTTCCCTTCCTTGGTTTTTGAATTATTAATTCTTAAAGATTCTGGGCCAGGCATGGTGGCTTACAACTCTAATCCCAGCACTTTGGGAGGCCAAGGCAGGTGATTGATTGAGCCCAGGAGTTTGAGAGCAGCCTGGGCAGCACAGGGAGACCTACAATAATTAATTAATTAGCTGGGTGTGGTGGCGCACGCCTGTAGTCCCAGCTGCTCGAGAGGCTGAGGTGGGAGGATTGCTTGAGGATTGCTATCTCTACAAAAAAATTTAAAAAATTAGCCAGGCACCTGTGGTCCCAGCTACTTGGGAGGCTGAGGCAGGTGGATCTGTTGAGCCCAGGAGTTCTAGGCGGCAGTGAGCTGTGATCATGCCACTGCACTCCAGCTTGGGTGACAGAACGAGATCTTGTCTCAAAAAAGCAAGGAAGTGTCTACAAGAGAGAATAGATTACTGGATATCCTGTTTTTATCTAAAATGCTAGCCCTCTGAATTGGTGGCAGTCTGAAAGGGACCTTTTTATGTTCTCAGAAATAGGTTGACAGTCATGAGCCAGTCCAGTCAATTCCAGAGCTGGACAGAGCAGATCTCTGCCTTGCAGTCCTGATAGGAAGCGTCTGGGTTCTCTCTGTGCGGTGCTATGACTGTAGGAGTCAGCTACTAATCCAGCCCAGTCTGCTCAAGCCTGAGCTAGAGTTTAGAGTGCTAGAGAAGTAGCTGGGGCGAGAGGAGGGAGGCAGGTATACGCAAGAGGCAGGAAAGGAAATTGTTTCATAATGTTTACAGATTTGCATTTGGGTGTCATCTTGTCCGTATCCCCGCACCCCGTCATGACTTTGCTAAGGCAGATTTTGGGTGGCTGGCCAGCACGTTTATTGAAAGAGAGAGAACTTAAATATGGTTCCTCAGGTCTGAGTGAGGGTAGCATTTACTATCTTGCTATATGATTTCCAGGAAAGCACATTGTGTTAAAACTAACTCCAAGATTTCGAAGCACTCAATCCTGATTGAGTGCCTATTTATAGCCATCTAAAGTTGCTGGGGCTTCCCTTCTTGGTTTTTGAATTATTAATATTTAAAGATTCCAGGCCAGGCATTGTGGCTCACGCCTCTAATCTCAGCACTTTGGGAGGCCAAGGTGGGTGAACAATTGAGCCCAGGAGTTTGAGACCAGCCTGAGCAACGTAGGGAGGCGTACAAAATGGATATCCCCACCAAAAATTAAAAAATCAACTGGGTGTGGTTGTGCACGACTGCAGACCCAGCTACTTCAGAGGCTGAGGGGGTAGGATCGCTTGAACATGGGAAGTTGAGGCTGCAGTGAGCCAAGATCGTACCACTGCACGCCAGCCTCAGGGACAGGGTGAGGCGTCGTGTCAAAAAAGATTCCACTTGATAAGCCTGTAAGGTTTGGACAGCCTCCTTTTGAGAACTATGTGCATATCATTGGCTTTCAGAAGATAGTACTGTTTGAGAGTAGTTGAGGGAGGAAAAAAAACACTGAGTTGGCAACTTCCAAAATCCATGAGTAAGATAAACTTGCGTTGAAGTGAGGTGAAAGGCTACCTTTGCTTCACATCTTGAAAAATAGAGCTCAAAGCTGCTTAGCCTTGGAAAGGGGAGACTGCTGGAATCAGTTGATTTCATGTACCAATAAATTTTTAATGTCAGCCTTTTTTCTACCAAGTAAGGTTTTTTTTTTTATTTTTTTTTCTTGCCAAAGTCAATATGTCTGAACAATAGGTAATTCAGACAGAGTCTTGCTCTGTCACCCGGGCTGGAGTGCAGTGGCGCAATCTTGGCTCACCACAACCTCTGCCTCCCGACTTCAAGCGATTCTCTTGTCTCAGCCTACCAAGTAGCTGGGATTACAGGCATGTGTCATCATGCCTGGCTAATTTTTGTATTTTTAGTAGAAACGGGGTTTCACCATGTTGGTCAGGCTGGTCTTGAACTTCTGACCTCAAGTGATCTGCCCACCTCGACCTCCCAAAGTGCTAGGATTACAGGTGTCAGCCACCACGCTCGGCCCACACCTGGCCAATTTTGTATTTTTAGTAGAGACGGGGTTTCACCGTGTTGGCCAAGCTGGTCTTAAACTGACCTCAAGTGATCCACCTGCCTTAGCCTTCCAAAGTGCTGGGATTACAGGTGTGAGCCACTGCTCCCAGGCTATTTTTCCTCTACATGTTTTATTTTGACTTAAAATATCTAAATGTGTAGTTATTGGCAAGTATTTTGACGTAGGCCTAAAGCCTTTGCTTTGCTTACAAGTCTGCTGAAAAGAGGGGCTCGTTGCCTTTCCTGAAGCACAAACCACACACACATGATCCTGGGGTTTCAGTTCCAGTTTCTTTAACATGAAGCAAGAAATTCTAGGAACTTATGAAGCCACCTGATTGCAAAATCTTTCTTCATTTTTATTCATTTCTTTCCAATATTTTACAGTTCTCTCATTCATTCCTAATTTGATAGCATTTTAAAAAGTGACAGGCTTTTTCCAAAGCACTCAGTTTAGTTTTTTAGTTTTTGTAAAGATAACAGTTCTCTTTTTTATTTTACACTCTTATTTTATTGGTCAATAGTCTTTCTGTTTAGTTTAAATTCCTTTGTTTTTTCTTTTTCTTTTCCTTTTTTTTTTTTTTTTTTTTTGTTTTTGAGGTGCAGTCTCGCTCTGTCACCCAGGCTGGAGTGCCGTGGCGTGATCTCAGCTCACTGCAACCTCAGCCTCCCAGGTTCAAGCAATTCTCCTGCCTTAGCCTCCCAAGTAGCTGGGATTACAGGCACCTGCCACCATGCCTGGCTAATTTTTTTGTATTTTTTAGTAGATACGGGGTTTCACCATGTTGGCCAGGCTGGTCTCGAACTCCTGACCTCAGGTAATCCCCCTGCCTTGGCCTCCCAAAGTGCTGGGATTACAGACGTGAGCCACCACGCCTGGCCAATTCCTTTATTTATGGGTGAATTGATTGAAGTATCTCATTCTAGTTAACACGTATGACCAGCATAAGCAAGTATGGGCCCAAATGCATTCTTGTTAACCAGGTACCGCAACTGTGAGAGCAGAGAAGAGCCTGCCAGCTGTGAGCACTCAGTGTGTTTCAGCCTTAGTCAGTGTGCTCCAGTAAGAGATTGAAGGGTGTTGGTTGACCTTATAAGTTGGTTAAGTGAGGGGTTGCTTAACAAAGTTTCTACTCAACAATCCATTGTCACCATAATTTCATAAGAGAAAGGACCTTTGAGCACCCCAAGTCTCGGGATAATAGTATTTCCTAAGAAAGGACAGTTGGTAACTCTATGCCAACATCTACTGATGTGTGTGTATCGTTTCCTACACATCATTTGGTACTTGTCAGGGGCTGGTACTTAGGTATGGACTGAGAATTGGCAGCCATGGATCCAGTTCACACTGTTCTCCAGGCATGGATCCTCACCACCACGTCTCCGCTGGTTTAGTGAGGCTTCCCCTGAGGGCCTCTCATGACCCTCTTTGTTTGGAGGCTGATGCAGGTTGTCACTCATGAGGGCTGTGGAGCTCTCCAGCAGTTGTGAAAGGGCCCCTTGAAGCAATTAGATTCCCCCTGCCCCAGCACAAGCCCCTTCCCCCAAAGTAGTCCACTGTGACCACATCCTCACATGGCCCTGTCTTGAGGGTCTGCAACTCTTGCATCAAGAAAGGGTGACTTGGCTGAGTGTGGTGGCTTATGCCTATAATCTCAGCACTTTGGGAGGCTGAGGCAGGTGGATCACCTGAGGTCAGGAGTTTGAGACCAGCCTGGCCAACATGGTGAAATCCCGTCTCTACTAAAAATACAAAAATTAGTCGGGTGTGGTGGCGTGCGCCTGTAATCCCAGCTACTCAGGAAGCTGAGGCAGGAGAATCGCTTGAACCTGGGAGATGGAGGTTGCAGTGAGCCAAGATCGTGCCATTGCACTCCAGCCTGGGAGATAGAGCAAGACTCCATCTCAAATAAATAAATAAATAAATAAATATAAAATAAATAAATAAAATAAAATAAACTGAATAAATAAAAAGAAAGTGTGACTGACTCATTTGTTTTTCTGAAGATACCTCTGAGGAGGGCCTCAGAATTAAGGGAGGGGAAAGACTGTCCCCCAAGGTCAGAAATACAGAGGGACATTCTGCACCCTTGTGTAGTAGAAATCCGCTATGAGCAGAGCAGAGCATTGGCACTTGTTGGCGTTTACGTGCAGAATGCTGCCCTCTATCAACGACGCGGAGGGTTTCCACGACAGAGAAGCAACAGGTCACAGACCTCAGCTATACTGCCTGGTGCCTGCCCTCAGTTCAGTGGAAAGAGTTGCAAAATTCAGACAGTGCACTCATTTCAAACCTCACACAGCCTCTGCAAAATTAATAATAAGCAAAGAAGGACTGCGCCCCAGAGACCTTGCATCCTTGCACTGTAACATCCAGCTGTCCGGCAGGTGGCAAGGGAAAGAACCAGTGGAGATGTAGGTACAGTATGTCAGCTTAAAATACAAGAAGGGGCTGGTTGTGTGGCTCATGCCTGTAATCCCAGCACTTTGGGAGGCCTAGATGGGTGGATCATTTGAGGTCAGGAGTTAGAGACCAGCCTGGCTAACATGGCAAAACGTCGTCTCTACTAAAAAAATACAAAAATTAACTAGGTGTAGTGGTGCGCACCTGTAATCCCAGCTACTCGGGAGGCTGAGGCAGGAGAATCACTTGAACCCGGGAGGTGGAGGTTGCAGTGAGCTGAGATAGTGCCACTGTACTCCAGCCTGGGCAACAGAGGGAGACTCCATCTCAAAAATAGTAATAATAGGCTGGGCGTGGTGGCTCACGTCTGTAATCCCAGCACTTTAGGAGGCTGAGGCATGTGGGTTGCCTGAGCTCAGGGGTTCGAGACCAGCCTGACCAACATGGTGAAACCCCGTCTCTACTAAAAATACAAAAAATTAGCCAGGTGTGGTGGTGTGTGCCTGTAATCCCAGCTACCCGGGACGCTGAGGTAGTAGAATTGATTGAACCTGGAAGCAGAGGTTGCGGTGAGCCGAAATGGCACTACTGCACTCCAGCCTGGGCAACAGAGTGAGACTCTGTCTCAAGAAAAAAAAAATATAGATAACAAGGTATGAGGGCAGATGGGAGAGAACGTGGAGATAGAGTGAAAGAGAGTCTGCCCAGGGGCAGTGCTGGTGCTTGCAAAGCTTGGCTTGCTTTCCTGGGCTTCTTACCCTGCAGTTGGGTTGATGGAGGCAAGTCCCCAGGGGATGCTGTTGTTTGCTCCTCCACTCCTGAGACCCAATTAACGGCAACTAACTGCGTTTGGGCCTGGCTCATCTGAGCAGCTCTGCACGCAGGGTCTTGAATCTGCTTTGTGAATGAATATCTCTCATTGGCATTGATTTTGCTTTGGTGTTTATCCTGGGCCAGGCTGAGATTGTCGCCTGGGCTTCGCTAGCATTTCTGGAGGTCAGTGATAAAGGGGTTTGGGGGAGCTTCCAGTACAAGCCTTCCGTTTCCCAAGGACCCTGGGAATCTAGAGAGGGATAAGCAGAAGAGTTAGGGTCTGGAGTTGAAGCTTGGAATGGGGTTTCTCTTTTATTCCCTGCCGAGTGCCCTTGAACAACCATTGAATGTCTCTCAGATCTCTTTTCTCTTCTACGAAATGGAGTATAACTAAAAGTGCTGCAGACCCACCAGGCTGTGATTTCAAAGTAACCAAACTACGGCTGGGTGCAGTGGCTCACGCCTGTAATCTCAGAACTGTGGGAGGCTGAGGCAGGCAGATGACTTGAGGTCAGGAGATCGAGACCAGCCTGGTCAACATGGTGAAACCCCCATTTCTACTAAAAACACAAAAAAATTAGCTGGGTGTGGTGGTGCACACTTGTAATCCCAGCTACTTGGGAGGCTGAGGTGGGAGAATCGCTTGAACCCAGGAGGCGGAAGTTGCAGTGATCCGAGATCGCGCCACTGTACTCTAGCCTGGGTGACAGAGCAAGACTCCATATCGAAACAAAAACAAAGTAACCCAATTAACCTTCTGTCCCATGGCTATCTTGCAAAGTGGATCCCAGCTACCTATAGGAGGCTCCTTTGTTTTTCATTGTTTTTAAGGCAAAATGTTAGCATTTAGTAAATATAGATGGTAGGTACATGTGTCATTTTCTTTTTGTTCTTCTAGTCTTCGTACCTTTCTATGAGTTTCAAAATTTCAGAATAAACCATGAATTTTCATTTATCTATACAATGGAATTCTATGTAGTGATGAAAAACAATGAAGGTAAGAATGTGTATAACAAAATTCCTATGGTGGATCGATCTATCATCTATCTATCTATCTATCTATCTATCGATCTATCTCACACATATGTATAAATAAACATGTATATGTATTTTTACATGGCAATTTCATTTTCTTTTTTTCTAAGACAGAACCTTGCTCTGTCACCCAGGCTCGAGTGCAGTGGCACAATCTTGGCTCACTGCAACCTCTGCCTCCCAGTTTCAAGTGATTCTCCTGCCTCAGCCTCCTGAGTAGTTCGGATTACAGGCCCCCGCCACCATGTCCGACTAACTTTTTTTGTATTTTTAGTAGAGACGGGGTTTCATCATGTTGGTCAGGCTGTTCTCAAACTCCTGACCTCAAGTGATCCACCTACCTCGGCCTCCGAAAGTGCTGGGATTATAGGCGTGAGTCACCGTGCCCAGCCCATTTTTATTTTTAAGATACGTATTTTGAAACAGTGGCATCACAGGAAATTTTTTCTTTGTTTTTCATTTTTCAAATTTTGCAATTAAATATATTAATAATAATGGCTGTCTTGGCTGGGTGTGGTGGCTCACGCCTATAATCCCAGCACTTTGGGAGACTGAGGCAGGTGGATCACTTGAGGTCAGGAGTTCATGACCAGCCTGGCGAATATCATCTCTACTAAAAATAAAAAAATAATAATAATAATTAGCAGGGCTTCATGGCACACACCTGTAATCCTAGCTACTCAGGAGACTGAAGGAGGAGGATCACTTGAACCTGGGAGGCAGAGGTTGCAGTGAGGAGGCAGAGGAGGCAGAGTGCATGCCACTGCACTCCAGGGTGACAGAGAGAGACTCGTCTCAATAAATAAATAAATAATAAAATAATGGGTCTCATTATTTACTAATAGCCACCAATATAAACTTATTGTTTGTTCAGCACTATGCTCAGATCACAAACATGACCCCTGTCTACTTCTTCCCCTGCCTCTATCACAGCCACTTACCCCCGAGGACTTGCCCACCCACCCACCTTCGGACTGTCTGATCTGCCTTCCAGGCCACACTTCCTGCTGCCTGGGGAAGCAGCCACCGCTCGACAGTGAATACCATTGTGGTGCTGCCCACTCCTTTGCCATCTGGCCCAAAGCATAAGATGACTCTTCCCTGGTTACTCAGGGCACTTCCACAACCAGGTGTGGTGTGAGGCCATCAGAAGGCAGAGATGCCCCAGGGAATAGCTCAAAACTACTGCACCAAGCCAGCCTCCGACCTTGCAGGGGTTTTTATCTGACAGCAAGAATGGCTACATAAAATAAAAATACAGGGATCCTTGTACAAACATTATTAAGACTTTAAAGATGGCGAATGCAACGTGTTAAACCAAATGCAGGGCACTTCTAAGTGCAGGGCGTTATGTGACTTTGTAGGTGGCATACTCATAAAGCTGGCCTTGTTTGGTGCTTTTCTGCCTCACTTCTCATCTGTGTTCATGTAGCCCTGGGCTGACACGCCCTACCCAGCAATGGAAAAATTCAGGTGTCTCCATAGCAGCTAACCATGGTCCTTAAGAGACGCGGAAGAGCTTCCCCTCATTCCTGTCTGAGCTCCGCTTCCTGAATCCTCATTCCTTGTTCCAATCAACCTCTTCCCTGGACAGTCCACAGTTGGATCATCTATTTCCTTCAGAGAAAATTCTACTCCCACCCATAGATGGAGGTCTGGCTCTGCAGCCCCAATAAGCTGACCCTTCATAGGGTGACAGCAGTTTATTTCCCAAGTCCAGTCATTAATAATCCAAACCCAGTTATTCAGTCTTAAATGACACTATGTGTGAGGCACCAAGAGCCCATTTCAGGTGGGACCGTGACGAGTTCACTTCATTTCTTTTCAGTCACTTCTCATTAAAGATTTAAAAATGCTGGGACTCAGCCTTGCCCGGGATTACCATGGGACATCTGTCGTTTTTGCATGGCTAGCCTTCAGATGACACCATCCCATTTTCCCTGGAAACCATTTTCTTCCACTCTTTTTTTTTGAGACGGAGTTTTGCTCTTGTTGCCCAAGCTGGAGTGCAATGGTGCTATCTCGGCTCACCACAAACTCCGCCTCCCGGGTTCAAGTGATGCTCCTGCCTCAGCTTCCCAAATAGCTGGGATTACAGGCACTTGCCACCACACCCGGCTAATTTTGTATTTTTAGTAGAGAAGGGGTTTCCCCATGTTGGTCAGGCTGGTCTTGAACTCCCGACCTCAGGTGATGCACCCACCTTGACCTCCCAAAGTGCTGGGATTACAGGCGTGATCCACCACGTCCGGCCCATTTTCTTCCACTCTTGATCTACGGGGCTTGGGTGGGACTGACTCCACCTTTGGGGTGGACATGTGACGTGGGCTTAAGCCGTCCATTGTGTTCTACCCACTGGCTACAGTATTGGTTCAGGGGTGGGCATGTGGCAATTTCAGTCTCCAGTGAGTATTGGATCTAGGACTTTGGTTGGAATTGGGAGCTGTGAGGATGTGAGCCTGGGGCTGCTGTTAATAATGGGGCCCCACGGGGAGAAGCCTGCCTGTGAATGGAGCCAAGCCAGAGAGAAAAATGAGAGAGAGAGAGACAGAGAGTGAGGCTGAAGTCACTGAGAGTCCCTGGGTCCAGCTGAGCTCGATGTCAGCTGCACTCCCCAGGCTTCTCTGGTACAGGAACCAGTGAATTCTCTTCTCGGCTTAAGCCAATTTGAGTTGGGTTTTGTCACTGGAAATCGAGAGTCCTGATCACAAGATTTCCCCTTTTGCAGTCAAGAATAATGCCTGTTCTCTTTACACACAGTGCTGGGGAAATCAGCCGAAATGATTTATATGCAAGTTTTCTGCAAGTTGGAAAGTGCTGTTGGAATGGAATGACCTAGGATGCACAGTTGGCTAACAGCAGAGACAGGGATAAAGCTTGGTTCTTTGGTACTCAAAGCCCAGTTCTCTTTCTCTGCTAATGAGCTGCCTCCCACTCTAAGAAAATCAGTGAGCAGGGCAGAAGGTGGTCAGGACAGGTGGTGGCCAGGGCAGTTAGCCAGCAGGATGAGGGTGAAGAGGGAAGGCAGTAGACAGGACAGGTGGTGGACAGAACAAGTGATGGATGGGGCAGGTGGTGGATGGAACCAGTGGTGAACAGGACAGGTGGTAGACAGCACAGGTGGTGGTCAGGACAGGTGATGGTCAGGGCCTATGCTGTGCTGGTTCTCATGTGTCTGCTGTCTGGAGGAGACCTGGTTTCAGGGAAAGGAGAGTGAGGGTCCTGGAGGACACACCTGCAGAGCTCAACTGGCCTGCCCCTCTGTCTTTCCCAAGCCTCTCTTTGTGTGCCACGCTGTCATCCCAAGGGCTAGAATCCTGGTGTTTGGGTTTGGTTGAGTGTTTTTCAGCTCATGTCTTTGGAAATGTTCACGGAAGGGATCCAGCTTTGTTTCTATGTGTTGGACTCTGCCACGCTTGGACAGGGGTCTTTGCACTGGGCACTTCTCAGAAGTGCACCAGGAGTCTCTTCCTTTATTGGACATGGGCTTGAAGGGATCCCTGTGCTGGGGGGCTCAGAGCCCTCTGACCTGCAGAGGTGGGGCCCCATCCTGGGACTTTGGGCTTTATAACCCCTCAGATCAGTCAATCGGCCAGGAGCCAGAAGTTGGCAGCCTTGAGAGCTGCAAGCATTTGACACGGTCCCCAAGGGCTCAGCTTCCCACTATATGGGACTAGAGGTCTTTGACCTTCATGGGCACCAAGGTCCATGTGGCACATTGAGCTGCAGTCAGATGTGGCCTGAGCCATCTCTGTTTGTGCCATCCCTCTGATCCACCCAGCCTGCTGGACTCAGCTCCTTGGGGAATGAAGAGTGGGTTTTGTTCCTGGGGACTGGCATGTGGTGCCCAGTAAATGTTAGCTGAACTGATTCTCAGGATCCTCAGGCAGAAATATCAGATTTCAAGGGGAGCATGTGGACAGGAGTGGTGGTGGGATATAAGGAAATGACCCCAATCACCTTTCTACTCTTTCATGGTTCTTGCCCCTGAAACCCAAGTCCCTAAGGCTCTGACACTTGAGTGAGATGGAGGAAGAAGTATGAAATGACAACTCTGGCGATGACTGACAGAGGTTTCTGAAGACGGAACATCCCTTCCCTTTCCCTCCCCATAACCAGGTCAAGTCCAGGGAATTCTCAAGCTCAAAGGCAAGGGGTTCTTAAAGGATTGCAGGAAATACAGACCTGGAGAGAATAGAATGACTGCCCGGCCCAAGGCAGTTAATATATACAGCTGAGGGAGGCAGAGGTGGGGCAAGGGGTAGGGGAGAGGACCTAAGGGTAGAAGGGGCTGGCGGGGTTGTAGATTGAGGCTGTCCCTATAGTGTAGCCAGCTACCAAATCATGTCAGCCTGATAGCATTAAACATTTGAATCCTCCAAGTTCCATTTTTTCCCCTGGATTTCATGCTTAGCGAACAATCTCCTGATTATAATGTGGCTTGGCATCTAGGGCAATACATGTCTTGTGAGTCTGATTAACATCAGCCTGACTGGAGACATGCAGCCACTCTTGGGTGAGTGAACAAAACCGGCTCCACAGAGCTGAAGGCTACACGACGGACTGCTGCCAATGCCCTCAAGTAGTGACCATCTGCGACCCTCTTGGTGAAGCCCCTTGTCCTCTCCTGACTCTATCCCTCTGCCTGTCTACCTTGCTTGGATTTGACTATAGGCAAATTTCTTAATGTCTCCGTGCCTCAGTTCACTCATCTGTAAAATGAGATTAAAATAGGGTTGTTGTAGGATTAAGTGAGTTAAGAGATGCTAAGTGCTTAGAATTTTACATGGCATGCAAGTGTTGTCTAAGGGTCTGCTGTAATCGTTCAGGCTTCCACAATGCTGGCTGTGACCTTGAGCAAGTCAGTTTTTTCATTCCTTGTTTCTTTCTCTTTTTTTTTGAGACAGTCTTGCCGTGTCACCCAGGCTGGAATGCAGTGTTGTAATCTCAGCTCACTGCAACCTCCGCCTCCTGGGTTCAAGCAATTCTCCTGCCTCAGCCTCCTGAGTAGCTGGGATTACAGGTGCCCCCCACCACACCCAGCTAATTTTTGTGTTTTTAGTAGAGACAGGGTTTCACCATGTTGGCCAGGCGGGTCTCAAATTACTGACCTCATGATCTGCCCATCTCAACCTCTCAAAGTGCTGGGATTACAGGCGTGAGCCACCACGCCCGGCCATCTGGCCTTTGTTTCCCTGTCCTATTAATATGGAATTAATAGTAACATCTTCTGGAAAAAGCATATGTTAAGTATAAAATGTCTTAGAATATAATAAAGTGTTTTGTAAACTGTAAAATGCTGCACAAATAAACCATATGCTTATTTGGATAATGTATTGGGAACAATTATTAGTCTTACTGGGTCCCTTTAGATTATAGTGCAGAGATGATGTTTAATATTTCTCACCTGATGGTTATGAAACCTGAGGTGGGACCCAGAGAAGGAGGAAGAATCTGGGTAAAGGCAAGCGGGAGGCGAGGAGGGAGATTCCAGGGGCTGAAAGAGGGTGTCTGCCTCATCTGGACTGTGTACCAGACTTTATTCCCTTCCAAAGCTTACACTGCTTCTCAGTGTGAGCTTGGGGAAGGTGTTACCAGTTCCTGACTCTCCCCTAGGGGTATTGCTCTAATAAATGTCAGTTCCGATTTTTAGTAAACAGAGTTGCTGGGAGATGGTATGAATGCAAAATTCAAACAGGGGAGGGAGGAAGAAGAGGAGGAGAAATGTTTGCTTTGCCTTTTTTTTTGAGACAGAATCTTGGTTTGTTGCCCAGGCTGGAGTGCAGTGGCGCAATGTGGGCTCACTGCAACCTCAGCCTCCCAGGTTCAAGTGATTCTCCTGCCTCAGCCTCCCAAGTAGCTAGGGTTACAGGCACCCACTACCACGCCAAGCTGATTTTTGCATTTTTACTAGAGACAGAGTTTCCCCATGCTGGCCAGGCTGATTTCTATCTCCTGACCTCAGGTGATCTGCCTGCCTCGGCCTCCCAAAGTGCTGGGATTACAGGCCTGAGCCACTGCGCTCAGCCTGCTTTGCTTTTAAAAGGCTCATAACAAAAGCTAAGGGGAGACAGAGAACAACAACGGGTGATCATGGCCCTGCCCGCAGCTCATGAGAGGAAGGATGCATACGTGTGCATGTGCGGGTGTGTGTGTGTGTCTGTCTGTGTGTGTGTGTGTGTGTGCGCGTGTGGTGGCCAGGGGCAGAAGGCTAGTAAGTAAGAGAAAATTTGAACTTAAACACAGCTTGGTTTAAGATACCTAAAAGCATATGCATTTGCAGAAGCACAAATGATTAAATAACATCCTCATGTTGATGGGTAGAAGCTGTCTGCTAATAAGCAAATGAAAAGGCGCTAATAAGCAAATGAGAAGGGAGGGAGCCAACTTAGGTATCAAGGTCAGGAACCATGTGCTAGGGGAATTCTTGAGCCCTGCACGTCTCAAGTTATTTTCACTGCACCACTCAAGGCCTTGCTCCCTTTAGGAGCAGGGTGAGGCCTGGTGTTGTCAGTTAGGGGTTAATATTTTCCAGATCTCTTTGCTTGGAGCTGTGTCTCTTGGCCCCAGAAAACCTCCTCTGGTTAAGGGATGGGAGGACGTCCAGGGCCACTCCCAGCTGGGAACTGTTAGGTAACTAGAGCACCCTAATGGCGCTGGTTCCGGGTTCTTCTTCCTCAACGCAAACCCGCCAAAGGAAAAACCAATCAGAGAGAGGTGTTTTTCCTGCCTCGCTCTAAGCCCCACCCCAATTAATCACAAACATCCACGCAGCCCTCCTGGGCATAAAAGAAGCAAACCCCGCACCGCTCTCTCTCTCTCTCTCTCTGTCTCCTGCCCAGCCTAGCCTGCTGCCTCCAATAAAGATCTCTTGGCCGAACCGGTGTAGCGTGGTCTCAGTCTGAGCCTACAGAGTCACTCTTTCAGGAACTGCATTGCCTGAATGAGTTAACAAGGAGCTGTGATCTCCATTCCCACTTGCAGTCTCTATGGACTGTTTCTCTTGCCTGAGAAGAGGAGGAAGGAAGCAAGAAGCGTATTGGGATAAGTTTACAGCCACTTCAAATGCCCACTTCAACAATTCTCCAGCCTGGTGCTCACCTCTGGCTGTTTACTTCCACCCAGCAAGGCGGAGTTTCCTGCCCTGAAACTGAAGGAAGTCCCTCCCCAGAACAGCTTATAAGAGGAAACATTAGGGCAGCAACACGAGTGAGTCTCAGACATTTTCTCACCAAAGGCCCCAGGGACCACAAATTAAAGGAAAGGATGCTTAGGAGAGGAAGGCCTGAAGAGTTTGGAAAACGACTTTGAGGCACTGGACTGAGTCACCATCATTTCCTGCTGAGGTTATCCTAAGAGAACTAGCAGGCACCACTCCCCACACCAGCTGCCTGCTCTGGGATCTGGGCAGGACCGATCTATTAGCTAAAGGAGTCCCAGATGGCCCCAGATTGCCAGTGATGTAATATACACTTCACTTGTTTATCTGTAAGCCTTCAGAGCAAGCAAGAGAGGAAAACAAGCCAGGGAGCAGCTAGCTTTTCTTGGCTTGCTTGTTTGTTCCTGAGCTGACAATAGAAATCTTTGAGAATTGGAGCTAGTGCACTTTGAAAACAAAAATCTCTTCACTTACGGGGCATGGATTTTTCTGTGAATTTGGATTTTTTTAGGACAAATTTGCATACCATTATCATTGTTTCATTGAAAAAAAATAAAAGAAGCACCTGTGGGGTAGAGAATGGGAGAGGAACACAGAATGGCGAGTATGGTCTTTTGCTGTTTTATTTGTCTTTCTCTTATACAATTTTCTGGCAGGGAAGGACAACACTGTTGTATCCAGACCTTTCCCTAGGATTAATGGGTGAGAGATCCATGGGGAGGGAGCTAGCTGATGTGTGGAACTCTGTCTCTCCTGGATGTTAACTTTATTTTTTATTTTTTAATTTTAATTTTTTTTGTGGGGGGACAGAGTCTCACTCTGTCGCCCAGGCTGGAGTGCAATGGTGTGATCTCAGCTCACTGCAACCTCCGCTTCCTGGGTTCAAGCAATTCTCCTGCCTCTTCCTCCTGAGTAGCTGGGATTACAAGCGTGCACCACCACGGCTGACTAATTTTTGTATTTTTAGTAGAGACGGGTTTCACCATGTTGGCCAAGCTGATCTGGAATTCCTGACCTCATGATCCACCTGCCTCAGCCTCCCAAAGTGCTGGGATTACAGGTGTGAGCCACCGTGCCAAGCCTGGATGTTAACTTTAATCAGAAGCCAAAAGTGAGACAGGACATTTCAAATTGAGTCAGACATGGCATTTTCTTCCTGGGTCATTCCCCTGCAGCTACCCATATCTTTCTTAGGACACTTCTGAAATTATATAGAAGTATAGCTGTTTGTGTGCATGCCTTCTAGGCCACAAGCTTAGTGAAGATGGGAATCATTTGTGTCTATATTCTCGATAATGACCAGCCTAGTTCTTTACGCTTCGGAAATGTCCAATGCGTGTTTGCTGAATGAATCGATGAGGCATGCGGACTTTTGAGGGACATAGAAATTACAAGATGGGTAGTAGAAGAAGGAAGTGAAGAATAAGTGCAAGAGATGGGGGAGAGTGGCAGATATTACCTGCTTGCCTTTTCCTTTCACCCGGAAGAGGTGTTAGAGCAGTCGGAGGAGATGGAAATACTTTGGAAGACAGAGACCTGGTAATCCCTTTTCACCCGACAAGAACCAAGCCCTGGATGAATGGATGAGCAGCTCACGTTTTTCTGCCCCCCAACCCCAGTCTTTCTGAGACTGACTTTGTCCTAGGAATCGTTCGTCCCTCTGGAAGCTAGTCTGGTATGTGGGTGTTCCTTAGAGCCCTGGTGATGGGGAATTAGGAAGTAAGTGCTTGAACCAAAGCCCTTTTGTCCTAATTCACTGGTATCTGGGGCAAAAGCTTGCCCTCTCTGTGAAAATGAAATGAAAATCTTTTCATTTTCCTGGAGCTCAAGGTCAGACCCTGGCACAGGAGGGACCCAATCTGTGGGCCGTTCCAGAGTCCCTACCGCATACCATTGCCCTGGATGGCTCTTGAAGCTGGTGGCAAGAGAGAACTGAGAGTTCTCTAAGGAAAAGAGCAGCCAGGTTGCTCATTTGTTTTAAATTATTTAGCTGCATCAAATATTCAGATTTGTGGCAACAACAACTCTATTTAAAAATTCCAAGCACATGACAGATGAGCTCAACGTTTTCAGTCAGTTTCCAGCTTCCAGCCCACCCTATGGGAATCTTCTAAGAGTTACTTGGGCTTGCCTGGGTCAGCCTCCAACTATTGGGACCAGCTAAAGTGCAAGAGCTACACAATGCCTATCATGATATTTGGCATATGTTTTTCATATAAATGAATTTTATCAAGTCCCACACATCACCTCCAAGAGAAAAAAGATATTCAACTTAGGAAGTCAGAACTGGGATGTTTGCATAGAAGTCACGCTTTTTGTATAGACAGGTTGTGTGAGTTTGTTTCCATGGACTTCTGCCTGTGAAATATGTAGTGTGTGTGTTTCTGAGGCTGTCTGTGTATGAAGCTGCTACTCTTCTCACAAAGCTCATCATTTTAGGTGAGACTGAATGTGACACCCATTGAAGCCGCTTTGGAGCCCAAGATGCATGCCCTAATACAACCACTTTTTTTTTTTTTTTTTTTTCAGATGTAGTCTCACTCTGTCACCAGGCTGGAGTACAGTGGTGTGATCTTGGTTCACTGCAACCTCTGCCTCCCGGGTTAAAGGGATTCTCCTGTCTTAGCCTCCTGAGTAGCTGGGACTACAGGTGCGTGCCGCCACCCCTGGCTAATTTTTGTATTTTTAGTAGGTATGGGGTTTTACCACGTTGGCCAGGATGGTCTTGATCTCCTGACTTCATGATTCACCCTCCTTGGCCTCCCAAAGTGCTGGGAGCCACCTCGCCCAGCCAATACCACCACTTTTATTGAATGCTTCCTATATTCCAGAGATTTTATATATATACTTTACATTATATTATCTAACATCCTTCCTCAAAAATAATAAGGCAGGTATTATCATTCCTATTTTATAGCTAAAAAAAGTAAGACTCACAGATGTTGCTCAAAGTCACATCAAGGTTTGGCTTATTCCAAGCCAGGAGTTTCGTTTTGTCATGCAACAATATCTCTTCTCTGGCAAGTTTCCAGGACTACCCTACATAACATCTGCTGTGCTGTCAAAACGCGAGATGATACTTCTTCCTCTGTAATGATAATCTCTGGGGGAGGGTGTATGGCAAGTGGAATGTGGGAGGGGGGCTCTTGGGAAGCTGACAAGTTTCTATTTCTTTCTCTTGATAGTGGTTGCACAGGTATGTTCACTTTGTAATAATTCACCAAAGTAGACACATAAGATTCAGGATTTTTTGGTGTTTGTCATATTTCTTTTTGTTTTTTTTGAGATGGAGTCTTGCTCTGTCGCTGATGCTGGAGTGCAGTGGCGTGATCTAGGCTCACTGCAGTCTCTACTTCCTGAGTTCAAGTGATTCTCCTGTCTCAGCCTCTCTAGTAGCTGAAATTACAGGAGTGTGTTACCACGCCTGGCTGATTTTTGTATTTTTAGTAGAGACAAAGTTTCGCCATGTTGGCCAGGCTGGTCTTGAACTCCTGACCTCAAGTTATCTGCCCGCCTCAGCTTCCCAAAGTGGTGTTTGTTATGTATCAATAACAAATCTATTTAAAAAATCATTTCTCCATGCTGGGCATGGTGGCTCCACGCTGGGCATGGTGGCTCAAAATGCCAGCACTTTGGAAGGCTGAGCAGGTGGATCTCTTAAGGCCAGGAGTTCGAGACCAGCCTGGCCAACATGGTGAAACTCTGTCTCTACAAAACAACAACAACCAAAAAATTAGCCAGGCGTGGTGGCACATGCCTGCAGTTCCAGCTACTGGGAAGGCTGAGGTGGGAGAATCACTTAAGCCTGGGAGGCAGAGGTTGCAGTGAACTGAGATCACACCACTGCATTCCGGCCTGGGTGACAGAGTGAGACCCCACTTCAAAAAAAGAATTTATTCTAGCAATTAATGTTGGAGGGGAGCCCTGCTTCTCATGGACAGTAGACACTAATTAATCAATGGGAACTCCTTGGACTCTACTATATAGTTATTTTAAAAATAATACAAATAAGTTGATGCCCTACACCTTTACAAAAAGAGTTTTAAGTGGATCACAATAAAACATCATGCACAATCATAAAGTAGTATTAGGAGGTGGTTGTCTGCACTACATAAGAAGGAAAACTTTCCTTACATACATAGATCACTCTGCTGGGCACCGCAGGTTTAAGGCTGGCTCGTGCTCTCAGGGTGCTCACACAGCCAAGCTGATGACATCGAGCCTTTACTAGTAGTAAATAGACACTTGCCTTTAAATATGTTGGAACTTGTTGGAATGGGTTCCCACTCTTAATTTGCTGATCAATAAACTCAAAGGAAGTAAAAGTCTTCGTGGACTATATCCTACATCTCATGTGTGGGTTATTGAAATGGAAAATACCACATCTGATCAATATTTTGAACAATCTGAGCTCCCAATCTTAAAGCTTTCAAAATGAGTATTTACACCTTTATAGGATGGTATAAACTTAGAGAGACCCACATATCTAGTTGCCAGGACAATTTTGTAATTGATTTGTAATTATGTTCCTCTGCTTGCATAAACTTTTTTTTTTTTTTTTTTTTGAGACAAGGTCTTGCTTTGTTGCCCAGGCTAGAGTGGAGTGCAGTGGTGTGATTTCGGCTCACTGCAGTCTCTGCCTCCCAGGCTCAAGCAATTCTCCTGCCTCAGCCTCCTGAGTAGCTGGGATCACAGGTGCACACCAGCATGCCCAGCTAATTTTTGAATTTTTAGAAGAGACGGGTTTTGCCATGTTGGCCAGGCTGGTCTTGAACCCTTGACCTCAAGTGATCCACCGCCTCAGCCTCCCAAAGTGCTGAGATTACAGGTGTGAGCCACCATGCCTGGCCTCTTTTACTGGGCTAAATTTACAACATCAAATAGCACAGAACTTCTTCAAGTTTACTTCAAACTGTGATGGCTTTAAAATTTCTAGACTGGGATAGTTGTTATACATTTTTTCTCCTTCTCTATATCCTAGGAATTCAGAGACCTGGAGGTAGAAGACACATGGACTGTCAGATCTTGAGACCTCCTTCCTTCAATAGCTGATCTTCTTTCATTTGTGTCAGAAACAGGCAGCATGGCACAGAGCCAAGCATCTAAAACTTTATTGTGCATATTTATTCCTAGAGATCTTGTTAAAATGCAGATTCAGATTCAGCCAATCTAGGGTCAGGTCTTTCTATTGTAATAAGTTCTGAGGTAATGCCAATGCTGCTGGTCCATGGACAGCACACTTTGATGAGAAGTTTAGTAAGGATATAGAGGAAAGAATACTACACATGGAGTAGTAATTTCTGGCTTTTAGTATCAGCTCTGCCCTTTACCAGCTTGCTTTCCTGGACAAGTCATTTTGCCTCTCTGGATTTTAGTTTCCTCAAATATAAGCTGTGTGATAGAGGAGGAAGTTGAGTTAGGTTATTTCAAAGCTTGCATTCATAGACTCTTGAAAGTGATGTTTTGATTAAAAAACTCCACCTGTAGGATCACATACAGCCTTTCAAGGGACTAACAGGTGAACTGGCATTATCAAAGCAGAAAATATAAGGGCTGGAGCAGGAAGGCATGGCAAAGTCAGAGAAAGGGAAGGTGAGCCATAATAACTTCTATGGCAAATATAAGGCTTTGATTCTTTCAGAGTGATGGATTTTGAATTAAAACTGTTATCCTGAGTGAGAAAGGCTACCATTTTTCCCAACAACCATCTTAGGGGGAGACCTGCATTACTGAAAACTGAGTTGCATAAGAAGCTTGAGTGAAGGAAGCAATGGATATGTTAGTGCTTTGAAATAAGCAAATGCTTACAGGGGCTGTGAAGGAGTCATGGCTGGAGGGAAGCTTTCTGGAGCCATGAGGGAGTCTGGTTTGAAAACAGCAGTTCATCTCTGCTGCAGACCATTTCTCTAATTTCAGACAAATTGGCCAGAAATTCAGGTATTTGGCCATGGCTTGCAGACGTAACAGGGACAAATGCAATCTCCTACAAGGGTCAGGAGAGCAAAGGTGCCAGGGGTCACCCAGGGGCATAAATAGGCAAGGAGAAGGAGGGGGTGAAAAAGGAACACAGATGATTTAAGTGAATGAATGAAGCTTCTGACCATCTGAGCCTCTGGTGGCAGCCCTTCCCCAAGAGCTCACGCATCTCTATTTTGAGCAGGAAACAGGATCAGACAGAAAGGGCTCCCCAGACTCACAGATACAAGCTAGTTTCTCATTAAGTCCCAAAGCAAAGTCAGGGGAGTGGAGAAAACTCCTGGTGCTGGCTCCTCTTCCAACATAAGGTTGAGGAATACAGGAGATATTTACCTTATGTAGGACATGCTCGTTGAAGTCAGGGCCAGCTCCTCCCTGGTAGGAATCGGGTCTCTGCAGGTCCATGCCCGGCTTGGAGCTCGCCGCTCCGGCTCTCCCTTTGCTCTGCGTCAGCGCTTCCAGGAGCTCTGTCCGAGCTCCGCTGGGTGCGGCAGGCTCGGGTCTGAGCCCTGCGGGCCGGGCCGCATCCGTTTTCAGCACTGGACAGTTCCTCGCAGCGGCCGCGGCGCGGTACCAGGCGGTCAGGCGGCCACGCTCTTCCAGGACTGAGCGTTTCAGCACCAGGAACAGCGACTCCGCCGTTAATGCGCCTGGAACCAGAGTTCTGAGATCCTGTCCGCTCCAATCCCTGCCTCTTAGGACTCCAGGATGCTGGCAGGGACGCAAGATTTGGGTCCGGCTGGGGATCCCTGCGTATTTCATTCAGCTACCGGACTCCGGAGGCTCAGCACCCGGCTGCGTTCTCGGGGCACTGCGGTCCCGGGAGATCACCGTTCCTGATCCTGAGCGAACGGGCATCTCCGTCACCACGCAGCTCAGCGCAGCGCAGCTCTCCTCACACGTTTGCAGAGGCGAAGTCCTGCGGCGCTGGCGGCGCTTCTGTTTTTGTCCCTGTACAATTCTCTCCGGGATGTATGAGATAAATAGAGGTTCTAAGTCTGAGGTCAACAGTAGATGGGTCTTAGGTGTCCCCAAAGTCCCTGAAATATGCACAATTCTGTTTACCTGCGTTTTCCTAGGGAGAAGGTCCAGGGCTTTAATCACATTCTCTCCAGCACACATGACCGCAAGAAGTTAAGGACAATGGGCTCAGGAGAGGCAGATGGTGGTTTGGTTAGGAGCGCAGGCTCCAGGATTCAAATCTTGATTCTGAAAATTATTAGTTGTGCAACCTCGGGCAAATTAATCTCTCCTAAGTGTCCACAGAACGGAGATAATATTATAATAGTACCTGCCTCATGGTTTTGTTCTGAGGATTTAATGAGTTAATTCATGTAAAAAGCCTGTAACAGTGCCCGGTGTTTACTAAGAACTCAATAAATGTGAGCTACTATGCTCTCCTGGCAGGGGATGGAGAGCTCTGGCTACTTCTCCTATACATCAGGGGAGTCCTGCTGCTGCGACCTTTGATTGGCAAAATTGCATCATCACCTGGAATATGAGAGCATGAGGCTGACCACCATGGGAACAGGAGGCTGAGACTGTGGCCCCTGGGATTATTATCAGATTACTAAGAACAAGTCCTAGTACCAGCCACGGGCCCTTGGAGTCAATATCAGCATGGAAGGAAAGAGCCAGGCTTAGGGTTAAAAGAGTGCATTTTACTCCTGGGTTTCACTCCTTTTTGGCTGAGTTGTGTGAGCCAGATCACTCGTGTTCCCTGGGATTACTTATGTTTTCTCATCTGCAAAATAGGTAGAGTAATCTATGCCCACTTTATTGGGTTTGGGGGAAGAGTGAGACAATGTATACGAAAAGCCTTTATTTTCTTTTAAATTGTAAAGCAAATTACGTTTATAAGGTGTTATTATTGCTGGAATCACTATACTGTAGATACTCAATGAATATTGATTAAATGAACAAAGCTAGGGAACCAATGTGTTTGTTTTATGACATTCTCACTGGGCTGAATTTTGTTTTTGTTTTTGTTTGTTTTTTTGTTTGTTTTCAGCCTGTGACAAATACATAACATCCAATGGTTGGGGTTCTTAATGTGAGGTGGATAAATGGATGTTAGGGGAACTTTGCAACATTGATAACATTACACAAAGTTTTGCTTCTGTGCCTTTATCTGGGGGAGAAGAAATCTCCAGAAGACGAAATGAATCCCATAGATTTTATTAAGTTCTCAAAGTTGTCTATACTCAAAAAAAGTACAGAATGGATAGCTTAGACTCGCTCATCTTAACTTTCTCCTGAGCCTCCTCACCAACCCTGACTACTATAGATTCCAGAGGCTTTGCCTGGAACCTCACATTCCTTGGAAGGGTCACTCCTCAGGGTCTTGTTTGGATTTCTGAAGGTTCAGAAACATGATTCTGTTTGTTCAGGTTTATAAAGCAAATAGCAGAGGATCTGAACCAATCCAGAATTGATGATGGAAGGCTTTCATGAGAAATGATGTTTAAGCTGAGATCTGAAGGAAAAGTGGGCATTGGTCGAAGAGGGTGGTGGTGGTGGGGTGATTCCAGGCAAAGCGATCGGCTTTAAAGCAGAGGCTTTAAGATGTGAAGAGCTCAGAAAAGACCAGTGTGGCTAGAGTCCTGAGAAAGATGAGAGAAGGGTAATGGGAGACCAATCTAGAGATAGATAAGGACCAGATCATGTGGATCATGTTAAGGGTTTTGAACTTCATTCTAACGGCAATGTGAAGCCATTGAAAGACTTCAAGTAGGGAAATGGCATAGCTAGATCTGGGTTTTAAAGATACTACTTTGGCTACTGTATAGAGAATGAGTTAAGTCAAGAATGAATGTGCTCTTTTATTGATTTATAAAATCGATTTCTATATTATGGGCATTAATCCTTTGTGTCATAAATATTGCATTATTTTCCAAAATTTCTTTTCTTTTCTTTCTTGTTTTTTTGAGACATGGTCTCATTCTGTCACCCGAGCTAGAGTGCAGTGGCTCAATTAAAGCTCACTGCAGTCTCGACCTCCCGGGCTCAAGCAATCCTCCTGCCTGAACCCCCTGACTAGCCGGGACAACACGTGTGTGCCACCATGCCTGGCTAATTTTTGTATCTTTTTTAGAGACGGGTTTTGCCACATTGCCCAGGCTTGAACTCCTGGGTTTAAACGTTCTGCCTGCCTCAGCCTCCCAAGTTGCTGAGATTACAGGCGTGAGCCACTGCACCTGGCTGTGGATTACTTTTCAATGATTAACTTTGTTTATGCTTTTATTATACTGTATTAAAGTTTTAATCTTTAAGTTTGGGCTGAGCATGAGCAGGCATTAGCTAGGCAGATGAGATCATCAGAAGGCATATTGTTGAGTGTGAACCCCAAATATCTGAGACAGCTCTCAGTCAATTTAGGAAGTTTATTTTGCCAAAGTTAGGGACACACACCATGACACAGCCTCAGGAGGTCCTGATGGCATGCTCAAAGTGGTCGGGGGGCAGCTTGGTTTATGTATTTTAGGGAGACATGAGACATCAATCAATATATGTAAGATGTACACTGGTTTGGTCCAGAAAGGCAGGACAACTCAAAGTGGGGGGGGGGGGGCTTCTTGGTCAAAGGTAGATAAGAGAAAAATGTTTGCATTCTTTTGAGTTTCTGATTAGTCTTTCTAAAGGAAGCAATCAGATATGTATCTATCTCAGTGAGCAGAGGGATGACTTTGAATAGAATGGGAGGTAGGTTTGCCCTAAGCGTTCCCAGCCTGATTTTTCCCTTTAGCTTAGTGATTTTCGGGTCCCAAGATTCATTTTTCCTTTCACATGAGCAAACAATAAAAGTAAAGGAAAGTAGATATTCTTTAGAGAATGTGTCCATTATATAACAATACTATTAATTTAGAATTACATATGTTGTGTCTTCCTATTCTTTTAAATTTGTTAAGATGTGTTCTGAGGTCTTATCTTGGTGAACGTTCTAGGTGAGGTTGAGAAGAATGTGTGTTTCGTTATTGTTGGATAGAGTATTCTATAAATGCCAGTCAGATCGAGTTGATTGATAGTGTTCTTCAAGTCAACTATATCCTTTATGTATTGTATTCCTGCTAGATCTATCAGTTACTGACAGAGGGTTTTGAATTCTCCATCTCTACCGTGGATTTGTGTTTTTCTCTTTGTAGTTCTATTTGTTTTTGCCTCATGTATTTTGACACTCTGTTATCAGGTGCATGCACATTTCTTGGAGAACTAATTCCCTTTGTCATTAGGTAGGGGTCCCATTTACTCCTAACAATTTTTCCTGTTCTAAGTCTTCTTTGTCTGGAATTAACATCACTACTCCAGTTTTCTTTTGATCAGTGTGTCATATAACTTCTTCCATCCCTTTATGTTTAAACTTTGGAGTCTTTATATTTAAAGTATATTTCTTGTAGGCAGCATATAATTGGATCTTCCCCTTTTATCCCCTCTGACAATCTCTGTCCTTTAATTAGTGTATTAAGCCATTCATATTGAAAGTGATTGTTACTATATTTGGATTAATATTGACCATGTTTGTAACTGCTTTTTATTCATTTACAGATGCTACTGCTTCTGCACTCTCTGAGCAATTTATATGATTTTTTAAAATTTTTTCTTCTTTCAGAATATCAGTAAAAAATTCTTCTTAAAAAATTTTAGGCCAGGCGCAGTAGCTCACACCTGTAATCCCAGCACTTTGGGAGGCTGAGGTGGGTAGGTCACCTGAGGTCAGGAGTTTGAGACCAGCCTGGCCAACATAGAGAAACCCTGTCTCTACTAAAAAACATAAAAAATTAGCCAGGTGTGGTGGTGCATGCCTGTAATCCCAGCTACCCAGCAGGCTGAGGCAGGAGAATCACTTGAACCTGGGAGGCAGAGGTTGCAGTGAGCCAAGATCGCTTCATTGCACTCCAGCCTGGGCAACAAGAGTGAAACTCCATCTGGAAAAAAATTTAAGCAGTTCTCTTTAGAGTTTACAGTATATTCTTAAAACTAAAGTAAATCTACCTTCAAATAGCACTATTTCTGCTTCATGCGTAGTGCAGGTGCCTTAAAAACAGTATTCCTAAGTCCTCCCTTCCAGCCTTCTGACATTGCTATAATTTATGTCATTTATCCACATTGTATAATAATTACTGACTACTATTGTTACTTTAAACAGTTATCTTTTAGATCAATTAAGAATAGGAAAAATAAGATTTTTGTTTGACTTTCATTTATACCTTCTCTGACACCCTTCTTTGCTTCATATAGATCCAAGTTTCTGATATGTGTCACTGTCCTGCTTGAAAAAAAATTTTTAATGTTTCTTGCAAGGGAAGTCATCCGATGATAAATTCCTCAGTTGTTTGTCTGATAGTGTCTATTTCTTCTTCATTTTTTTAAAGAAATGGGATCTTGCCATGTTGTCCCGGCTGGAGTGAAGTGGCTATTCACAAGTAGGATTATAGTACACTGCAGCCCCAAATTCCTGGGCTCAAGTGATCCTTCTGCCTCAGCTTCCCAAGTAGCAGGAATTACCAGTGCATAGTACCATGCCCAGATAATTTTTTAATTTTTTTTTGTAGAGATGAGGTCTTGCTATGTTGCCTAGGCTGGTCTTGAACTTCTGGCCTCAAAGGATCCTCCTACCTCAGCTTCCCAAAGGGCTAACACTACAGGCACACACCACCATGCCCAGTGCTTCTTCATTTTTGAAGGATAATTTCCCTGGATATAGAATCCTAGGTTGGTGATTTTCCCCTCTAACACTTTAAATATTTTATACTACTGTATTTTTGCTTGCATACTTTCTTTTTTAAATTACTTTTTTCTAATTTTTAATTTTTGTGAATACATACTAGTTGTACATATTCATGGGGTACATGTTATTATTTTTATGTAAGTGTACAATGTGAATGAGCAAATCAGGGTAGTTGGGATATCCATCACCTTAAACATTTATGATTTCTTTGTGTTAGGAACATTCCAAATTCACTCCTGTAGTTATTTTGAAATATACATTCAATTATTGTTAACTATAGTCATCCTGTTTTCCTACCAATGCTTGCATACTTTCTGAGGAGAAGTTTAATATAATTTTTTTTTTAATTTTTTTTTTTTATTTGAGACGGAGTTTCTTTCTTGTTGCCCAGGCTGGAGTGCAACAGCATGATCTCGGCTCACCGCAACCTCCGACTCCCAGGTTCAAGCGATTCTCCTCCTCAGCCTCCCGAGTAGCTGAGATTACAGGCATGCACCACCACACCCGGCTAATTTTGTATTTTTAGTAGAGATGGGGTTTCTCCATGTTGGTCAGGCTGGTCTCGAACTCCCGACCTCAGGTGATCTGTCCACCTCAGCCTCTCAAAGTTCTGGGATTACAGGCGTGAGCCACCGCGCCTGGCAATTTACTATAATTTTTATTCTAGCTTCTCTGCAGGAAGCCTACTTTTTCCTCCTTAGGGTTCTTTCAAGATTTTTCTCTTTGTCTTTGGTTTTCCCAGTCATCACTGTGAGAACCTGGTGGGGTTTCTGGAGATAAAGTTCATGAAAATGTGGGTGCCCACCTAAGACTGACCCCCAGGAGCTTCTCACTTTCAAATTAGTCCACTCAGCCTCCAACAGTTCCTCAAAATTACCATAGAACTGTTCCTACCAGCTCATGGTTCCGGTGGCTTCTGCTCCAGGTAAGCGGATCTCAGCTGTGACTTTCTGGACGCACTTGTCTCTCCAGATTTCAGAGGAGCAGGTTTCCCCGCAAACTCAGTTCTCTGATGGTCCAAGAAAAGTCATTGATTTTGATCTTGTTCAGCTTTTTCCTATTGTAAGGGTGGGGATGATAACCTCCAGCTCTTCACTTGTCAAAGCTAAAACTAAAAGTCCTTCATTTAGATTAGAGTATTATCTTTCCTGGGAAAAATACCAAAAAATTTTCAAGCTCTAATCTTTTTTTTTTTAGCTTCATGCCCTTTGGGCCTTTTTTTGTGACATTCTAAATTAACATAATAATTTAAAAAGTCAAGTTATTCTCATAGTAATTACATTTTGGATTGATATCTTTCTGAGATTTGGGGCCATTCAAGTGTCTTTGGTAAGTACATTTGCAGACCATCTCTCAGGATGGGTGGCTCATTCTGCAGGGCTTCTGATTTAAAAGTTTTAGAAGTGACATTTTCTAATCCTGTCTCCATGTGCTAGGGAGGTCATTTGTATGGATAAGGACTGTCTCAGGCATGTTTCCCCAAACAGGGAGGGGCAGCTTTCTTGCCAGCTGTTAACTCTCCTCTCCTGTAGCTGCCTCTTGCCTCAGCTCCGTCTGCCTGGGAAACGTTTCTGCCGTATGGAGTCTTAAGGTGTGTTTCTAAGTTTCCTCTTCCAGTCCTAGTTATCAGGGTGTGAATATTGACTTTTCTGTGTTCAATTCCTCTTCTTTGTTCGTTTGTTTTCTGAGATGGAGTCTTGCACTGTCGCCTGGGCTGGAGTGCAGTGGCATGATCTTGGCTCACTGCAACCTCCACCTCCCGGATTCAAGCAATTCTCCTGCCTCAGCCCCCCAAGTAGCTGGGATTACAGGGGCCCACCACCACGCCCAGCTAATTTTTTGTATTTTTAGTAGAGATGGGGTTTCACCAAGTTGGCCAGGCTGGTCTCAAACTCCTGACCTCGTGATTCGCCCACCTCAGCCTCCCAAAGTGCTGGGATTACAGGCGTAAGCCACCGCACCTGCCAAGAGTGCTCCTTTACATGTTAATACAGAAGCTTTCAGCCCTTTGTTTGAGAATTATAATCACTATGATGGATTCTGTTTCCATATCTGTCATGATGTGAACTGGATAGGTACAATTTTTTGTTTGTGTCATTTTGAAAATTTTGGTCAAAGTAACAAATGCATATGCAAAAATTTAAATGGTATGGAAGGGCTTAGATATCTCTCTTATCCCTACCCTGAGTCCTTCTCCTCCACGGCAACTTCCCTCTGCCCTTGCTCCATTTTTTTTTTTTTTTTTTTTTGGCTCTGTCTGTTTTTAGTTCCTATAATGCCATTTTTTTTGTCTACCAGTTACAAACATCTGTTGACTAGTACCCTTATATTTCCTCTGCACAGTCTTTTCAATACAGTTATGCCACCATTTTCTGTTCCTCCACCAGTCAACTCTGCAATTTCACACAACAGACTCCAACCTCCATTCCTTGCTTTGTGAACCGTAGATGATATTTTTGGAGTCGCCAAGGTCTAAGATGAAGCTTTAGCATTCCTATCCTTCTTTTCACTTCTTTCCCCTGTCATTTCCCAACCTCTTTCAGATATACTTTTTAAAAAAAAACAAGTTTTATTGTATTTAATTAATTAATTAATTAATTTATTTTTGAGACAGTGTCTCACTCTTGTCACCCAGGCTGGAGTACAGTGGCACAATCTCAGCTCACTACCACCTCCACCTCCCGGGTTCAAACGATTCTCCTGCCTCAGCCTCCCGAATAGTTGGGATTACAGGCACCCACAACCACACCCGGCTAATTTTTGTATTTTTAGTACAGACAGGGTTTCACCATGTTGGCCAGGCTGGTCTTGAACTCCTGAACTCAGGTGATCTGCCTATCTTGGTCTCCCAAAGTGCTGGGATTACAGGCATGAGCCACCATGCCTGGCTTGTTAATTTTTTTTTAATTTTAGAATTATTTTATTTGTAGAAGAGCTGCAAAGTTAGTACAGAGAGGTCTGGTGTATCCCACACCCAGTTTCTCCTGCTAGGAACATCTTACATTCTTATGGTGTCTTTGTCACAGCTATGAACGAATACTGATACACTATTATGGAAGTTCATTTTTCACTTGCATTTCCTAGGTTTTTACCCAATTTCCTAATTCTGATCCAGGATCTAATTTAAGGTATCACATTATGCTCACTCTTTTTAATAATAGACCCATTGCTCAAAATCATGGCACAGTTTTAATCTGCGCTTTGTATTTTTATATACTTATTGTTTTCTCTGAAGTTTATGATTGCCTCTCTTTTTGCTTTTTGAGAAAGAAAATGCACGTCTTCGCCAGGCGTGGTGGCTCAGGCCTGTAATCCCAGCACTTTGGGAGGCCGAGGCGGGCGGATCACGAGGTCAGGAGATCGAGACCATCCTGGCTAACACGGTGAAACCCCGTCTCTACTAAAAATACAAAAAATTAGCCGGGCGTGTTGGCGGGCACCTGTAGTCCCAGCTACTCGGGAGGCTGAGGCAGGAGAATGGTGTGAACCCAGGAGGTGGAGGTTGTGGTGAGCCGAGATCGCGCCACTGCACTCCAGCCTGGGAGACAGAGAAAGACTCTGTCTCAAAAAAAAAAAAAAAAAAAGAAAATGCACTTCTTCTTCATTATGTTCCTCATATCTTCCAGCTTTCCACTCTTTGGTATGCATTCCATTCTTTTCTTGAATCTCAGTGACTTTGTGTTCTGATATGGATTGGCTTCTTTGCATTAGATAATGACTTTGTTTTACTTCTTCCCCCTGAGTTTCTAATTTACTTTTTAAATTTTTATTTTTTGAGACAAGATCTCACCTTGTCATCAAGGCTGGAGTACAACGGTGCGAACATGGCTCATTGCACGCTTGACTTCCCAGGCTCAACTGATCCTCCCACCTCAGCCTCCTGAATATCTGGGACCACAGGCATGAGCCACCATGCCTGGCTAATTTTCTGGAGAAATGGAGTTTCACCATGTTCCCCAGACTGGTCTTGAACTCTTGAGCTCAAGCAATACTCTTGCTTTGGCCTCCCAAAGTGCTGAGATTACAGGCATGAGCCACTGCTCCTGGCTCTAATTTGTTTTTAAACATTGAATTCAGGGCCTTCAACAGATGCTCAAGGCTCATTTTCTAAGCTCTCATCTACATCATCTCACAAACCTCTCTGACACAGTGTTCTATCTGTTTATTCCAAGAACTGGTTGTCTTCTGGGCCTGCTGCATAGCTATAGCTCTGACATTTTCCTTTAGTTCTATTCTTACACGGATTCAGTATTTCTGTGGCTCATTTATTCTGCTTTCTTGGTCTACTCTCTCATGAACTTGGTTTACTTTTCTTGCTTTATTCCTCATGAATAAGTATTCAAAGAAGTGACTTAAGAATTTGCTTAAATAATTGCTTAAGAAAGAGAGCATGGGAGGTGAACTTCCTGAGTCTTTACATATCTGAAAATGTATTTGTTCTGCTCCTACTCAATTTGGGCTGGATTTGGAATTCCAGGTTGAAGGCTCTTTCTCGGGGGTTTGAAGACATCATTGCATTGTTTTCCTGGATACTCTTAGGAGTTAATATTGCTAATTGAAGTGCTGCTCGTAGAAAGTCTTTTGCTAGACTAATTCCTCTGCCTTTGGGGATGGCCTGTTTTAGTATTTAGTATTTATTTTTTGCTTTGGAAGCCTTTCTTTTCTATTATTTTCTCTTTCTTTCTTTCTTTCTTTCTTTCTTTCTTTCTTTCTTTCTTTCTTTCTTTCTCTCTTTCTTTCTCTTTCTCTTTCCTTTCCTTCCTTCCTTCCTTCCTTCCTTCCTCCCTCCCTCTCTCTTTTTCTCTTTCTTCTCTGTCTTTGCTGGAGTGCAGTGGTGTGACCTCGGCTCACTGCAACCTCTGCCTCCCAGGTTCAAGTGATTCTCCTGCCTCAGCCTCCTGAGTACCTGGGATTACAGACACATGCCACTGCGCCCGGCTAATTTTTGTATTTTTAGTAGAGACAGGGTTTCACCATGTTAGCCAGGATGGTCTGTCTTGAACTCCTGACCTCAGGTGATCCATCCGCCTCAGCCTCCCAAAGTCCTGGGATTACAGGCATGAGCCACTGCGCCCGGCCTCTAAAATCTTTTCTTAATCTATGGTTTTCTGATATTCTGCATGAATTTATATAACCATATGCCTATTTATATCTATGGTGCTGGGTACTCAGTCTACCCTTTCAGTCTGAAGATGTATGTCTCCTTTCCTCTCTGGGAAATTCTCTTGATTTAATTTTTTTCTCCCCTTAATTGTTACTATTATTTTCTGAAGTTCCCAAGTAGTCAGATATTATCATTTTCCATCTCTTTGTCTTTTTTGCTCTATGAACTAGGATATTTCCTTACTCTCATCTTTAAAATCCTTACAATGCATTCATTACTTTTTAGCAAAATTCTTTTCAGTTTCCAAGAATTATATTTTTGTTGCCCAGGTGTGGTGGCTCATGCCTAATCCCAGCACTTTGGGAGGCTGAGGCGGGCGGATAACTTGAGGTCAGGAGTTCGAGACCAGCCTGGCCAACATGGTGAAACCCTGTCCCTACTAAAAATACAAAAATTAACCAAGCGTGGCTGCATGTGCGTGTAATTGCAACTACTTGGGAGGCTGGTGCTGGAGAATCACTTGAACCTGGGAGGTGGAGGTTGCAGTGAGCCAAGATTGCACCACTGCACTCTATCCTGGGAGACAGAGTGAGACTCTGTCTCAAAAAAAAAGAAAAAAAAAAAAATATATATATATATATATTTGTTCTCATTTAAATTTTTTAAAATTGTGGCAAAATATATGTAGTATAAAATATACCATTTTAACCATTTTTAAGTGTACAGTTCAGTAGTGTTAAGTGCATTTACATCGTTTTACAACTCATCTCCAGAACTCTTTTTGTTTTGTGAAACTAACGCTCTATACCCATTAAACAACAACTCCTCATTCTGCTTCCACCCAGCCTCTGGCAACCACTTTTCTACTCTCCATGTCTATATGCATTTGGCTAATCTAGGTATCTCATAGGAGATATGGGTATCTCATAGGAGTGGAATCACACAGCATTTTTCTTGTTGTGACTAGCTAATTTCACTTAGCTTAATGTTCTCAAGGTTCATCCGTGTTGTAGCATGTGTCAGAATTTCATTTCTTTCTAAGGCTGAGCAATATTATATTTGAGAATATGATATTATATATTAATATATAATATTATATAGGATGGCTTCTTTGTATTTAGATAACTTTCTTTTTCTTATAGTATATAATATTTATTCTTAGATACAATATATTAAATACAATATATTATATTGTAATCTTAGAAAGAATACAATATAATACAATAATATTATTGGCTTTCTTTTTTTAAGACAGAGTCTTGCTCGGTTGCCCATGCAGTGGCACAACCTCGGCTCACTGCAACGTTTCCCCCGTGACTAAGCTCTGGGCTGTTAGAATGGGTGAGGGGTGCACTGCAGGGAAGGGGCAGCCTCCATATGCAAGCACCTCTCCGCTCCCCCTCTGGCATGCTTGGATGGGGATGGAGGTTTTGATTTGTATTGACCTAGGAGGAACAATGGTGCTGTCTCCTTCCTTGGGGCTTTGGAGAAGATCTGTTCATTTATTCTTCCTTCCTTTCATTCATTCTTAGCCAGGTACTGTGCTAGGTACTCAGGATAAATAGACAAAAGAGCTACAGTTCCTGACTCTAAACAGCTGACAGTCTACCACTTGTGACTAACAGGTGCAGAAAGATCATATCGTGGGATAAGGGTCATGATGGTGCATGAAGGAGGCAGTGTAGTGCAGTGGCTGAAAGCTCAAGCTTGGACCCAGCAGACCTGGGTCTGCGCCCTGACTCCACTGTGTGTTATCTGTGCAGCTTTGTCTATTATTTCACGTTGCTAATCTTCACTTTCCTCTTTCAAAGTGTCATTATGAAGATTAGATGAAAGAATGCGGCCGGGCCCGGTGGCTCAAGCCTGTAATCCCAGCACCTTGGGAGGCCGAGGCAGGTGGATCACTTGAGGTCCAGAGTTTGAGACCAGCCTGACCAACATGGTGAAACCTCGTCTCTCCTAAAAATACAAAAATGAGCTGGGCGTGGTGGTGTGCATTTGTAATCCCAGCTTCTTGGGTGGCTGAGGCATGAGAATCGCTTAAACCCGGGAGGCAGGGGCTTCAGTGAGCCGAGATTGCTCTATTGCACCCCAGCCTGGGCGACAGAGCAAGACCCTGTCTCAAAAAAAAAAAAAAAAAAGAAAGAATGCATGGTAAGTGCTGAGCCCAGTGCCTGGTATATACTGGGTACTCAATATGGGAGCTGTCAATTGTGAATAACATGAGCATGCCAGAAGTCTGGAGGGGGGGATGGCCGCTTGCTCTGCCTGGAGGTGAGGAGGAAGGTGGGACTCGGGGAGGGCTTCACCCAGGAAGTGGCCACTAGGCACAAAAGTTTCCTTCCCTAGAAAAGTCCCCCAGTGATACCTTCTCCTGTCCCAGCATCACAAGGAGCCACCTTTTTGACCATTGAGAAGCAGCCTCTAATAAGAGAGGGCCTCTGTAAGGCCACCCAGGCCCTGCCCATGATGCCAGACTTCTGCTGCCGTGTCGTTTGCCTTCTCTATTGGGTGCTTTCTGGGAGATACAAGGATGCATGATGAACAAGTGAACTTTTATTGTGACAACAATGTGTCGCATGATGTCATAGACTCTTTTGCACGTATTATCTACTTAATGTTATCCAATACTCCCCTGGAGGAGGCTATAATTCTTCCCATTTTACAGATGATGAAAGTGAGACTCTGGGACCTTAAGTTAATCACCAGGATCCTGCAGATGGCAGACAGAGCCAAGATTCAGTCCCTAGTGGTCTGGCCCCACGTTGATACGCTTTCCACCATCCTGCAGCTGCCTTCTGCTTGTAGAATCATCAGCCGAGAAGTGTGGCTCAGGAAGGGACTTTGGAGCTTTGTTTGGTGCTTTTAGCTCCATAGTTGGAAAAACTCTCTGGCACACTGAACTTTGTTGATGCCAAGTTCGAACCTATCCTGCCACTCAGTCAGGATCAGGAGGAGGACATGCCAAGGGGGTCTGCCTCTCCAGAAGTGTACAGAAAGTGCTCGGTGACATCGCCATATCTGCCCCAACACCATCATTCCTGGGACATACAGTAGCCACTCTTACCTGGAACCTGTGGCATTAAGACTACCCCCATGGGGCCGGTCATGGTGACTCATGCCTGTAATCCCAGCACTTTGGGAGGCTGAGGTGGGCAGATCACCCGAGGTCAGGAGTTCAAGACCAGCCTGGCCATCACGGTGAAACCCCGTCTCTACTAAAAATACAAAAAATTAGCAGGGCATAGTGGTAGGCACCTGTAATTCCAGCTACTCGGGAGGCTGAGGCAGGAGAATTGCTTGAGCCTGGGAGGTGGAGGTTGCAGTGAGCCAAGATTCAGCCACTGTACTCCAGCCTGAGTGACAGAGCGAGATTCAATCTCAAATAAATAAATAAATAAAATGGAAAAAAGAGAGAGAGAAAGAGACTATCCGACTATCCCCATGGGCTAGGACTCCAGGAGCTTGTGGTTCTTCTTTGTTTTTGTTTTTGTTTTTTTGAGATTGAGTCTCTCTCTGTTGCTCAGGCTGGTGTGCAGTGGAGTGATCCCAGCTCACTGCAGCCTCGACATCTTAGGTTCAAGCGATCCTCCCAACTCAGCCTGCCTAGTAACTGGGACTTCAGCGCGTGGTCCTTCTAATGGTCATCAGCGCGGTAGTGCTCTCCTGTAGCACAGAGCACAGCAGCTTCAGGCTGTGGGAGAAGCGGCGTCTAGGCAGCCTCCTTCATTGACTGCCAGGCTCTTTGAAGCTCGCTGCCTCCTCCTTGTGGACATTTGTCTCCAGGAGAGTCTCCGAACTTGGTGACTGTGTCATCAGAGAATTGATAAGCTCAACAGCCCCAGGGAGGAGGAACTTCTATTGCCCAGTCTTCAGGGAGGGCCAGTCGAAGTATAAAAAGCCAGCAAAACTTACCTGTGCTTCTCTCAGCCACTCTTTCTGCTCTATTTCCTCTCTCTCATGTGGCATACCCCTCTTTCCATGTGAGAAATATACTTTTAGGAGAGAAGATATGTCGTTTGCATCATACTGTGATTTTAAATGCACATGTCACCTTTGGGGAAGCATTTGCTCTTCAGGTTTTCTCCTGGACTGTGGGTGTTACAGGTGGTTTTTTTCCGTAGCAGCAGCCGGTGTGTGCACATGGATGCATGTGTGCTGTCTGTGTGGGAGGCATCATAGTTTTGAGAGCCTCTGCTAAAGTCACACTTCACTTGGCCATGGAATCCCCCCTTAAACAACCTGCCCTGCTCGCAGCGTCAGTTGGTTCAAGTTCATATATTCTCTCTGGGCTCCTTTGTGCTGCCATTTGTGATTGTCTTCCTCAAGGCACACAGCTGAGGATCAAAACTGGGGAGAGAAGTCAATCCCTCCTTCCAAGAGCTGATAATGCAACATGCCAAATCATTTCTTCATCTGTTAACCTAGCTTTTCTTTAAATTGGACCTCAGGGTGATCAGAGTTGGGTCAATCATCATAATGGAATTCTGACACACTGATCATTCACCCACGGACAGTCCAATTTCATTCATTCGCTTATTCCAATGTAATAAGGCTCTGTAAACCCAAAGCAAAAGCTAGGGCCTTGGTAATAACCTATGTTTAACCATATGCTCATCCCACCTCACTCCCCAAATTGGGAATCATCCTGATTCCTCTGTCCATCAATCTTTTGCTTTCATTTTTAGGTGAATTGCATCTATATGCATTCCTAAAGATGCATTTTAAAAATGTTAGTTTTGTTTTTTTTTTTTTTTTTTGAGGTGGAGTCTCACTTTGCTGCCCAGGCTGGAGTGCAGTGGTGCGATCTCAGCTCACTGCAACCTCTGCCACCCAGGTTTAAGCGATGCTCCTGCCTCAGCCTCCTGAGAAGCTGGGACTGCAGTCATGTGCCACCATGCCTCACTAATTTTTATGTTTTTAGTAGAGATGAGGTTTCACCATGTTGGCCAGGCTGGTCTTGATCTCCTGACCTCAGGTGATCCACCTGCCTTGGCCTCCCAAAGTGCTAGGATTGCAGGCATGAGCCACCACCCCGGGACTTTTCTTTCTTTTTGTAGAGATGGGGTCTTGCTGTGTTGCCCAGGATGGTCTCGAAACCCTGGGCTCAAGCAATCCTCCTGCCTCTGCCTCCCTAAATGCTGGGATTACAGTGTGAGCCAATGTGCCTGGCTGGTTGCTTTTTTGATTTAAGATTACATTGCTTAGATTCTTCTGTATTGTGGCATGTCTGTTGTTTTGGCTGCTGCTTAACGTTCTGCTGAGTGAATAGCCCACATTTCTTTCATCTGTTCTTCCACTGAAGGGCATGTGGGCTGTGCCTGGTTTTATCTGCTGTGACCAGCACTGCAGGGAACTTTCACATACATGTCTCCTGTTGTCTGTGTGCAAGAGTTTCTCTTCATCTTCCCATGTGAGAAGCGGTAGTTAATTTATTTATTTAGAGACAGAGTCTCGCTCTGTCACCCAGGCTGGAGTGCAGTGGCATGATCTCAGCTCATTGCAACAACCACCACCTCCTGGGTTCAAGCAATCCTCCCGCCTCAGCCTCCCAAGTAGCTGGGGCTACAGGTGTGCACCACCACACCCAGCCAATCTTCTTTGGTATTTTTAGTAGAGTCGGGGTTTTGCCACGTTGCCCAGGCTGGTCTCAAACTCCTGAGCTCAGGCAGTCCATTTGCCTCTGCCTCCCATAGTGCTAGGATTACAGGTGTGAGCCACCGTGTCTGGCCAGAAATATCTATTTAAGGTCAGCTGCATGTGTTGCCTATGCTGAGGTCACACGTGGCCGGGTTGTGGGGCTGCGGGACTCTGCAGGAAAGCTGTGTGACTTATGGAGAGGAACCTGGGATTTTGGCTCAGACAAATGTGATTCAAGGTCTACCTGAGCCACGTATAAGTTATTTGACTTGGACCACTTTCTTGACTTCTTCGAGTTGCAGTTTTCATATTTTAAAAATGGAGGCTGGGTGCGGTGGCTCACGCCTGTAATCCCAACACTTTGGGAGGCCGAGACAGGCAGATCACTTGAGGCCAGGAGTTCGAGACCAGCCTGGCCACCATGGTGAAACCCCGTCTCTACTAAAAATACAAAAATTAACCAGGCGTGGTGGCACGCACCTGTAGTCCCAGCTACTCAGGAGGCTGAGGTAGGAGAATCGCTTGAGCCCGGGAGGTGGAGGTTGTAGTGAGCTGAGATTGCACCACTGCACCCCAGCCTGGTAGACAGAGTGAGACTTTGTCAAAAAAAAAAAAAAAAAGAATAAGGTATAAGAAATGAGGAGAGGTCAAAGCACGGCTGGGAGGAGGCGCTGCAGCCCAGGAGCAGGACTGCATGGCAGGTAAGTATGCTCACTTTAAAGTCAGCACACCAGGCTCACATGCACCAGAGCACTTCACTTACTAGCTTATGACCTGAGGCACACACTTAACGTTTGGAGTCTGTTTCTCTGTGGTCGGTGGTAATTGCGCTGAGCTCTGAGAGCTTTCGGGTGGATTTGATGAGATCATCCATCCATTCTTGTCCCGGTGCCTGGGATACTCAGTCAATGTGAGCTGCTGTTGCAGACCTGGGACTAGCGTGCGCTCCATACACAGGCTGAGTATCACCAGGGAGGGACACTGCAGAGGAGATTCAATATCAGATTCAGCATATTAATATTAATTGAACATAATAATGAATATACTACTATTTCACTTTACAGACTTCAAATATCAGGTATCAGAAATACAGATTTCCCCAAACTTTCTTTTTATCTTTGAGACAGAGTCTCGCTCTGTCACCCGGGCTGGAGTGCAGTGGCACGATCTTGGCTCACTGCAACCTCCACCTCCCAGGTTTAAGCCATCCTCCTGCCTCAGCCTCCTGAGTAGTTGGGACTATAGGCGCCCACCACCACACCCAGCTAAGTTTTTGTATTTTTAGTAGAGATGGGGTTTCACCATGTTGGCCAGGATGGTCTCGATCTCTTGACCTCGTGATCCACCTGCCTCAGCCTCCCAAAGTGCTGGGATTACAGGTGTGAGCCACTGAGCCCAGCCCAGACTTTCTTATTCAGAATATCCTGGGGTGAGGCTTGGGGGTTTGCATTATTATAAGGTTCTAAGGGTGACTCTGACATGAAGACAAGTTCAGGAACTCCTGAACTGATGGCGTCAACCAATGTGCCCTGGAAAACCATTCAGAAGGGGCTTTATTTTCCCAAAACAGATGAAGAAGAACTTTAGTTGAGCAGGAGGAGAGCACTGGACGGAACTAAGAAGAGAATCTAGACTGATTAGGGGAGGAGGAAGGACATGAGCTAGACTGCCACATTGCACGTTCATGTAGAAGATGGTGTTAATGACCCCAGTGTCACCTCCAGATCACAGCATGGTGCCGTCTGCCATGGGTTCTCCTAAAACTATGCAACATATTCCAGTGTTACCACCAGGAATAACATCTATTTATATTGTTTACAGTGTTTCCCTCTAGAGCCAGACTACTTAGGTTTGAATCTAGATTCATCCCTTACAGGCCCTGTCACTACAACTTCTCTGTGTCAATTACTTCATCTGTAAAATAGGGGTGATAATAACGTATCTCTCAGGTTGTTGTAGGGGTAAAGTGGGTTAATACGGAGGGTTTCATAAGAAGGCTTAGAAGAGTGTCCACACTTAGTGATATGTAGGTGGCGACTATTGCCTTCATCTTTGTCTTCGTCAGCATCATCATCGTCACTATTCTGCCATAAATTCCACTTATTATAGAAGTGCATCTAAATGCGCTTCATCTAAAATTCAAGCGGCACTATTAAGAAAAAGAATAGGAGAGGGATAGCTATTGTTTTCCTCTCCCTAATATTTCGAGTAAGAAAAGATGCAATTTCTCAGTACGATAAAACATGGAAAATATTGCTAGTTATCCTCCAACTCTCCCCTTTTCAGCAACAGAGGTTTTGGCTGGGCACAAAATTTAAAAACATTTCTCAGCCTCCTTTGCAGGGAGGTGTGGTGACATAACTGAATTCTAGCCAATGGGATGTGAGAGCAGAAGTCAAGCCCAGAGAGAGATTGGAGCAAACCCTCGTCTTCCTCTCTTCCCTTCCTCTGGGTGGGATGTAGGGGTGGTGGTGGGTGCTGGAGCAGCCATCCGACGCTGAGATGGAAGCCCGGTGCTGGATGGTGGAGCCATGGGCTGGAAGAACCCTGAGGCTGTGGAACTGCCGTATCAGCCTTGGACTGCTTACCCCTGAATGTTAGAGGAAAAATAAATAGGTTTCCATCTTGTGTATGCCCTACATAAGTTGGCTTTCAACACAGTAGCTGAATGAGTATTCTAGATAATAAAGTTGTTACATGTATAAGGAATAAACATTCTACCAGGTGGCCAAAAGAGCAAAGGAATAGGGAGAGATGGAAGACAAATCCTTGTTTGAATGACGTAAAGTAAGAGACACAGGGAAGGAGGGAACAGGGCTGGATCTAGCGCGAGGCGATGGAGGTGTCTACGGACAGTCACTCAGGGTCAAGCCTGCACCTCGGGAAGCCTCCTTAGATTTTGTGCCCTACGTGCCTCTCTTGCCTTGCTGTGGTCTGGACCATGGAAAGGAGAGAAGATGGGTAATATAAGGATAGGAACTGAAGAAGAGGGATGGGGCTAATGTGGAGAGAGAGGAGAGGCTGGGGATGGATTTCAGTAAAAAGGAATCAAAGGAGAAGAAAAGAAGAGGGGAAAGGGGAAATAAAAAATAGAGTAACTTTCAAGTTAGATGTTCAATGTGGAAAGTTTTTAATTCAGAGAGAATATTTCTTTACACCTAATATTTTAGAAGTGGGAACAGATGGAAGGTCTTATTTTCAACTTCCTGCCCTAAAAATTAGGCCATAGGCAGGAAGAAAAATATTGCACCAGCAGGAAGAATATGACAAAGGACAGCGACTTGTGATAGTCAGGTGTGTGTCAGCAGCGCCAGTGCAGCACAGCCAGGTTTGAAGTGAGGTCACCAGCAGTGGATGTGGCTGAACCAGAGGGGAACCTACTTTTAAGACAAGTTATGAGAATGGACTTTTGGTCCCACTTCCAGAAGGCCACATTGCGGGTGTCCTAGCTGCCTTGTGCTGTTCTATCAGCTATGGCATCAGGATCTGCCCGGCAATTAGTGGCTGTGAGACACACTAAATAAAGCCAGCCTTGAATAGTCTCCTGAAGTCTAGCACTGTCTGCCTTTTATGCGCCCAGGCATTTCATAACCTCATTGTCAGTTCTGCAGTTTCCTACAGCATGAAGCAGAGAAGGGGAGATTTGGACTCCAGGGATGGGCCATCGGGTAGGGGGCAGACACCCTGAACATTGCAATTATCTATAATTGCTGTTTTGTCCAAAACTAATGGTCGTGCCTGCATACATAACTCAGATAGGGCTTTATTTCCTTCAGAGAGCTGGGAGAGAGTGTTGGTAGAATGGAGGTAGATGTCTGGGAGAAATAGGACAGAGCACTCATTTTTCTTAGGGGAAGGCTGTAAGTCTGGGAGGAGCTGGCTTCTGTTGCTCTATCATCTCCCTCTGGATAAATTACCCCATTACTGGCCAGGAGCAGTGGCTCACCGTTGTAATACTAGCCCTTTGGGAGGCCAAGGCAGGCAGATCACAAGGTCGGGAGTTCGAGACCAGCCTGGCCAAGAGACAAGCCTGACCAATATGGTGAAACCCCATCTCTACTAAAAATACAAAAGTTAGATGGGCATGGTGGCAGGTGCCTGTAATCCTAGCTACTTGGGAGGGTGAGGCAGGAGAATTGCTTGAACTTGGAAGGTGGAGGTTGCAGTGAGCCAAAGATCGTGTCATTGCACTCTAGCTTGGGCAACAAAGTGAGAATCTGGCTCAAAACAAAAAAATTTAATCCTTTCCTTTAGTGGACCAGTGGGGAAGGAGGAGCAGAAAGAATAGGTGAGAACGTGAGCTTGAGTCAGGCCTGTGTGATTTATTATAAGTATTAGTTATTATGACTAGAAATAGTTTCTTATAGTGTATAGCATGGATATTTAATGTAACATTGGATTGAATAACAGGGGACTGAATGCAAAGGGTTTAGTGTCAAGGGAGGTCTGATCTATAAACCCATGTGGTTAAGGTGGAAGGGACTGTCCCCTCCGCCTCTCCTGCTTCCTCTTCCACCACTTTCTCACCCTCCCTAACTATTTTCCTCAAGAACTACCCTCAGGTTGCATTTGCTGGTCTTCACCTGGCTGCCACTCCTACCCTCCATGGAAATGGCATCTGCAGAGATCACCAGTGCCCCTCCTGCTTCCAGACCCCAGGGCATTTCTCCTTTGCATGTTTTCCTGGACTTTCATGGTCATGGGTACTCCCTCCTCCTCCAGACTCCAGCCTTCTTGGCTCCTGTGGCTCTGTGCTCTCTGGATTTTCCACCTATTTGCTTTGTTAGCCATTTCCTCTTTTCTTCCTGGATTCCTTGTCTTCTTTTCATTCTTTAAATTGTGTTTACACCCAGCGTTCTGCGCTGCTTTCTTCTTTTCCTTCTATACACTCACTGGGTGATTGCAGCCACTTTCATGATTTCAACTGCTGCTTAGGATCAGCGACTGCTTTCAGGCTCAGCTATCCCTCAACTGAATGGCTGCAATGCAGTGGGGTGTGCTGCCACTTTCAGTGACCCTGGACACGATGGGATGGTCCAGGATTGGGCACTTGTTGAAAGTCAGGCCAATCTCAGTTCTTCCCAGGCAGGGTTTCTTTTTTCTTTTAACCGAGGCTAAGGAAGGGAGGAAGGCTTTCTCTGGGAATAAAACTCCTAAGATGGAAAACGTGAGAGATGTCAGTGGCCATATTTCCCTCCTCTTGGAGAAAGCTGTCTCTAGGGTGAGAGAATAGAGCCCAGAGATGACAAGGAAGAGAGAACCCAGGGGCTGTTTGATTGCCTGGTTCCAGTTGACCCTGACACCTAACAGGATCCTTGCCTTTCCCATGGATTTTCTTTGAATGATGGGTGATAGCCTCGTATTCCTCTAATGTGCCTGAGTGTGTTCTAGGTAGGTTTATAGAACCATGCCTTATCCTCTGGATAAATGGTGACTGAACAGGCACAATGATGAGACACAGGCACTCAGTGTGTACTGAGAATCTACCATAGGCCCCAGTGCTTAGCTTGGAGCTGCAGAGAAGCCTTCTAAGGCATTTTTTTTTTAAAGTCCCGAAAGCACTGGCTTTCATTTTCCTTCTTATCTCCGGAGATGCCTCATGCTTTCAGCCTCATGAGACACAAACATCAATCAACATTAATCCTGAGATACTACCCTGGGCCAGACATGACAGGATGCACTTTATCAGCCTCTTAATGTAGTGCATGTTTCAGGTAGAAGCCAGACAGGACAGATTTTCCCCAATCTATCAATTCCTGCTACTGCTTCTTTTTCAAAAATCAACTCTGTATCCCACCCCCACAAAAAATCCGGGGGTTTTTAACTTGAAATCTTGGAGGTGAAAGGGTGCCAAGAAATTAGCTGATCTAAGGAAGATGGCCATGATGGAGAAAAGGGGACAATTTGCCTAATAGGATCTCAATTTCAGAAAAAAGATACACACCCAGGATAAATAGGAGAGTATTGTCACCAGAATGCTTGCAATAAGATAATGAAGTTGTGGCGATACTTGTTTTCTCTCTTTGGGATCTTGCAAAATTTCTATAGTCAATATATGTTACATTTAAATCAGGAAACAAAAAAATAAAAAAATTAAAGTTAGTCTCTTTCTTAAGCTGGTTGGGGGCACATAGGTGTGCATTTTATTATTATTTATAACTTACTTGTAGGTCGTATATACTCTTTGTAGAAAATATTTAATACTCTAGTTTTTTGGTGGCAGAACCTCTTGTTGAAATAAAACGTAATCTGGAGGCCAGGCACAGTGGCTCATGCCTGTAATCCCAGCACTTTGGGAGGCTGAGGCACGTGTTTCACTTGAGGCCAGGAGTTCAAAACTAGCCTGGCCAACATGGGGAAGCCCCATCTCTACTAAAAATAAAACGTAATCTGGAAGCTGCGTTAAGTGATGCAGGGGTGGTCGTGGGGGCTGGCTCCCTGGTTCTCCCCTCCAACGCCCAGAGACAACCCTATGCACAGCCAGGACCTCAGGTGAGAACGGTGACGTCTGGCGCCCCAGGTGAGTGGTGAGCTGGGACTAGAATCCAGTCCTTCTAACATCTTGCCCAGCTTTTCCCCCATTCATTGCCTCTCTTCACTCAAGTTTCCTTCTTGATTTTTCCTTCTTTAAACTCATCAGTGCTCTAGGCCTAAGGGATAAAACTAATGCTACATTTCTCTTCCCTGATGTTCTGTATTCACTCATTTTCTAGGATTTGTCCTTAAAATTTGAGTTTTTACTTTGGTAGATGGTGAATGGCAGGAAAGGAGGAGGAAGGGGGTGATGGAGAGGTGAGCAGAGAGGGCTGGGGGCTGCCTGCAACTTCAGCCTGGTGGCTTGGTTGCCTGGTGGCCCCAGCGGTGGGTTCTTGGATCAAGTGTGGTGATGCTTTCTGGCTGCTGCTGGGTCAGATGGGAGCCGACTGTTCCCAGAGGCTAAAACCACAAACAGGACAGTCCATGGAGGCTCCGTACCCCTTAGGGACCTAGAATCCTGACGGGTCTAGCTGAGGGTTCTTGGCATGGCTGGCCAGGAAGAGGGAACTTGTTTCTGATTCTCAGCAGGCAAAGTCCTGTAGTTGAAGTTATTCTGTCTCTATCGATACGAGCTGTGGAGCAGCTCAGCTCTGGAGCGGTGAAAGCCTGGCGCACGCACACCAACCCTCGCTTCCCTCTCTCATCAGCAATCACTTTTCACTCAGTACTCAGTGGCTGCGATAGCACAGGAAGCCCAAGCTCAGCCCCATCCTTCTCAACTCACTTTTCCAGGCACACCTCCAGCTGACTGGAGGGGACAAAAGTATATTTTTCCATCCCTGGGAAATGCAGCGTGCCAGGTGCTATCACCCACTGGATGCTAGGTTTCGGCTTCAGGCGAGGCAGTGAGAACCCTCCTCAACTGCTACTCTCCCCTGCCCTCCCCTCCCCCTCCTTCCCCATGGGATCTGTAGGGCTCGCAGCTCTGTGTTGGCTTTGCTCAGACACACCAGCCTCAGGGTGCAGCTGCTGTGCACTGGGTGACTGCACTGCCTCTCCTGTCACCGTGAGTCCTGGCATCTTAGTTCTCAAACATGCAGTTGAGTCAAGAAGAATGATGGCCATTCTTTCATCTCCTGACTTTTAGGATCTGGGCTAAGCTAGGACACAAACCAGGCTCAGAAATGAGGCTTTGGCTCCTGGCACCCACAGCTCTGGATTTGCAGGACAGATAAGACACGGAGCCTGCCCCAGAGCTCTTTCAGCCAGCTTCCCCACAGACAGCAGTTTGAGCTGCTGGGCCAGGCTTTGCTGGGTCCATTTAGCCTGGGGCATCTGAGAGGGGACGGTGGTGTCCTTTATCTCCAGGACTCCCACAGAGCCAGTGGACTCTGCAGCTGGGCTCTGGGTGCCTTGTGGCTGTCCTTGGGAGTTTGCCACTCGGCCAAGGGAAGGAGATGGAGAGACAGCCTGAGATTTGGGGTGTGTAGAAGCTTCTCCATCTGATTGCCCTGAATTTAGGTGAGATTTCAGTGGCACTGGAAATCTAAACTTAGGTTTGGAAAGGAGTTTCAGGCCAGGTGCAGTGGCTCATGCCTGTAATCCCAGCAGTTTGGGAGGCCAAGGCAGGCTAATCACCTGAGGTCAGGAATTCGAGACCAGCCTGGGCAACATGGCGAAACTCCAGCTCTACTAAAAATACAAAAAAAAAAAAAAAAAAAAATCAGCTGGGCATGGTTGTGGGCACCTGTAATCCTAGCTACTTGGGAGGCTGAGGCAGGAGAATCACTTGAACCCGGGAGGTGGTGATCGCAGTAAGCTGAGATTGCACCACTATACTCCAGCCTGGGTGACAGAGTGAGACTCCGTCTCCAAAAAATAGAAAAGAAAGGAGTTTCAGAGGGTGGGGCCCTTCTAGGAGGACCCAGAAATGTGTGATTGTGCCATACAGTTTATGCATCTGGATAATAATAATAATACCTACTTTATTTGACTTGCACGGGATTTAAGCGAAGTAATAACAGAAAGCATCTAAAGTGGTCGCTGAAACAAAGTAAACTCTGTAATTGTTAGCAATTACTATGTCTCTGGCCATGGCTGGCAGACCCTGGACCTGAACCTGGGTGGCAAATGTCACACTGCTCTGCTCTTGTTCTTTTTTTTTTTTTTTTGTAACGGAGTCTCTCTCTGTTGCCCAGGCTGGAGTGCAGTGTGTGATCCTGGCTCACTGCAACTGCCACCTCCCGGGTTCACGTGACTCTCCTGCCTCAGCCTCCTGAGTAGCTGGGACTACAGGTGTCTGCCACCACGCCCAGCTAATTTTTGTATTTTTAGTAGAGACAGGGTTTCACATATTGGCCAGGCTGGTCTCAAACTCCTGACCTTGTGATCCACCCACCTCAGCCTCCCAAAGTGCTGGGATTACAGGTGTGAGCCACCACGCCTGGCCCCTGCACTTCTTTAATATTGTGCCTGGAAGGTGCTGGGCATGGAGTGGATGTTGCTTGACTGCCTCTTGCAGAGCCTCAAGAGAGGAGGGAAGGCTGGGCTTCCCAAGCGGACTTAACAGATTGTGTGTGTTTGTGCTTTTGTTTTTTGGGTATTTGTTCATTCATTCATTCATTCATTCATTCATTCATTCCATTCAGGAAAACTATATAGAGCATATAGTATGGGTAGTGGATGTTGGAAATGCAATGGTGAGCAAAGAAGACCCATTTCTTGCCTTCTTGAGGCTTATAGCCCAGTAGGGGGAGACAGACATTAATCAAATGTGCACCAATAAATGTCCCATTACAGCCACCATAGAAGAAGGAGGTGCTCTGGGAACTTCCATCAGGGGGCATTGACTCATCTGGGCTCCAGTGATGTCTCACCCCATCCACTTCCCCCACACGGCCTAGCCCACCGTCGTCTCACACCTGGAAGGCTGCAATTGCTTCTTCATAGTCTCCCAGTTTCCTGCCTTACCTCTGTCAATTGTTTTTTCCTCGCAGCCGCCAGTGTGATCGTTTTAAAGTAAGCCAGATCATGTAATTCTCCAATGGCTCCCTGCATCATTGGGAGTAAAATCCAACTCCCTATTAAGGCCTATAGGCCCTTAAATGATGACTCTGTTTCCTTTCTGATCTCGTCTCATTCCACTCTTGCCCTCATTCCCTCTCCCTGAGCCATGGTGGCCTCTCTGCTCCCACCCCAGGACTTTTGCACAGCAGCCCCCTCTACCTTGCACTCTGTTTTTTTTTGAGACGGTGTCTCACTGTCGCCCAGGCCGGAGTGCAGTGGCGCCATCTCGGCTCACTGCAGGCTCCGCCCCCTGGGGTTCACACCATTCTCTTGCCTCAGCCTCCTGAGTAGCTGGGACTACAGGCACCTGCCACCTCGCCCGGCTAATTTTTTGTATTTTTAGTAGAGACCAGGTTTCACCATGTCAGCCAGGATGGTCTTGATCTCCTGACCTCGTGATCTGCCTGCCTCGGCCTCTCAAAGTGCTGGGATTACAGGCGTGAGCCACCGCGCCCGGCCTACCTTGCACTCTTTACCCGCAGCTGTCAGTGTGGCTCCCACCCTTCTTTCAGGTCTCTGTTAAAATAAGATAACACTTTGTCATAGATACCTTCCCTAAAGATATTAATATAATAGCATTTGCCTCCCCTCACTCCCTCTGCCCTTTTTGTCTTCGGGGCACTTATGACCACCTGGTACATTTTATATGTGTTTATTTTCTCCTCTTCCCCTCCCCGAGGAGAATGTAAGCTTCTTGAAGACAGGAGCTTGATTTATTTGTTGCTGCATTCCAGCACCTAGCACAGTATTTGGCATGTAGTAGGTGTTCAGTAAATATTTGTTGAGTTGAATGAATGATAATTTATTTGAGATTTCAAGGAAGAGTACGAGTTAACCAAGCAAAGAGAGGAAAGGAGCACTTTAGGCCCTGGAAACAGTGTGTGAAAAGTCACTGTAATCAAGGGAATGTGTTCTGTCTGAGGAACCAAAATCTTTGTGGTTGCCCCTTGGGGATTGAGTGGGAGGTTATTATGGGCTGAGGCTTGGGAGGTCAGCAGGGGCCAAACTGAGGTCCAGCAGAGGAGTTGAATGTTTCTTACAGGGCAGTGACAAGATCAGATTTGTTTGCAAAAAGACCATTCTGGCTGCATGGTGGCGAAAAGCTAAGAATGAACATGGGCAGACCAGCTGGGAGGCTATTGACAGATGATGGTAGCTTGGGCTAGGTTGGCAAAGAAGGAGATAGGGAGATGGACAAATCTGAGAGCTTTAACAGGAGGCAACATCAAATGGGCTCCAGGCAGGACAGAGTGTGGGGATGAAGAGACAGAGGGGTCAGGGATGAAGACTAGGAAACAGTGTAAAGTGATGGTACTCCTTTCTGGAGGGCATAATTGTGAGTTTACTTTGGACTTGTTGAGTTGGATGCATCTTTGAGACGGCTCAAGTGCCGGTATCAAGGAGAGGGATGGCAAGGAGGTCTGAGGTTAGAAGAATGTTTGGGCCGGGCGCGGTGGCTCACGCTTGTAATCCCAGCACTTTGGGAGGCCGAGGCGGGCGGATCACGAGGTCGGGAGATCGAGACCACGGTGAAACCCTGTCTCTATTAAAAATACAAAAAATTAGCCGGGCGTGGTGGCGGGCGCCTGTAGTCCCAGCTACTCGGGAGGCTGAGGCAGGAGAATGGCGTGAACCCGGGAGGCGGAGCTTGCAGTGAGCCGAGATTGCGCCACTGCACTCCAACCTGGGCGACAGAGCCAGACTCCATCTCAAAAAATTAAAAAAAAAAAAAAAAAAAGAATGTTTGAACTAGAGATTGAGTTTTCCACGAATCTGCTCAAAATGGTTTTTAGACCCAGGCTCTGACTGACTTTGAGGATAGTTATCTTTGGGATCTATAAGTTTATGTCTTGCTGAAACTGGGAAAATTTTAGCCATTATGTTTTCAAATACCTTTTTTCTTTTTTCTTTTTTTTT
>NW_026652290.1:742820-785637 GCF_009828535.3 Hylobates moloch | reverse complement strand
GCCCCAGAGGAGGGTTATTTATCACCCCCAAGACCTCAACAAGTCACTAGAAGCAAAAGGACAGGCTGCCAGTGCCTGGTTGGCCAGGCTGGGGCCACTGGAGGCCAGAGGCCATTGGAGGCTGGCTGCAAGGGACATTTGTCTTCACCCCCTCCTGCACCCTGAGCAAACTGCAAGAAGGTGAAAACTAGAAACTTCTCCATCCCACACCTCAATTTAGATGACCAAGTCCCCACTATCTTAGAGGAAAGAAACACCTCTCAACTTTTCATCACTTGCTGAATCACTGCCTTAAAGAACCCTACACCTTCCTCTAAAAACTCTTAAGAAAAATGTCACAGGGTCCATAACTCAGTACCTTAAAGAACGTAATAAAAAATCAACTCTCTTTCAGACAGATTTAATGGAGGGAAAAAAATGTTTTTAAAGAGGAGACAGAGAGGGCCGGGTGTGGTGGCTCACGCCTGTAATCCCAGCACTTTAGGAGGCCGAGGCGGGCTGGTCACTTGAGGTCAGGAGTTCGAGACAAGCCTGGCCAACATAGCGAAACCCCATCTCTACTAAAAATACTAAAAGAATTAGCGGGGTGTTGCAGTGCATGCCTGTAATCCCAGCTACAGGAGGCTGAGGCAGGAGAATCACTTGAACCTAGCAAGCAGAGGCTGCAGTAAACTGAGATCTGCGCCACTGCACTCCAGCCTGGGCAACAGAGTGGTCGTCTCAAAAAAAGAGAAAGACAAAAATTCTTAAGGACATAAAAGAATTGTATTGCAAAGGAATGATCTGAGAACAAAATCCACAGGTTGCATGGGAACTTCCTGAGAACAGTAACCACTGATCTGGATGAGATACCAACTTGGGGGCTCAAAAATAACTGTTCGGGGCCAGGTGCAGTGGCTCATGCCTACAATCCCAGCACTTTGTAAGGCCAAGATGGGAGGACTGCCTGAGCCCAGGAGTTTGAGACCAGCCTGGGCAACATAGTGAGACCCGTCTCTACAAAAAATGTAAAAATTAGCTAGGTATGGTGGTACACACCTGTGGTCCCAGCTACTTGGGAGGCTGAAGTGGAAGGATTGCTTGAGAGCCCAGGAGGTCAAGGCAGCAGTGAGCTGTGTTCATGCCACTGCACTCCAGCCTGGGCAACAGAGTGACATCGTGTCTCAAAAACAAAAACAAAAAAACACAAAATTGTTCAGCAACTTTTTTGCCAAAAGCAAAAATTAAAAAAAAACCCCAAGGGACATGTGGCAGAAGAATTCAAAATTATTTCAAAATAGTGGTTCTCTACCCTGGGAACACATTAGAATCTCCCACTTGTAAAAATATTTGTAATATATCACTATCTGGGTCTCACGGGTCATAACTGGGTCTACAGTAATGTTACTGTAAGTGAATAATGAATTTAGCAAGCTTTGAGACATTAGAGAAAATAAGATTGAAACTCTAAATTATCCGGAAATTTACAAAAGTAAATTGAAGGCGGAGGTGACAGTGAGCCGAGATCACGCCATTGCACTCCAGCCTGGGCAGCAATGAACGAAACCCCGTCTCAAAAAATAATACTAAAAAAAGAGAGTATGATGGTGGCAGGTCGATTTAAATAAGGCCGCAGAGCTAGAAAGCTGCAGAGAAAGGGTTTGAACCCTGCACCTCCGGGGCCAGGGCCGTGCGGGTGGCCGTCCGCGAACCCTGCAGGTTGCGGTGCTCGGGGGCGAGCTTGCGAGGGCGCGGCGGGCGCGGGGAGCGCGTCCGAGACTCGGTCGGGCGTCAGTGGCGAGACCCCGCATGCCCAGCTATGGGCGGTGTTCTCCCACGTGCGGGCCGGCAGGACCCCGCCTTCGGCCCTGGCGGCGCCCGCTCGCAGCATTTGTGTTGCCTGCGAGTTTCCCGAGTGCACACAGGCCCTGGGTTGGCATGGCAACCAGGCAACCTGTTCCAGAGCTGCCAGCCTTCTCCGCACATGCCGCTGCCACCGCCGGGGCCGGGGCCGGAGCCTATCCCAGGATGCACCGCGCCAGCCCAGTCCCCAGTGGGCCGCCATGTTGTCGGAGTGAAAGGTAAGGGGGAGTGAGAGCGCCGGAGAGAGAAGATCGAGGGGGCTGAAATCCATCTTCATCCTACCGCTCCGCCCGTGAGTATCCGCACCCCACCGGCCCCAAACGCTGCTCCGGACCCCTAGCGAGCAGATTTTCCCTTCGTATTGGTGTTTGAGAGCGGTTGTGGGGGTGAGAAGGGCTTTGGAAAAGCCGCCGGGGCCCTGGCGGAGGCTTCTCACTCGCTGTTCCTCGTACATGTTTTGGAGTCAGCGCAAGGCCCCTATTGTTATCAAAGGAGGGAGGGGGTGGGGAGCGGGGTGGAAGCTAGGAAAATGCTGGGGGTTTAGGCCCGAGCCCAGGGCGTAGACGTGCCTCTACATTTTGGCCCGGCCCTGTTGGGAACCACCGAAGATTGATGTTGCCATTCGGGTTGCTTTTTTTCATGGGTTTGCGAAGCCCCGAGTCTTCTGTGTGGCCATGAAGTGTAATTCTGTGCCACCCCGATTTCTTCGACTTTTTGAGCTTCCGTGGCAGCGCTGGAGGAGGAGGAACAATAAATCGCTTTAGAAGCAGCCGTGGCCCTTGTCCACAGGCGAGATTCACCGTGGTGGAACTTTGCGAGCCTTAAATGTGGAGAAGTGGTGATCAGGAAGTTTCAGAATGCTTTTTAGGCTCCTGGGTGCTGTACGCATTGTAGGCCAGGCACGGTGGCTCATTCCTGTAATCCCAGCACTTTGGGAGGCCAAGATGGGTGGATCACAAGGTCAGGAGATCGAGACCATCCTGGCTAACACAGTGAAACCCCGTCTCTACTAAAAAAAATACAAAAAATTAGCCGGGCATGGTGGCGAGCACCAGTAGTCCCAGCTACTCGGGAGGCTGAGGCAGGAGAATGGCGTGAACCAGGGAGGCGGAGCTTGCAGTGGGCAGAGATCCCGCCACTGCACTCCAGCCCGGGCAACAGAGCGAGCCTGCGTCTCAAAAAAAAAAAAAAAAAAAAAAAAAATTGCGTTGTATAGGCCGGGTGTTGGTGGCTCAGAGAACTGTAATGCCAGCACTTTGGGAGGCCGAAGCGGGCAGATCACTTGAGGTCCGGAGTTCGAGGCCAGCCTGGCTAACATGGTGGAACCTCGTTTCTACTGAAAATACAAAATGAGCCAGGCATGGTGGTGCACGCTTGTAGTCCCAGCTACTCAGGAGGCTGAGGCAGGAGAACTGCTTGAATCTGGGAGGCGGCAGTTGCAGTGAGCCGAGATCAGGCGACTGCACTCCAGCCTGGGTGACAGAGCGAGACTCCATCTCCAATGAATGAATGAATGAATGGGCTATGTACTATTTAGCACCAGAATGATAAATGACCCAGTAACAGTATTACAATGATCAACCTTTAGAACAAGAAACTGTTTGTACCAAATGAAATTAGCAATTTAAGTTTTTAAAGACATTCATTGAAAGCAGATATCCTAAGTGGACAGTGATTATAAACGAATGTCAAAACTGAAATAGTGAACTTTCTTTTACCTGATGTTCTGCAGGAATGTTATCCCCAGTAGGCCATCGATGTTTGCTATTATTATAACCGCCTCCTCCACTTCCTCCTCCCCCAAGCTGCTCACCATGCTGCCTCTGAAAGAAGCAGTCCACCATAGCGTCGTCCTGGGAACGGCCTGCAATTCCTATAGATCCTGGGACAGGGCTGGAGTGAGTCCCAGCTGCAAGAGCCTGGTTTGCAGCTGGCTGTGGCTGCGCTTGCGACCCTGTTCCAGATGTCAAAACAACAGGCATGCTGGGATTAGCTGATTCTTGAGGGTGATGTTTCAGGTGGGGGCTGAAAGAGTCCTGCCAAAGCACTGCTTTTCTCTTCAAGACACATGCAACGCTCATTCCACCAACGCCTAAGGACAAACAGGTTACAAATGTTTAATATTTGCATCTTTTGAAACATAAAATGCACTAAGATAAAAACATGAACCCCATGTCTTTTGCAATAAATAAATGTCGTTGGTGGCATGCATTCTGGCAAGGTATCGAGATCAGAACTCAATACTACAACTTCAGAGAAGTTTATGTTGTTAACCAACACATAGCAATATAGAATTAGACTTCTGTCAATCTACTCAACTTATTTATACCTCAAACCAACTGACAGTTTTTAAGAGCTTTTTTTTTTTTTTTTGAGACAGAGTTTTGCCCTTGTTGCCCAGGCTAGGGTGCAGTGATGTGATCTCGGCTCACTGCAACCTCCGCCTCCTAGATTCAAGCGATTCTCCTGCCTCAGCCTCCCAAGTAGCTGGTACTACAGGTGCCCACACCACAGCCGGCTAATTTTTTGTATTTTTAGTAGAGATGGGGTTTAACCACGTTGGCCAGGCTGGTCTCGAACTCCTGACCTCAGCTGATCTACCTGCCTCGGCCTCCCAAAGTGCTGGGATTACAGGCGTGAGCCACTGCGCCCAGCCCCAAAAGCCTTTTTAAAACTATCACAACTTCGGCCAGGTGTGATGGCTCATGCCTGTAATCCCAGCACTTCGGGAGGCCGAGGTGGGTGGAACAGGAGTTCGAGACCAGCCTGTTCGAGGCTGGTCAGGAGTTTGAAACCAGCCTGGCCAACATGGTGAAACCCCGTCTCTACTAAAAATATAAAAATTAGCCAGGCATGGCACTGGGTGCCTGTAATCTCAGCTACTCGGGAGGCTGAGGCAGGAGAATGGCTTGAATCCAGGAGGCAAAGGTTGCAGTGAGCTGAGATCGCGCCACTGCACTCCAACCTGGGCAACAGAGCGACACTCTGTCTCAAAAAATAAATAAATCAATCAATAAATAAGTCACAGCTTTACAGCTGGAGCAGACTTATGCTAATAACTAAACAAAAGCCTAAACCCATATATAAGTAGCAATAGCTCAGATTGTCTAATTTGAAAGGATCCCTTAAAGTGTCCAACATATTGGCCAGGCGAGGTGCCTGACGCCTATAATCCCAACACTTTGGAGGCCAAGGCAGGTGTATCACTTGAGGTCAAGAGTTCGAGACCAGCCTGGGGTTTCATCTGAAACCCCATCTCTGCTGGAAATACAAAAATTAGCTGGGTGTGGTGGTGCACACTTTTAATCCCAACTACTTGGGAGGCTGAGGCAGGAGAATCGTTTGAACCTGGGAGGCAGAGGTTGCAGTGAGCCAAGATTGCACCACTGCACTCCAGCCTGGGCAACAAATTGAGACTGTTTCATTTAAAAAAAAAAAAAAAAAAAAAATCCAATATATTGATAGGATATTTCTTAAAGAAACAATAAGACCCTCTGACCAAGAACAGCAGCAGAATGCTCTTAGCCTAAGCCCTCTGCTCAGTTGTCACTGATTTTTAAAAGCATCAATGTTTTTACCAGTAACTTACAACTATTAACTGTAATCACATTATGCCATTAGTACTTCAACTACTATAAACAGGATGAGACCAAACCAAATTTAAACACTTCATATTAGTGTAGAAAGCCTCACTACAGGCTGGGCACAGTGGCTCACTCCTGTCATCCCAGCACCTTCAGAGACTTAGGCAGGGAGAATCGCTTGAGCCAGGAGCTGAAGACCAGCCTTGGCAACACAGTGAGACCCCCATCTCTATTATTTTATTAAAAAATAAGGCTCTAAGAAGGCCAGTGGAGGCCAGGCACGGTGGCTCATGCCTGTAATCCCAGCACTTCGAGAGGCTGAGGCGGGCGGATCACGAGGTCAGGAGATCGAGACCATCCTGGCTAACATGATGTAACCCTGACTCTACTAAAAACACAAAAATTAGCCAGGTTTGGTGGCATGCACCTGTAATCCCAGCTACTCTGGAGGCTGAGGCAGGAGAATCGCTCAAACCAGGGAGGCAGAGGTTGCGCCACTGTGCTCCAGCTGGGAGACAGAGCGAGACTCTGTCTCTAAATAAATAAATAAATAAATAAAAATAATTTTTTTAATTATAAAAAAAAGAAAGCCTCACTATAAAAACCAGAAGCCTCAGCTGGGTGTGGTGGCTCATACCTACAATCCGAGCACTTTGGGAGGCGGAGGTGGGCAGGCAGATAGCTTGAGCCCAGGAGTTCAAGACCAGCCTGGGCAACATAGCAAGACCTATCTCTACTAAAAATAATTAGCCAGGCATGGTGGCATGTGCCTACAGTCCCAGCTACTGGGGAGGCTGAGGTGGGAGGATCATCTGAGCCCAGGAGCGGGAGGTCGCACACCCACTTGGATGACAGAGTGAGATCCTGTCTGAAAAACAAACAGAAGCTTCAACATGGTAATAGTGTAACAAATACATCGCAGACATTTTCTAATCACAAAAGCACTGAAAGGTAGCCATTATTATTTCTATTTTACAAATGAAAACACTAAGGTACAGGAGGAAAATGGGATGTGTCCAAGGCCATTCAACTAGCAAACAGCAGAGAAAGGATTCAAACCCTAATCGTTCCCAAGCTTGCTTCTTTCTACTAAACCCTTGCAGGAGTAACTCAACAATATCTCTCACTTGTATCCTCTACTCCTCTGGAAGACCAACAAAGAATCCCTCAAATGTTACTATGAAACATTAAAGTTCATTAAAATCAAAAACTACATCTGTACTTAAGATAGAACACTTGACAGCCTGTGGGTGCTTTTAAAAAATGCTACAAAGTATCCGGGCGCGGTGGCTTACACCTGTAATCCCAGCACTTAGGGAGGCGGAGGCAGGTGCATCACGAGGTCAGAATTCCAGACCAGCCTGGCCAATATGCTGAAACCCCGTCTCTACTAAAAATATAAAAAGTAGCCAGGTGTGGTGGCACGCGCCTGTAGTCCCAGCTACTCGGGAGGCTGAGGCAGAAGAATCGCTTGAACCCAGGAGGTGGAGGTTGCAGTGAGCCGAGATCAAGCCACTGCACTTCCAGCCTGGGTGACAGAGTGAGACTCTGTCTCAAAAAAAAAAAAAAAAAAGGCTACAAAGTAAATAAATCAGTTACCAATTAGGACACAACCTGTCCACAGCCACCAGTCTAATTTCAAAGCCATCAGCCTAACAGTCTACTGCTACAGATGCTTTATCTCTCCTCCCAACCCCCACTGTGATGCTTCAAAAACAAATGTATAACAAATCTACTATCTCTCTGTTGAATAAATAAACCTTCTGATAAAGTAGCATTTGCTTCTCACAACTAAATTCATGTTTTGAAGCCAGCCTAAGAAGACACAATGGAATTTGTAATTTGTTTAAAGCCTAATTTGGAAATGCCTAGCCCAGGTTAAGAATTCCAATCCATCAGAACATTAGCAGGGTACTGGAGTAGTCTAACCTAGACACTAGTCCATGCTCAAGTACCAAAACCAAAAAGTCACAGCCCTGTTTCACCATCGGTCTTTCAAAAGTGCAAACCAGCCTAATGCCTCCCTGCTTGGTTTTTTAAAGAATTCGTTACTCTCTTAGTGCCAATACTAGACAGTCCCATTCTGTTCTAAAAGGAAATCTTGGTCTAACAATCTTTGTTCTAGAGCCAAGAGTTCCAAAACCCAAGTTCTGCCACTGAACCAACAACCTGTTTCCTCATCTAGAAAATGAAAGAAATCCATCCTCTATGACTCTCAATGTTTTGGGTTTTTCTTCATGCAAATGAGATAAATGTAAAAGTTTTTGGTAAATTTAAAGTAATCGTGCTTAAGACTCTTAGAATTTAGTTACCACCTAGTTAAGGCAATGGAACTCCAGTCCCTAACAGAATTCCTAAAACAGCAAATGCAATCTTTTCTGAAATAAAAGCCTTCTCAAAGTAGTTATCTAGGAGGGTGAGAGAAGGATAATGAGAGATTACCTAAGGAGGACAATGTACGTTATTCCAGTGATGGACACACAAAAAGCCCTGACTTCACCACTGTGCGATACACGCATGTACAAATCACACTTGTACGTCACAAATTATACAAATAAAATTTTTTAAAAGAAAAAATAGTTATCTAACAAAGAATAGCCACATAAAAGAGGAGTTTATCACTGAAGCACACTAAACACAACTTCATTCTAAGACGAATGGGGGGGAAGGAAAGACTCCTATAAAAAAGTTCAAACAAAACAATTGGCTTTTGTAAAGCTATCTGTATGCCCTAAGACTTCCTGCTTTACCTAAAGAGGCAAGGCAGTTTCTCAAACCAGAGAAAACCTGGCAGAACAGTTTCAAAGTGAGCAAATACCTAAGCAATCAACATGTATCTTGGGTAGTTTTGTAATATTTTGGCAAATACGGCACAAAAATTAAAAACTCAGCATCCTAAATATCAGAAAAGCGCACTAAAAACTTACGTGTAGCACTTAAAATGTGATTTTTTTACAAATGACACCTTATAAGTACTTTAAGCAACTAGAAGTGCTCAGTCTAGCTACTCTTTCACAGCTTTCAAATGTTTACAGAGTTTTTAAAAATATCACTAATTGAGTTGAATTCAAAGGAACACGGTTTACTTTATTTCCATGGCTCACCTTTTACTAAAATGCTTAGTGGTTTAAAAGGTGTTTATTTTTACCACACTTAACAAACATTCTGTGGTCATAAACTTATCTTAAAACAGTTCATCTCAAACCTAAACCAAACAAATTCCAACTTCAAAAAGCTGTGGCCTTGAACAAAATGAATTCAATTGTCGCTAAAGCAAAACACTAACTCAAAGTTCAGAATCCGGAGAGCGTTTCCCAAGAGCCCAGATAAAGAATCAACAGCCCCCGAGTGTTTTATAAAGTTAAAATTAGCAAAGGGTCAAAATGTTTATTTTGCTTACGAAAACTGCATCGGAAGCCACATTTCTTGGGGGTGGGCCTGTCTTAGTAAGTTTTTAGGTGCTTTCAAGAAACAGACAAAATGCTAAGCCTATTGTTTCAGAAGTTAACTGACTTTAAAACAGAACCCAGGAAAAGCTTCATAAAATCTTATTCTTAATTAATCCCAGTAATAACAGGAATTGAGCACAATGGTATCGAGGGCTGAGAACAGTGTTTTCTTAATTGGACAATAAAAGGTAACAATCCTTTAAGTTACGGGAGGATAAAGCCTTCTCTGGTAACGCTGTGTGTGGGTTTCTGGCTTTGTTTTTTCGGTGGGGGGGGGGGGGGGCTATAGGAGGGAAAAGTTACGGGAGTGTATTCCTCCTGTAACTTTCTGTGTCTTTCTGTTTTACCTGCTGATGGACTCTCTTAGACAATGAATCTTGTCTGTCTGGGTAGATTGCCTTAGCATTTGTGCTAGTAGCATTTAGTTAACATGTTAAAGCTGAAGAATCCATCTTTCGTATTTTGTTCCTCTTACGCATGTACTCTTAGAGCGTTTTCATTATGCTCAGAATTCACAAGGCCTAACATTATGTACTTGGTCAAAAGAATCATCAGCAGGCCTTCTTCAACTATAACTTTTTCTTTTTTTTTTTGAGACAGAGTCTCACTTTGTCACCAACTGGCACTATCTAGGCTCACTGAAACCTCTGCCTCCTGTGTTCAAGCGATCTGGTGCCTCAGCCTCCTGAGTAGCTGGGATTACAGGGGTGCACCACCATGCCTGGCTAATTTTTGTATTTTTAGTAGAGACAGGGTTTCACCATGTTGTCCAGGCTGGTTTTAAACTCCTGGTCTCAAGCAGTCCTCCCACCTCGGCCTCCCAAAGTACTGGGATTAAAGGTGTGAGCCACGTACCCAGCCTGACTATAACTTTAATCTAGCCTGATTATAACTTTAAGAATTACCTTGTTCCTATGTAAACAAAAGAAGTTCGGCCAGTCATGATTGGCTCATGCCTGTAATCCCAGCACTTTGGGAGGCCAAGATCACCTGAGGTCAGGAGTTTGAGACCAGCCTGGCCAACATGGTGAAACCCCATCTCTACTAAAAAATACAAAAATTAGCCAGGTGTGGTGCTGGGTGTCTGTGGTCCCAGCTACTTGGGAGGCTGAGGCAGGAGAATCCCTTGACCCTGGGAGGCGGAGATTGCAGTGAGCTGAGATCCCACCACTGCACTCCAGCCAGGGCGACAGAGCAAGACTGTCTCAAAAAAAAAAAAAAAAAAAAATCAGTCAGATGCTCTTCTCTAATGCTGAATGGTACTTGATTGTATATGCCTCTGAAATGGCAACTTGTAGAGATATTTATGATGTATCTTTACCTTGTTTAATTTTAGAAGGGTTTTTTAATTTAATTTAATTTTTTTGAGATGGAGTTTCATCCTTTCACCTAGGCTGGAGAGAAGTGGCAGGATCTCAGATCACGGCAACCTCTGCCTCCTGGGTTCAAGCAATTCTCCTGCTTCAGCCTCCCAAGCAGCTGGGATTATACACATCCACTACCATGCCTGGCTAATTTTTTTTTAATTTTATTTTATTTTTGAGACGGAGTCTCGCTCTGTTGCCCAGGCTGGAGTGCAGTGGCGTGATCTCGGCTCACTGCAACCTCTGCCTCCCGGGTTCAAGCAGTTCTTGTACCTTAACTTCCCGAGTAGCTGGGATTACCGGCACATGCTACCATGCCTGGCTACTTTTTCTATTTTTAGTAGAGACAGGGTTTCACCATGTTGGCCAGGCTGGTCTCGAACTCCTGACCTTAAGTGACCCACCTGCCCCAGCCTCCCAGAGTGACAGGCATGAGACACCGCCCCCGGCCAATTTTTGTAGTTTTTTTGTTTGTTTTTTATTTTTTGAGACAGAGTTTCGCTGTCACCCAGGCTGGAGGCAGTGGCACGATCTCGGCTCACTGGAACCTCAAAAAAAAAAAAAAAGGCCGGGCGCGGTGGCTCATGCTTGTAATCCCAGCACTTTGGGAGGCCGAGGCGGGCGGATCATGAGGTCAGGCAATCAAGACCACGGTGAAACCCCGTCTCTACTAAAAATACAAAAAATTAGCTGGGCACAGTGGCAGGCGCCTGTAGTCCCAGCTACTCGGAGAGGCTGAGGCAGGAGAACCCGGGAGGCGGAGCTTGCAGTGAGACGAGATCGCGCCGCTGCTCTCCAGCCTGGGTGACAGAGCAAGACCCCGTCTCAAAAAAAAAAACAAACAAACAAAACAACCCTGCAGTTATTAGACTTCTCCAGAGGAATGCTCTTCATGTTTTTTTGTGTAGTATTTTTTGAAAACTGGATTTTTTTGTTTATTTTGTTTTGAGACAGAGTTTCGCTCTTGTTGCCCAGGCTGGAGTGCAGTGGCATGATCTCGGCTCACCACAACCTCCACCTCCCGGGTTCGAGCAATTCTCCTGCCTCAGCCTCCCGAGTAGCTGTGATTACAGGCGTGCACCACCACACCCAGCTAATTTTGTATTTTTAGTAGAGATGGGGTTTCTCCTTCTTGGTGAGGCTGGTTTCGACCTCCCGACCTCAGGTGATCCGCCCACCTCAGCCTCCCAAAGTGCTGGGATTACAAGCGTGAGCCACCGCGCCCGGCCAGTGAACTGATTATCAGCTTTGTGGTTGTATCCTCTTGATTTTATACCTAACCTGACTTTCCTCTGCCTGTTGGTCAGGATGACACCTGACCAAAGCTCTTTTTGTGGAAGCCCGAAATCACTTTATGGTTATCATAGGATGCATGCATCTTCTTGAGGAAAGTGAGCCTTTTCTTTTGAAATCTAGTCTGTCATTTAAAGTGTTGAATTCAGAGAACCAGGAAGATAGGATTTCTGCTTCTTGTAGATAATTGTTCTAAAGGAGGAGTGGTACTTGGTAGTGTATGGGGTCAGGGCATCCAGGCTTTTTTACTTTTGGAGTAGCTGTATCAACAGTAACTCCAGTAAGTGTCACTTTAATCCTGAGAGCTGAAAACATCATCTCTGATGGTATAGTGATTGTAGACCTCAAAGCAAGTAACTAAAAAGTTATCCTTACACACTGACAACAGATAATCGAGACTTTAACTTTTCAGGTAAAGGTGGTTCAGAACTAAAATAAATCTCTATATGGTGGTTTACCATTTTCAGTGAACTTTCCTGGTTACGGCTAGATTGAAGCTGTTTAGCTCTTTGTCTGGCTTGAATTCATTTTGATTGTACAAATGGTCTCAGTTTAGTGGTTTTGGCTTCTGTGATAAGAATACATTCTGGCTAACAAGAAGAATCTGGCAACCATATTTTGTTCTGAGCATTCACTGTAAATTTTTGGTAGTATTCCACATAGGAATCTCAAACTTTAGGAGAGCAGCTTTCAGAATAATAGAGCTCAAAATACCAGTCAAGTCTTTTATTTCTCTTTTCTTTTCGTATCCTTTATTTTATTTATTCTTGGAGCAGAACAAGTGCTCGCCCCACAGCCCCCCATGGTTCAGGGTGGTTACTAAATCAGATGTAATTATTGTATTTTTGAGGCCCGTGGGTGAGATTGTCATCTAAGGACCCTGCTCTCTGGAATACCAGCTGATCTTTTTCAAATAGGTGGAAGCCCAGCCAGCCAAAAAGTGGACCATGATTTCTACCTTGCTGGTTGATGGTGCCCAGGGGAATGAGAAGACCACTCTAAACTTTGATTAGGGTAATGACACCTTAACCTCACAGAAGAAACATTTTTAGAAAAAATATATTGGGAAGGTCTTTCTGTTTGTTCTGTAGAGAGTATCTGCTTTTTGATCTGGAGGATGTGGACTACAGGCGCCCACCACCATGCCCAGCTAATTTTTTTGTATTTTTAGTAGAGACGGGGTTTCACTGTGTTAGCCAGGATGGTCTCGATCTCCTGACCTCGTGATCCGCCTGCCTCGGCCTCGCAAAGCGCTGGGATTACAGGCGTGAGCCACCGTGCCCGGCCCACACCCAGCTAATTTATATTTGAAATTTTAAATTACCAGTAGAGCTTGACATTGTTGTACTTCAAAGGAATTAGACATTTCAGTTTTTTGGCATTTTGTGAAAATGGGTAAGTGTGTGCAGAAGAAACCAATGTTTTAGTAAACATTGTTATAGTTTTTGGACTCTGTGTCAAGCAGGTATAAAATACTTTGTAGAAAGAAGGGAGGAAAATGACTAATCCCATTAAATATGGCTTCTGCTGTATGAAGCTTTCTTTTAAGATCACTGCAGTAAAAGTAGTAAATAGATTTGAAATCTTCTGACTTCATTCAGAATTAATAGGTATATTAGGAAGTATTCCCCCCTTTATGTGAGTCTTTTGAGGAAGTTGAGCCATAAATGCATGGATTCTGACCTCAACAATACATAGTTCTACCTACGTCTGCTTTTCTCCCAGTTCTTTGATATTTAGCGATTTCTCTGCCTCTCTGTAGGTCTGGGATCTCTTGGTTCCACTCGAGATTTTGATTGGGCTTGGCCACTTGCAATTTGAGCATTTTACTGAAGTTTGGATTTGAGCACTATAACTTTGGGTTAACATTCAGCTAAAGAAAGCCCATAATTAAAAGATGCTGTTAAGCCTTTTTCATTTATTCATTTAGCTAATAGACTTTTCCAGTACTGTATGTACTAGATAATATATAACAAAAAAGCAAATCACAAACCATGCCTTTCTGATGCTTATGTTGGATTTAATTACCTTGGTTCTCAATTCTGGATACTTATCCGAGCTATTCGAGGAGAAGCTTTTCACAGCATTTGCAGGAACCTCTACAGACCAATCAGATCGATCTCTGGTGCAGAGGGTGAGCCCAGCCACCTGTGAATTTAAAAAGATTGCGATGCTTAACCCTAGTCATAGAACCACTGCTTTGTGAAAATGACAGTGCCCCTGGGAGGGCCATATTGGCTATATACTTGTATTTGAGATTTAAACCACTTAATTGGGACATTTAAGATTTTTATTCTTGGCCGGGCGCGGTGGCTCACGCTTGTAATCCCAGCACTTTGGGAGGCCGAGGCAGGCGGATCATGAGGTCAGGAGATCGAGACCACGGTGAAACCCTGTCTCTACTAAAAAATACAAAAAATTAGCCGGGCATGATGGCGGGTGCCTGTAGTCCCAGCTACTAGGGGAGGCTGAGGCAGGAGAATGGCGTGAACCCGGGAGGCGGAGCTTGCAGTGAGCCGAGATCGCACCACTGCACTCCAGCCTGGGTGACAGAGCAAGACTCCGTCTCAAAAAAAAAAAAAAAAGATTTTTATTCTTGATGTCATGTATAGTGTTACATAAGAAATACCATCCTAGTGCGTCTCTTTATTACTACTACTATATTACATTTGTGTAAAATGGCTTATCTTTATAAAACTTTCACACATGCATTATTTCATTGTTATTCATGAGTAAACCAAGTCTCGGAGATTAAATGACCTGTCCAAAGTCCTGTGACCAGTAAGTGTTAGCAGTTGAGATAGAATGTAGGTTCTGTGCACCCTGGTTCAATACTTTTTTTTTTTTTTTGAGACAGAGTCTTGCTCTGTCACCCAGGCTGGAGTGCAGCGGTATGATCTTGGCTCACTGCAACCTCCCCTCCTGGGTTCAAGTGATTCTCCTGCCTCAGCTTCCCAAGTAGCTGGGATTACAGGTGTGCACCACCATGTCTGGCTGATTTTTGTATTTTTAGTAGAGATGAGGTTTCACCATGTTGAACTCCTCACCTCAGGTGATCTGCCCGCCTCGGCCTCCCAAAGTGCTGGGATTACAGGCGTGAGCCACCGCACCTGGCGGGTTCAGTACTTTTTAAAAGACTGGGCTAGGTGTTATGACTCACACTTGTAATCACAGAGCTTTGGGAGACCGAGGCAGAAGGATTACTTGAAGCCAGGAGTTTGAATCTAGCCTGTGAAACATAGCAAGACCCCATCTCTACAAAAAATATAAAAATCAGCCAGGCATGTTGTGTGCATGTGTAGTCATAGCTGCTTGGGAGGCTAAGGTGGAAGGATCGCATGAGCCCTAGAGGTCAAGGCTACAGTGAGTTATCATTGCACTACTGCATTCTAGTCAGGGTGAAAGAGTGAGACCCTGTCTCAAAAAAAAAAAAAAAAAAAAAAAAAATTCACACAGCTGTGAATAGTTTATCAAATATTTTTCAGAAGTGTAAAATTTTCATAAAACTTAACAGCCCATTTATACCTTTCTTCTATTGTCTTTAGGGTCTTCATGTTTTTAAGAGACCATTTTAAGGATCTTGAACCTGATACTGCTGTCTATTAATGAAATAAAGACAGGGTATCACTTTGTCCCCAGACTGGAGTGCATTGGCAGTGCATGTTTTGTTCTGAGCATTCAGTGTAAATTTTTGGTAGTATTCCCCATAGGAATCTCAAACTTCAGGAGAGCAGCTTTCAGAATAACAGGAGAGCTCAAAATACCAGTCAAATCCTTTATTTTTCTTTTCTTTTCGTATCCTTTATTTTATTTATTCTTGGAGGAGAACAAGTGCCCACCCCACCACTGCAGCTTTGAACCCCTGAGCTCAAGTGGTCTTCCTGCCTCAGCCTCCTGAGCAGCAAGGACTACAGGTGCATGCCACCTCGCCCCGCTAATTTTTTTTAGAGGTGGCGTCTCCTCTGTGTTGCCCAGGCTTGTCTTGAACTCTAGGCCTCAACCTAGATCCTTCTGCTTCTGCCTCTCAAAGTGCTAGGATTACAGGCATGAGCCACTGCGTGCAGCTGATACTGTCTCTTCATAACAGACTTGACAGAATGGTTTCCTATTTGTGCTTTTGTTTTTACTCAGAAGTCAGACTTCTGCCAGCCATTTTTATGGAGGGCCATTGTGGATTTCTTGAGTTTCTTTTTTCTTTTAAGTAAACTTTCTATTGAAATATGACCTGTGTTCAGAGACGTGTACGAGCCATAAATGTTCATCGTCTTGAATTTCTACAAAATCAAAACACCCATATAACACCTACCCAGATCAAGAATTAGAAACTTTCCTTGGTCCCCACTCTCTAAAAGAAGGACCCCACTATTTTGGTTAGGCATCGATAGCTTATTCAGAGTAGAAAACCAGGTATTTTGTAGGAATGGCCTGTACGATATTGGTAAAATGTAACACATTGCAGGGAAATATTTGAAAATCTGGCCCGTGGCAGTATAACTGAGAATGTAAATTAGTGGCTGAAACTGTAACTTAGTGGTCAAGATTTCAGGGCAGGCCAGGCATGGTGGTGCATGACGGTAATCTCTGCCACTGGGGAGGTTGAGGCAGGAGAATCACTTGAACCTGGGAAGTGGAGGTTTCAGTGACCTGAGATCGCACCACTGCACTCTATCCTGGGCAACAGAGCAAGATTCCATCTTAAAAAACACCACCACCACAAAAGAGATTTCAGGCCAGTCAGCATGTAGATGAGCTGAGCAGGTTCTCAGTAAAGCCCTTGTGAAGAGCCCCTGAAGAAAGATAATGCAGAGCATTGATTTGACTAGTGCACATCCCCTGCAACCAGCTGTCTTGCTTGTTGTTGAAACTTCCTACTGCTGCTTTATCCTCCTTTCTTTCCTTTAAAAAAAAAAAAAGACAGTTTCACTCTTGTTGCCTAGGCTGGAGTGCAATGGTGTGATCTCGGCTCACTGCAACCCCCGCCTCTTGGGTTCAAGCGATTGTCCTGCCTCAGCCTCCCGAGTAGCTGGGATTACAGGTGCTGCCTAATTTTTGTATTTTTCTTAGAGACAGGGTTTCACCATGTTAGCCAGGCTGGTCTCAAACTCCTGACCTCAAGTGATCCTGCCTTGCTTGCCCTTCCAAAGTGCTGGGATTACAGGTGTGCGCCACTGCGCCTGGCCCTTTCTTTCCATTTTTGCCTACAGACCTTTTGAACTCCTTTTGAGAAATTGGAGCTGAACTGTTTCTTCTGAGCCAGTGATTTGATTTGTAGACTGTGGAAGGTGATGACTTAGGTGTGGCAGTGGGATGATTCTTGTAATATTCTTTTGCTGTTGACATTAATGGTTTCTGATTCAGGCAGAGTTGTCATCTAGACCATATTACCACCTCCTGGACTCTTATTTAATGATGATAAAGACAACAGAAAGATCATTCTTATTTTAACAGTTTAGTTTTGCAGGATTTTTTTGTTCCTTTTAATTTTCATCATCGTATTTGTTGAGCTTTTATCAGGCACTGCAGCCAGTGCTAGGGATATAAAAATGAGTACACAGCTTTAGTCAGTTTTGCCTCTGCAGTATGGAGGAAACTATTGCCTTTGGATATTTTGAAAGATCTTTTTGCCTTTAGAACCCTATCATATTCCTGTCTCTGCTTTGAGGAATCTCAGTGTGGTGCATAATTGGTTATCGTTCAGTCCTTTGAAATCAGTAACAGCCACATACTTTAAAGATTCTATTCTGAAAGGCACATCTCAGTGGCCGTCAAAGCTGTGATTTACTGTCTTGATGCCACATGAAGCTATGTTGTATATCCTTTCTCAGTTCCTTATCATATTTGTTCCTTTTTTATATTATCTTTTTCTGTATCACATTTGAACAGAGAATAACTTTAGAAGTAAAATGGGCTCTAAAGTAGTAGTTGAAAGGTTTAAGAATGTCAGCCTTGGCCGGGCGCAGTGGCTCATGCCTGTAATCGTAGCACTTTGGGAGGCCGAGGCAGGCGGATCACGAGGTCAGGAGATCGAGACCATCCTGGTTAACACGGTGAAACCCCGTCTCTACTAAAAATATAAAAATTAGCCAGGCGAGGTGGCGGGCGCCTGTAGTCCCAACTACTCAGGAGGCTGAGGCAGGAGAATGGCGCGAACCCAGGAGGCGGAGCTTGCAGTGAGCCGAGATCGCGCCACTGCACTCCACCCTGGGTGACAGCGAGACTCCGTCTCAAAAAAAAAAAAAAAAAAAGGAATGTCAGCCTTTCTGGGCCAGTGATCTCTTAAGAGCATCTGTTGGTTTTGGATCTACAGGCCCGTCCACAGTCAGTCTATTTATAACGAGTGTCTGCTGCTGTGTCCTCCATTGTTGATTTTGCCCCATTGACATTTGGTTTTGGTGACTGGAAATGCTTTGCAGCCACTCTCATCTTCTATTGAGTGGGTCTTGCCTTGTACCAGGAACTTGAACTTGGTCCATGTGCATTTCTCTTAAACCAGAAGTCAGTCGTGGGGAAAAGCAAGGCTGCTTCCCTCTAGTTTTACAAAAACAAAGGGTTAAACCCGTAACCCTTTGGTGTAAGGTTCTGCAAATCTCTCTGTACTATGTCAAGTCACTATACCAAATCTTTTCCTTTTGGAAATCAAGGTACATGTACTTTATATGTCCAGGGCTTAACTTGGGATATTGGTAAGAGGAGATAGACACTTCAGAGAGAAATTCTCTTGTATCAAATGCTTCAATTTAACATACTCCCACTTAGAGATCTCATGAATAATCTTTGTTACCGGTAGATGGTAGAAGGTAGTTATTAAAGTACTTTTGGTGAAAGAATCTCACAGTTAGAGTTCACTTGTTTTGAGGCATTACAAAATTTAAGGGTCATCAGTGAATTGTTGATGCTTATAGGGTAGAGCTGGGAGGTGATGCAGATGGGCAGGGCATATATCCCAAGATGAGGTACAGAATAATTGAGCTGATACGATGTCAGACCACACTTGGCTCAATATTTAGAAGTAAGGGAGGAATTTACATAGCGCAGTGGAGAAGTATGAAATTCTTTTTACAGGCTTAATAATTTTTTTTTCTATGCCATTAGCTATCATACCTGGGGCTTATTAAGAGTCATGCTGTTACATAGAGTTAGGATTGGGAGTAGAGAACTTGACCAAGAGCTACGAAGTTATGGCTGGGCTTTGGGTAGGAAGAAAAAAAAGGAAGGAAGAAAATGGGTTGGTGGGACATTGGATATAGTAAGACTGTTCTGAACTCTGTAACATAAATGTATGTCTGTCTCCCTCATTTGGCAAGACCTTCTGCAGTGTTCCTGCCTCTGTGTTGTTTGTTAATTAGATTGTAATGTGTGAAAGGGCACAACACTATCCTCTTCTGAGTAGCATCTAGTGTAGTCTGGTGCCCACAACGGTTGCCCGTTATTATTAGTTGATGACGATTAGTGAAGCTGAAGCTATTTTTTAAACAGGGCCCAAGGGATGCAGACAGTGATGAAAACGACAAAGGTGAAAAGAAGAACAAGGGTACGTTTGATGGAGATAAGCTAGGAGATTTGAAGGAGGAGGGTGATGTGATGGACAAGACCAGTGGTTTACCAGTGCAGAATGGGATTGATGCAGACGTCAAAGATTTTAGGTTTGTATGTTTTACACTTCTGATTTTTGAATGTGGGCTAAGGGATTTGTTTATTTTGATTTAGTTTTACTTTGATTTTCGTTTTCTTCTCCTCCTCATGTTTTCTTTTTAAGAATCCAATCTAGTGTAGGCTGTGCTGCAAAGATTGTAAATTAACTGGTGAGGTGGAATTTTCTAAAAGTTGTCAATGCCTGAAGCGTTGCCAAAATGGTAGATTTTGCATTTGCGTAGAACTTTAAAATTTGAAGAAAGATTCCAGAGAAGATGATTTCAGTGATTCTCAGATATTAAAATCACCTAGGATAGATGCCTTGGGACCTTTCTTAAGTTTCTCCCAAATTACTGTATTAGAGAGCCGTGGCTACTAACGGAGTGCGTCATATCCTAGAGAGCCGTGGTTACTAACGGAGTGCGTCATATCCTAGAGAGCTATGGTTACTAATGGAGTACGTCATATCCCTCTGCTGGTTTAGAGGGAAAAACAGCTGAGAACTTGTGCATTATCTCATTTGAGTCTCATGAGCTCCTTTTGAGGTAGGCGGACCAGGTATCATTTTCCTCATTTTGAAGAACCAGAGATGCAGCTTAAATGATTTGTTCTTAATCGTATCTTTTCTGCAGATGCCTCTCATTCCATCTCTGGTCATGATTAATTTACAGGTTTTACCCTATTATTTAAGTTACACAGTATTAAAATAATGTATATTTATCTTCCACAGTTGGCACGTATTCTTCTTGAAAAATCTATAAAAATCCTTGTCCAGTTATATACACGTAGAGGATTTTTTTTTTTTAAATCTCCAGTGTGATAGTACAGGTAGAGAATTTAATTTTGAGTAATTTTAATATCAGTCTAAAGCTAATGTGTGTGCGTGCACACACACACACACACCCCTCTGCTTATTCTAATGTCTGCCAAAGTCAAAATGAAAATGTATTTTGCACCATCGTGCAAAGGACAAGTGTCAGTTGTTTTGTATTCCTAATCTAATTATCGTTAATCTTGCACGTGTAAGTAATTACAGTCTTAAACTTTTTAAAAATTATTTTTATGTATTTATTTTTTGGAGACAGGGTCTCACTCTGTTACTCAGGCTGGAATGTAGTGACATGAAGTTAGCTCACTGCAGCCACCACCTCCTGAGTTCACGCAATCTTCCCACCTCAGCCTCTCGAGTAGCTGGGACTACAGCCGCGCACCACCATGCCCGGCTAATTTTTATATCTTTTGTAGAGATGGGCTTTTGCCATGTTGCCTAGGCTGGTCTTGAACTCCTGAGCTCAAGTGGTCTCCCTGCCTTGGCCTCCCAAAGTGCTGAGATTACAGGCGTGAGCATGAGCCACCATGCCGCGCCTGAATTACAATCTTTGGAAGAAATTTAAGGCACAGGGTAATAAATACTTACCTAAGGTCTTTCAGATGAGTTCAGGTGTCCTCTCCACCGTGAATATCCAGCAGCCTGTAGCAGTATTTTGCTGTATTTAAATGGGGGCTAGTCGTGGTGGTGGTGAGTGTGAGTGAAAGAAAGAAAGAGAAGGAACCAGAATAATACTTTTAATATGTACCAGCTACTGGACTACAGGATTTTTGGGGGTAGGGGTTGGAGGTGGAGAAGAAGGGCATTGAATGTTGCCGCAGGCTACACTCTCCTGATAATATATTATTTATTCGTCTGATTTTGGATCATATAATCCTGAAGTCCTTTTATATAAAGTGATGGTAGACCCTGGGTTACCCCGAACCTTGTGTCCCACAATAATTATCAATAGTGCCCTTTTTTTTTTTTTTTTTAAATGTTAGGCACGTCCTGGTTTGGATGATAAATTACATCTTCCCATTACTTTTAATTCTTAGAATTGTCTATTTAACAGGGGGCATATCCTAGATAATGAGTTCATCTTGTACAACTTTGGAATAGGCTGCTTATTTCGGTTTCTTAGAAAGGGGAGGAGGGCGGGGGTCTCACGGAAGAGGCCCACCCACCTTGCCCGTGAGGTCGTAGCTCGGACTGCAGGGCGGGGAGGGCTCGGGGGCCTCGCCATCCCGGGTGGCAGCGGCGCCTGGCGTGCCCGTCATGTCCCTGGACGAGAGGTGAGCAGTGCCGGCCCGCAGGCCAAGGAGAGCGCAGGAACGGCCCCGCCCCAGCCCCGCCCACTCCTCCCCTCCCTCGACCCGGTCCCCGCAGGCTCCTCCCTCTGTCCCGTCGCCCCCTCGACGACACCGGCTCGGAGCTTGCTGTTCCCTGAGGGCACGCAGAGCCGCAGGGTCCGCGTGAAGGGGCGGGCAGCCTCCCTGAGCAACACCGGCTCGGCTCCGTGCGCTTAGGACATGGGCCACATCCAGCCCCGGGACCCGTTCCCTGTGGCCGCTTGCTTGCCTTCGGGGGGAGCGGGTCGCGGGGACCCCGTCTGCTGCGGAAGAGTTCCCGTAGTCGCTGCGCAGCGCGACAGCAGGCGGCGCCCGAGCCCCGGACTGTGGGCCGTCCCCAGGTGGCGAGGCGGGGAGCTGGGGACCCCTGGTGTGCGCCTCCGCGGGTAGCCCCGACACAGTTCCGCATCCGTGAAGGCACCCGGCCCGAGCTCCTCTGATACGGTTTTGTTTACCAACCCATACTCGCCTTGCAGCACATGTACGCTGCGGTGTTTTGGGGCCTCTGACTGGCGCGGGGACTTTGACCCTTTAGTATGGATCACCTCTCGTTTCCCCCGGCCTGTTGGGCTGTGCCCAGAATGTCCCACCAGGGGAGAGCTTTCGCAAGAGGGCTGCGCAGCACCCATCTCCCAGTGGACCGCTCCTGAAGGCGGGGCCGGCCTTATTAACCCATGACACTCACCCTGGCCCCGAGGAGGAGCCAAATAAATTCATGAAGTCGTGGATCATTTTGAGCAGAGCTGCCAGGATATCCCAGGCACCCGGCAGCTCTTGGTGACAGAGAGTAGGGAGTGCAGCTGGGGTTGCTGGTAGCAGAGCTCAGGGGCTCTGTGGCCTGGGCCCACCTTTCAATTACCCCCATCTCCACATTCTATAAGCAGCTTCAGGTTACCAAGGAACAGGGCGAGTGCATTACAGAGGGACTGTTTGAGGGGTGTGTAGGGAGGGGAGAGCTGGAGACGGGTACCTGTACCTTTTTTTTTTTTTGAGACAGAGTCTCACTCTGTCGCCCAGCCTGGAGTGCAGTGGTGCGATCTGAGGTGCTCGCTCCATACCACTGGGCAGGTGGCCTGAGCAAAGGGACAACTTTCTGCCACCCATGCCAGTGGACAGTAGGTGCAGACACCCACACCAGAGGCACCTGCTGCGATGAACGCGGCGCCCACGGAAACCCGAGGCTGCCAGCCACCGCCCTGGAGACCCCTAGAGACAGGCAGACGGGCGGGCGGCAGATGCGTGTGCCTCAAGGGGCAGCGTGGCTGGCGGGGCGCGCCCTAAAGGGCAGTGGCACGCGGTCGCGCCGCGAGCCGAGGGGCGCGGGTGGGCGCGCAGGAGTTAGCAACCGACACGGAGGCGCCAGGCGGACGCACGGACGCACCGAGGGCCATAGGGCTGCAGGGCCGCACAGCCGGGCACACATCATCGCGCAGCGGCGCAGGCTCGGGGGCCTCCTAGGCGGAGGTGGCCAACTCTCGCCCTCAGCGCAGGGAGGGGCGGGCGTCGGGGGCGGGGCGGCGCCGTCCGGGCCCTCCCCCTGCCCCGCCTCCCGTCAACGTCTTTAACGGTTGGCGCGTGGTTGGTTTCAGGTTGGTTGGTTTCAGGTTGCCAGGCAGCGGGCGAGGCGGCGGGCAGCTAGCAGCTGGCGGACGCGACACGACCCGGCGGCGGTGGGGGTGCGGCTGGGCCCTGCCCGGTGGCGCGGCCTGAGCCCTGCTGCAAGAATGGACAGCGGGGACTACAAGGACCAGAATCTCATGGTGAGACCCTTTTAGACCCTCCTCCCCACCCTGCTCCGTGGTCTACTTCAGTCGGCCTCCAGCGACAGAGAGTCCTGTCCCCTCGCCGCCACCCCACTGAGAGGACAGGCAACGGCCAGGGCCTGGACTCTTCAGAGCAGCTTTCCCCAAGTCCTGCAGGATGGGTGTCAAGAAGGGACCATGGCCTTTTTAGACATTCCTGAGCCTGAAAATTACCCCAACTTCAGCCCCACCCCCACCTTTCCACCTTCCCATTGGGAGATCCCGCCCCCAGAGCGTGTGCAGATGAATCTCTCTCATCCAGAAACGTCAGGGGCAGGGAGGGCTTGACCTAAATGCCCCCAGAAGGAAGGTGGGGTTTTCCCAGTTAACCAGAGGCTGCTCCAGCCCTGGTGAGGTCAGGAGTTTAAAGGGATTTGGGGATCACCAGTAGGAAGACAGGGGCCCTGGTGTCAGGATGGGGCCCGGAGTGCCTGGTTCTTGGGCTGCAACACAGATGCTGTCCAAGTCCGGACTCGAAGTATTTCAGAGAAGTGCTAGATGCAGATACGATGGCCCCACAGAGCCCTGGGGCCTGGGACAGATGGGGAGGTGAGAGTGGGGGCTGTGGAGGGGAAGGTGGAATTCCTGATCATCAGTGGTGCGTGGGCCAGAGCAACAAGGGAGATGACTCAGTGACCTCGAGGCCACCACTAGGCTGTGGGTGGGTGGGTGTCTCTCTTGGCAAGCCCCTTCCTCATCCCCTAATTTTTGAGATCTGGGGAAGGGCCCTCATCACCAGAAGGTGGGCAGTAAGGTAACTGGAGGATAATGTTGCTCGCAGAGTCCCCTACCTCTCAAGGGTGGGCTTGCTTCTCTAAAGAGGAGCCTCGGCTCCAGCCCCCAAGCAAGCCGTGGGCTCTAGGGCATCCTCTTTGGCTTTTTCGAATGTGTCTCTTTGAAAATCATTGGCCTTGGCGTGTATTGTGTGCCCCCGGGGGCAGGGATGAAGGGTCCTCTCCTCCCACCAGTGGAATTTGGCTGAAGATACCAATAAAGGGGACCCGTCAGGCAGTGTAGGTCCCTCTGAAAGTGCCTTGTTTTGTTTTGTTTTGTTTTTCTTTTTTTGAGACGGAGTTTCACTTTCTCACCTAGGCTGGAGTGAAGTGGTGCGATCTCAACTCACTGCCCCCCAAGTTCAAGCGATTCTCCTGCTTCAGCCTCCCGAGTAGCTGGGATAACAGGCGTGCACCACCACACCCAGCTAATTTTTGTATTTTTAGTAGAGACGGAGTTTCGCCATGTTGGCCAGGCTGGTCTCGAACTCCTGACCTCAGGATCCGCCCACCTCGGCCTCCTAAAGTGCTGGGATTACAGGCATGAGCCACCACGCCAGGCCTGAAGGAGTCTTCACTCGGGCATAGGGCCGTTCATTCTACCCCCACACCCAGCAGCTGTTTCCCTTTGATCAGCAGAAGACACACTCCCCACTCCAACCTGTTGTTTAGGGAGATCCACGCATAGGATGAGACCCATTTCGCACTGGCTGGAGGACAGGCAGATGTGGGGGCTCTAGGTGACACTCTCCTCAGCGTGGGAATGTGGTCACAGGCTGTTGGGATGATGGGGGACATTCCCTGCTCCATGCCACCTACCAGGCCTCATCCCAGAGCCGTGCCTGCACCTGCCCCTGCCCCTGCAGCACATCGTTCACGGAAACACAGGCTGCTCCAGTGCCAGGGCCCCAAGTTCAAGCCCAGGGGAGCTGCGAGTGTTTTATTTGGGCGTGAGGCTGAGGCAGGCCGAAGGAGCAGACAGCTCTCTTCCCTGGGGCTCTCCCGGAGGCCAGGGCTCCTGGGGAGACTCATTGACTCAGACACAGTCCAACACTCTGTGGACCTGCTGCCCTCTCACCTGGGCAGAGTTTTCCTTAGGACAAAGGAGGCCTGAGATGGCTGAATGCTGGAGAAGCCAGAGGCTTGCCTGGGGTCTCTCTGAGGCCCAGCATGGTCCTCTCCCTCTAATTCCAGGGGCTTGGTTTTCCCTCCCAGGTGGCGCTTCGGGTCCGGCCCATCAGCGAGGCAGAGCGGAAGGAAGGAGCTACCGTCATCACCCGTAAAGTGGATGAGCAGGTATGCAGGGCTCCGCAGCAGGAGCTGCAGGGCAGAGGTCTGCTCAGATGGCTCAGCTCACCTGGTGAGGGCAGAAGGGGCTCCTGTGGCTTGCAGCACCATCCTTCCTCTACTCACTGAACTCTTGGCTGTGCTGTTGATGACACCACCAAGGAAGCTGGGGGCTCTCCTTCCAGGAAGCCTTCCTAGATTGATCCAAGGACAACTGGGAGCTTCCCTACCCTGGGTGGGCCCTGGTCCTTTACCTTTCATATGCTCATTGCTTGACTTTCCCACCCTAATATGCCTGCTACCCACAGAGCACATATACATACGGTCGAGAGCTAAAGCTCGCCTCTAGGGTGTTACGTGTGGCAAAATCCTTGGCTGTCTGTTTGCAGTCTTGGTCCTCATGTCACCAGGATGAGGAAGGCAGGGCACAGGATGCAGTAAGTGTTTATCAAGTACCAGCAGCACGCTGGGTGCTGTGCTAGAAACTGGGAAACTGTGGTGAACAGAAAAGGCCCTCTTTGCCTTGCTCATGTAATTGTCCAAAATTCTCTCTCCGCTCCACCTCTCTCATTCTTCAGGACTCAATGCTAGTGCCACCTCCTCCAGGAAGTCTTCCTCTAGGAGTAGGATTAGATGCCTCCCTGGGCTCTGGCACTTTCCTGGTTATTGACATGATCCTTGAGTGGCGGAAGGCAGGAAACCTGGCCTCCGTTTGCACTTTGTCCCTGAGGCCTTGCTCAGCAGGCGTGTTAACCTGGCCTGAGCACCCCACGCTGGTCTCCCTGGCAGCTCAGAGCACCTGTCCCCACCCCTCCCCAGCTCAGCTCTGGCTCACGTGGAGGAGGGGCACAAGGGCTCCATTGTATGCTAGAGGGGACAGGAATAGGGTGATGCTCTCGAGGGTGGGGCGGGGGCTGGAGCGCAGACAGATGGAACCCAGACAAAGCCCTCTTTAAGCGGGGATCGTGGCAGCTGTGCTGACAGTGTACTACAGGGTCCTGGTTAGCTAAAGGAACCAAATGCCCAGGACGCTGTGAACTTGGCAGTGTCTGGAGGTTGTATGAAGGTCATAGGTGGGATGGGCATTGGTGCATGCCACTCACCTTCCCTAGCACTGAAGGCCCCCCTCCCAGAGGGTGCTCCTCAGGCCACTGGTCCTGCCCGTGTCCACAGGAACACTGGCATTGGGATGAGAGCGGGAGCAGCTGGCTGGGTTCTGGTCGTGTCCCATGGGGACCTGTACCGGGGAACTCGGAGCCAGGTTTTATCTTGAGTCGGGTCTGACACTACAGCAGGGCTCATGCTGCTAGCTTTGGGGCCTGGGACAGGGGCCAGACCCTAGAAGAGGCTCACTGTGACCACCTAGCTGCTGGCCAGCTGGCAGGGAGCCTGAGTGAGTGGCCTCATTCTTCTCCCCGCACGAAGCCCCCTGGTCCATCTTATCCAGAGCTCTCTCCTGTAACTGGCTGACCTGAAATCCCATCTGATTGGGAAAGACTTCCGCACGAGGCTGCCAGAGTCAGGCCTCCTGGAAAGCCGTCTCCCTCCTCCCTCCTCCACTGAGAATCCCAGAAGGGTCCTTGCCAGATACCTGATGGTCCTGGAATGCTGTGGGGAGGGTGATGGGCTGGTGGGAAAGTTCTGTGGGGACTGTGACTGTCACCTCCCCCAGGGGCAAGCTGAGCCAGGTGGCAGGGCTGGGCATAGAGCAGATGCACCCTGCTCCGTGCACCACTGCATGGGCGCCCCTTGCCCAGAGCGGGGCTGGCATAGACATACCTGTGAACCCCATGCCACCCTCAGCTCGTCTCTCCTGAAGCTGAAGCCCCTGCCCAGCCCGACCCCTTCCCCTGCCTGCGCGTCTTAGAGGACCCTGGTTGGCTCCACCAGCATCTACTCTAGCTCTTTCCCCCGGGCCTCCACCCACCGATTCCTTCCTCTTCCTTCCCCTGCCCCACCCCCCTGCACTAACAGGCTCAGTGTCTCGGGAAGGATCCCGGGGCAAACAACCACTTGGAGAGCCAAGGGGTGAGAGGTACAGCTGGCGATGCTGACAGGGAGCTGCGGGGACCCTCAGAAAAAGCCACAGGTGATCCAGGACTCAGGGCCCCAGAGCATGGGGCTTGAGAGACGAGAGACAGGTAAGGCATCTTGAAGTGGGCTGTGCTGGGGGCAATAAGGTGGAACAGGAGGCAGGTTAGGAACCTAGAGGGTGGAGTAGGGGCCAAAGCTGAGAGCGAGTGAGCAGTGAGTCCCCCGGCCTCAGCAGGAAACGAAAAGCTGGAGTTCAACCTGAAAGAGACGCGCAATGTGGCTTCAGGGGAACGGGCCAGAGTGAACGGTGCTCATCCTAGACCAGCCACCTTACCCCTGTGGACTCAGTTTCCCCATCTGTGGACTTGGGCCATTCCAGCTTTAGTGGTGCTCACCTCTGAAGAGGGTATCTTCAGAAAAGAGGGGGCCCTACCAATAGCCTCTCCTCAGAGGAGGGCAGCTGTTGAGTGGAGCTGGGCAGACCTGGGGCCTCCACTGTGGACCTCCTAGAGAGGTCCCTGTGTGTGGCTGGCGTCACCTGGGTTGGAATCGCCCAGGTTGCTGATTACAAGCACGGCTGCTGCAACCCCGCTTCAGACCCTCTGGCTCAGCCCACCCAGAGGAGGCCCAGGAGCCTGCACCTCGAGAAGTGCCCCTGTGATCCGGTTTCAGAACCCCTGCTAGGCTGGGTGAGGACCCATGGGGAGGACCCATGGGGAGCAATGGTCTCTATGGCAGCAGGCCGCGCTGCCAGGGACTTCCCATCAGTGGGGGAGCCGGGCCACTGAGGGAGTGGGGTGAGATGGGGTGGGGGTGAGGGTGGTCTTGGCAAGAATTCTCACAGCAACAGACAGTGCACTCAGCTGGGTCTGACCAGAGGGTCTGCACAGAGCAGGGTGACTAGAAAGACCCCAGGTCAGGGCGGGGCTGCGCCCAGCCAGGTTAGAAACAGACCAGAGGCTCTGACTCTGCCTGTCCGCACCTTCTAGCTGGCGGTCACCACAAGTGACCCTGCTGCCCACACCCAACGTCAGTGGGCTGAGTCAGGAGTTTGAAAGCCATTGGCCAGAGATTGCAGAGAGGTCCCCGTGGGTGGCTGGCGTCATCCCTGTCATCTACTACAGTGTCCTGCTGGCCCTGGGGCTGCCTGGTGAGTGGCGAGCTGGGGTCTGGGGACTTGGGCTTGGCCAGAAATGGGGATCCTCGTTCAATGGGTGCCAGTCCTCTGTGTTTGACCCCTGAGGCCCTGGATCATAGACCATGTTTGAGTCCTTGGTATGTGCCAGGCATTTATGTAATCTTCCCAGCAACCCCATGAGGGCTGCACCATGGACTGCTCCCATTTTACAGGTGGGGAATGTGACGCACAGAGAAGTTAAAGAACTTAGCAAAGTCACACAGGATTTGTGGCCTGAGTTCCCAAGTCTCACGGCTACCCCCACCCCGGCCCCTCCACCTTGCCTCTCAAACCTGCTCACCCTGTCCCCTAAACCCACTCTCCTTGCCCCCCCAAACCCTGGACACCTTCTGCTTGCGCAGCTGCTTCTGCTCGCCCACCAGGGCTTCAATGCTCTCCCGGGCTGCGGCCACCTCGGGCGGCTGCAGGATGTCTGGCTGGTCATCACCTGTGTCTGAGTCCTCCCCGTTGTCCTTAGTGTAGCAGTCCTTCCGCTGCTCCTCCCACCTGAGGGCCTGGCGGGACTTCTCAAGCTCCCAGCTGCCGCAGCCCCACCCAGAGAGACAGGGCATTCAGGCAATGGGGGCAGGGCACTGTGTACAGCCACAGGTCGTGCTCCTCTGTCCCAGGCACAGGGGTGGGGCCTGGAGGGTCCTGGGCGGGGGGCTTACCTGGCAATGATGAGCAGGTTTCGGGAGATGTTAATCCGGACCTTCATGGCATGGTTCTCCAGCTCCAGCAGGCGCCTCCGCACATCCATCTGCTCCTGGAAGGCGCTGACGAGCTGCTCCCGAAGCTGTCCCATGCCGGCCTTCTCACCCGGCCTGCTGTGCAGCTGGACCTCAGCTGCCGGTGAGTGAGGGTGGGCAAGGTAGAGGAGGGGGCAAGTTCAGCTAGGAAAGCCTGGGCCCACCTGGGGCCCTCCCCTCCCTTTCTTCCCAACTCAGTGCTCCCACTTCCTGCCCAACTGCTTCCTCCAGGAAGACTCCCTAGATTACTACATCCTCCCACACCCCACTCCCACATTGAGTCTTCAAGCTGTTGCCCAAAAGCGATTCCCAGCTCCTTGGTATGAACTGGGCTCCTGCTAACCCTTACAGCACCTCTGTGCCAACTATAAAAAGGTGCCCTTAGAAACTTTACTGTCTGTGGCCAGGCACAGTAGCTGATGCCTGTAATCCCAGCACTTTGGGAGGCCCAGGCGGGCAGATCACCTGAGGTCGGGAGTTTGAGACCAGCCTGGCCAACATGGTGAAACCCCGTCTCTACTAAAAATACAAAAATTAGCCAGGTGTCGTGGTGGGCACCTGTAATCCCAGCTACTTGGGAGGCTGAGGCAGGAGAATCGCTTGAACCTGGGACGCAGAGGTTGCAGTGAGCCTAGATCACGCCACTGCACTCCAGCCTGGGCAACACAGCAAGACTCTGTCTCAAAAAAAAAAAAATCTTTACTGTCTGCTTCTCTCTTTATATTAGTTTATTTTTTTTTTAAAAAAAGAAGCTTTGCTGTCTGTTGGAAAACCATCATAGCAAATATGCAGGTCTACAAGGAAACGGAGCCCATTCCGGGAGTGCAGGCATGACCTCGCAGCCCTATGCCACAGCCCTTAGTGTGTGCCCTGCACAGCTCATTGCTCACATGCCTCTCCCTCGTGGGATCCCACCTACTTTTCCAAGGTGGGGTTGTAAAATGGGGTTGTGATCTCTGGCAACTGTCTGAAGCAGAGATCACAACCCCATTTAACAGTTGAATGCTAGGAGGCTCAGAGCTGGTGAGTGCCTAGCTCAACCACCCAGCCAGAAAGAGCCCGATTCTGGATTTGAACACAACATGGCCTGATCCCAGAGCAACGTGAGGCTGCCCGAAGGGGGCTGCCACTCACACAGACCCACAGGCGCACCTTGGACGTAGAGGATGTCACTCCCATCCTGCCGGCCCCGGGCCTGGCCCCGCCCAGTCTGCTCATCAGTCTTGCCCTTGAGTCGCTGGATCTCGGCCCGCGGGTCAGCGATGATGCTGGTGTCCTGGGAGATGTGGCAGGAGACGTTTGTCAGATACTGCTTCACCTGCAGGGAACACGTATGGAGTGGAGAGGATGCAGTCACCCTCGTGCACTCACCGAGGCCTGCCTGCGGGGCCTTTCTCCCCCCTGCCTCCCCCAGTCTTTCTGGGTGATGGCCTCCTTTCCTCCACTTCCACAACCTCCTGTCGCACTCACTGCTGATCTCATCAACCTTCAGTGGCTTCCTAATGGCTGCGGGGAATGTCCTCATTCCTCCACCCGTTGTTGAAGGGCCACCCCCATCTCTGAGTTTCTCTGGGCTCACTGCTCCTGCATGAACATCCCGCTCCGGTTGAAGACCTGTCCTGCTCTCCCCATACCCACCACAGACGCCAGCCCCTTCCTGCCTTTGGAACCTGTGCCCTCCCTGCTCCCACCTTTCTGGAATGTCCTCCTAGCCTTCAGGGTCCCACTGACAGTCTCCAGAGAGTTCCACTGGACCCCACCAGGCCACCCCCACCTCCTGTTCCTGTCTTGCCCCAGCACCTACCATTGGCCTCATTTACCTGCTATTAGGAATATTCTGAACCATCAGGGAGCTGTTGCAAGAATGTGTCTCCCGTCCCCCATTGAGGGGTTGGAATACAACTTACCGCCCTCAGGACAGCAGCTGGCAAGTGTTAGGTGTTGGGAGAATATTCCCTGCATGCTATCATACACGTATCCATTCCCACTCCTCCGCACACGAACAGGCGGAAATGGATTTCTAAGTGGATGGCAGGGGCTCCGACATGCTTACAGACAGGTGAGGACATGGACTTGGAAACAGGGCAGATCTAGTTTCCATCCTCAGCGCCATCACTGGCCAGCTGGGAAGTCACTTAACTCCCTTAAGCCTTGCTGTCCTAATCTGTACATGAGAACAGCAATAACTGCTATTTTTTGAGGATCAAAGGAGGTAGCATGTAAACAGCTCAGAGCAAGTGTTGAGTGAAGCTTGCCTCCTGTGATGACCGTCACGAAGAGGTGCTTTGGAAATGCAAAGATCTAAATGAGCATCTGAAGACGAGGAAGGGAAGAGAAGAGGGGATGAGGCAGGGGGAGCACAGTCCCGGGACTGGAGGAAGCGGGGACCCTTGGGAGCTGTCGGCTTCCGGGCAGAGGAGCAGGGTTTGGAGGTGCAGGGAAAGTGTACAGGCGACAATCAACTAGGGAATGAGGCCAGTGCAGCAGTGGCTGGTTCCAGAGAGTGGGGTGGGGTGGCAGGGATCAGCCCAGGGGCTTGAATCTCAGCCCAGGAAGGTATGTCCTGTTGGACAGTCCAGGGGCCCTCACCCTTGTCTTAATGTTCTTGGCCTGGTCGGCGTAGGTCAGGGTGTTTCAGGACTCCCCGAAGGCACTGCTCGCAGGACTGACATGAGCGATCATCACTGTGCGGCTGTTTCCTCCCAGAGAGTCCTGGATGGGAGGTGGCTGTGGTCAGCAGGGACTGCCTCCCCAGGCCTTCCTGCCAGGCTGTTCACAATGCCCTCCCTGCGGAGTGCAATCTCTCTCTCTCTTTACACTCAAGGGACCTGGCTGCTGAGCGTCACATGGTGTAAGTCTTGGGAGGAAGAAACCCCTGCTCCAGCAATTACCAGCTGTGTAGCCTTTAAAGAGCTCATTCACCTCTTTAGTTCTTTTTTTTTTTTTTTTTTGAGACAGGGTCTCGATCTGTCGCCCAGGCTGGAGTGCAGTGGCGCTGTCTCAGCTCACGGCAACCTCCACCTCCCAGGTCCAAGCAATTCTCGTGCCTCAACCTCCCAAGTAGCTGGGACTATAGGCATCTGCCACTATGCCTGGCCAATTTTTGTATTTTTAGTAGAGATGGGGTTTCACCATGGTGGCCAGGCTGGTCTTGAACTCCTGACCTTAGGTGATCCACCTGCCTTGGCCTCCCAAAGTGCTGGGATTCCTGGCGTGAGCCACCACACCTGGCCTTCCTTGCTTTTTAAGGGGGCAGTCCTTTTGCAATTGTTCCCACCTCCCCGGCTTCCAGGTGCAGTCATGACGGCAGCTGCTGGCAATGTTAAGTAAGCGGTGACTGATATTAGACCGGGGGGCCTCTGACGGGATCCTACTTCCAGCACTTACTAGTGTGAGCCCTTAGGAACATTACCTAAATGTGTTGTGCCTCAGTTTCCTCATCTGCAAATGTAATCCCTCAAACTCATAGAGTTGTTGACAAGCTCTAAGGAGCTAATAGAGTGAAGTACTGAATTCAAGAGTCCAGCCAGGAGTGGGTGCTCAGTGATGCTGCTATAATTTAAGGCCAAGGACACCCCTGCACAAAAGAGACCACCCTCAAACAGCAGACCTGTGGGGCCATGAGGCTGACTGCCCACCTGCACCCCAAATCTAGGCGGCTCTGACCCACAGCCCTGGGTGGGGGTATCACGTGCTCCTTTTTCTTCCTGTTGCCCGGCCTTTGGTTCGGGTTGCCAGATAAAATATAGGATGCCCAGTTAAATTTGAATTTCAGATACAGAACTACTTTGTTTTAGTATAAGAATATCCCAAATGTTTCATGGGACATATTTACACTAAAATAAATTTTGCTGTGTATCCTGAGGTTGGTATTTAGCTGGGTGCCCTGTATTTTCATTTCAATCTGGCAGCCTCGCCCTTGGTTCCCAGTGCCCAGGCCCAGCTGTGGCTGGTACCTTGAAGAGCTGGGTGAGCTTGTTGTCGCGATATTTGAGGTACTTTTTACCCTGTAAACTCAGGGTGTTGATGTAGTTGCCCAGTGCCAGCAGTGAGCGGTTGATGTGGGCCCCCTCCTTCATGCGCTGCCCACGATTCTGTGTCTGGGGGCGAGCAAAGGGCACAAGTGTGGCCTGATGAGGCAGGGGACTGGGTTTCTCCCCAGCCACCCCACCAATGACCTGGTGATCCTGGGTAATAAACCCCCAAGGACCTTGTGGCCATCCTTCCGCCAAGGCCATTGAGGGCATTGGAGAAGGTTAAGAGACCTGGAGGCCTCTGAACAAGAGTGATGGGCTAACAGCTTCTGAGGAGGGCTGAGATGGCTGGTTCTCCCCAGGGCAGGTGCCGTGGTATGGCCTGACACACAGTGCCATGGATGAGATGGGAGGGAGGCTGCTTTCCAGGCAGCTCAGCTGGGAGCCGGCAGGACCACAGGTGCTCCAGGGAGCAAGGAGGAAAGCAGGTGCGCACGTGCATGGTGGCGGAGGGCAGGTGCCTCTCCTTTTCTTGGGCCTGCAGGAGCATGTCAAAGCCGAGGAGGCCCTGCCTGCGCCACCACGCCTGGCTAATTTTCTATTTTTAGTAGAGACAAGGTTTCTCCATGTTGGTCAGGCTGGTCTCTAACTCCCGACCTCAGGTGATCTGCCAGCCTCGGCCTCCCAAAGTGCTAGGAGGCCTTTCCAAAGAAAGGAGAGGCCAGGCATGGTGGCTCGTACCCTATAATCCCAGCACACTGGGAGGCCAAGCTGAGAGGATTGCTGGAGTCCAGGAGTTTCTACATGGGAGACTGTGTCTCTACAAAAAAAATTTTTTTTTTTTTCTTTTTTTGAGACAGAGTCTCACTTTGTCACCCAGGCTGGAGTGCAGTGGTGTGATCTCGGCTCACAGCAACCCCCGCCTCCTGGGTTCAAGCGATTCTCCTATCTCAGCCTCTGGAGTAGCTGGGATTACAGGCACGTGCTACCATGCCTGGCTAATTGTTGTATTTTTAGTTGAGACGGGGTTTTGTCATGTTGATCAGGCTGGTCAGGCTGGAACTTCTGACCTCAGGTGATCCGACCACCTCAGCCTCCCAAAATGTTGAGATTACAGGCGTGAGCCACTGCACCTGGCAAAAAAAGTTTTTTAAAAAAAGGAGAAAGCAGTTTTAACCACAAACAGTGAAACAGAGCTGGCAGGCACCTGAAACTCCATGGAACCGTGCAGCTGCACCCTAGGGCTCCTCCCAGGAAAAAGATGTCAGCGTAGCCGGAGGTGTCCTGAAGCACTGGGATTGGGTTAACTCAAGCGATGGCCTTCCCAGCCCAACATGCTGCAGAGCCTCTGTACGCTAGGCTGCCTTCATCTCACTGTGTGCTGTGCCTGTGCACCTGTCTTGTGGATAACTGCATATATTGTGTTCCGTTGTGTATTTGTTTTGCTTTCAGTCTATATACAGTTGGGTTTCCAACCTCTGATTCTGGAATAAACAGTTGCAGCATGTCTGAGTAAATGGTTGAGTGAGCCGAGCCACCTGCTGCCCCAGCAGGGCCACATCTTATGGTGCGTTGCTGTCCTCACCATGGCCACGCCAGGTGGCCTCGTCCTGTGCTTCCTGAGCTGTCACCTGGTGTGGAGTCAGGGGAGTCCTCTATCTCCCTCCAAGAAGATGCTCACCAGGCCTAGAACACCAGGAGTCGGCAGAGGGCCACCCTCGCCCAGCTACAGTGAAGAAATCACCTGCAGTAACCGCTGCACAGGGCACCACGGCTGGCCTGCCATGAAGCCGCCCCTGCAGGTCGTGGGGAGCCCAGGCTGAGGCACTGGGCACCAACGTGAGATGCCAGGGGTCCTTGTGCCTGCTGGTGGGTTACAGCCATGGGGACTGTGTACATTTTCTAATTCACAGGAGAAAAGTGGGGAGATTTCCTTCATTATGACCGGAACGATACTAGCGGTCAGACCAAGGCGCCTAGATGTGTGAGGCAGCACACTGGTCGGGAGGGATGGTGTGCCCGGCCCATGCCCGCTGGTGAGCCAGGCTGGTTGGGGGGATGGTGTGCCCGGCCCATGCCCGCTGGTGAGCCAGGTTGGTCCTGGTGTGAGGAGGAGGAGGAAATGAGATGAGCCCTGGGTGGCATCCCATGCTGGCACCACCATGTAGGAACACGGCCGTGTGTGCTCTGGTGCTGCCATGTACTGCAGGGGACCGGAACACGTCTGATCTGATAAACGTGTTGCCGTCCCAGTGAATAGATCTGCTCTTCGGTGCCTGTGGTCTGATGGGCAGCGCCCAGATTTCTCAATTCCATTTCCACCTGGCCTGAGAGCTTGTACTCGTCGCAGCCAGTGTAGACTGTCCGCACTGGTCCTTCCTTAGTGTTGCTGGAGTTGCAAACGGGCTCATCCACTGTGCCTGCCTGTTGGTTTGCCGCTCTCCTGGGATGTGGATCTAAGGTGAACCCTTGGGTGTGCGCCGGCTTTGAGGGTGTCCCATGGCCTCATCTTGGGCCCAGAGCTGAGCAACTGAGGCGTCTGGACACATGGCCTGCCACAGTCATGTGACCTCCACACCAAGTCTAGGCCAGAGAAGTCAGAGGAGGGAGCTGCGGCCCAGGCAGGGGCTGACTTGGCCAAGGCCACTTGGCCTCCGGATGGGGCCCGGTGTTTATGTTTCCACTTCAAACAGAGCATCTGTCTAAAGCAGATCAACCCTCGACTCGTGGTTAGGAGCCCTCCGTCCACCGCTGCAGGGGGCAAGCTGTCGGTTTTGGGTAGAGGCCGGCTCTGCGTTCTGAGGATGAGCCCTGTGTTCTGAAATCAAGGAGGGCAGGTGCCAGAGCTGAACACTTCAAAGTTGAAATGGGAATTGTCCAATAGGCAAAGATTTTTATTAAGTATTTAGCTGAGTAAGAAGAGGGAGTGCTCATGGCTGCTGGCTGGAGTGCAGTTTAGCAGTAACGCCCCAACTTGATAAAAGTCGTATAGCTTAGCTGTTAGCAACTTTCCCTGGAGCAGTCTACCTACCTCACGGGTGCCCAGTGCACAGGACCTGGCGGATGTCTGTTCTGTGTCTGCATTGGTGTAAACAAGCTACAACACCGAACTAAAAGCCCATCGGGGCAAGTGTCAGGGCATCCTGGTTCTAGGAGTGGTTAAAGTATAAAATCGATGTTTATGTCCTGACATGGACTTTTTTTTTTTTTTTTTCCCCAAGACAGGGTCTGGCCCAGGTTGGAGTACAGTGGCACCATCATGGCTTACTGCAGACTCAGCCTCAGACTCAATCAATCCTCCCACTTCAGCCTCCTGAGTAGCTAGGACTGCAGGCATGCGCCACTACTCTCAGCTAATTTTTTGTACTTTCTGTGGAAACAGGGTTTTGCCATGTTGCCCAGGCTGGTCTCGAGCTCCTGGGCTCAAGTGATCCTCTCCCCTCAGCCTCCCAAAGTGCTGGGATTACAGGGGTGAGCCACCGCACCAGCCTGGTTTGAAATTTGATTAGAATAAGAAGGAAAACCTGGCAAGGCAGAGTGACAGACACGGCGTCTGCATGGTGAGTGTGGACGAGTGGCAGTGGAATTGGGAGGCAGGACTGGAGCGGGAGCAGTGGCTGCCAACCATGGGCCTGACGCGGTGAGCCCGTCACCAGATTCCAGACACTCCCACCCGACTGTTTGGATGTATTGCAAATATAGTGACTCATAGTATTACTGTCCTTTGATTTATGTTTTTTTGTTTTCTTTCTTTTTTTATTAATTTTTTTTTGCACACAAAACAAACATTTTCTAAAAATACATACAAACAAAAAGATGCGTATCAAACATATTAGGAAGGTTGCATATGGGAAGACGGGGAATAGAAATGGGGGGTGGGAATTAAAGAAAATAAATGAGAGAGGGACTTTGTATGGATCAATGATAATAACTCAATCCTCTCTTTGACGAAGAAGGAGAAGGAAGAGAAAGAAAAAGAAAGTGGGATAAAGGATCAGAAAGGGAGGAAAATAGAAAAAATTAGAGTATGACTCCAGGGTAGACCTGTTTTGTTGTTGCTGGGTTGGTTGGTTTGTCTGTTGTATTTTTCATATGTTTTGCCATGTTGGCCAGGCTGGTCTCGAACTCCTAGCCCCAAGTGATCAACCCGCCTCGGCCTCCCAGAGTGCTGGGACTACAGGTGTGAGCCACCACGTCCAGCCCCCACATTGCTTCTGGCCTCCATGGTAGACCTCCCAGACGGGGCAGCCAGGCAGAGGCGCTCCTCACTTCCCAGACGGGGTGGCGGCCGGGCAGAGGCGCTCCTCGCTTCCCAGACGGGGCAGCCGGGCAGAGGCACTCCTCACTTCCCAGACGATGGGCAGCCGGGCAGAGGCGCTCCTCACTTCTTCCCAGACGGGGCAGCCGGGCAGAGGCGCTCCTCACTTCCTAGACGGGGTGGCGGCCGGGCAGAGGCGTTCCTCACTTCCTAGACAGGGTGGTGGCTGGGCAGAGGCGCTCCTCACATCCCAGACAATGGGCGGCCGGGCAGGGGCGCTCCTCACTTCCCAGACGGGGCAGCCAGGCAGAGGTGCTCCTCACTTCTTCCCAGACGGGGCGGCCGGACAGAGGCGCTCCTCACTTCCCAGACGAGGCGGCCGGGCACAGGCGCTCCTCACTTCTTCCCAGACGGGGCAGCCGGGCACAGGCGCTCCTCACTTCCCAGACGATGGGCGGCCGGGCACAGGCGCTCCTCACTTCTTCCCAGACGGGGCGGCCGGGCACAGGCGCTCCTCACTTCCCAGACGATGGGCGGCCGGGCAGAGACGCTCCGCACCTCCCAGACGGGGCGGCGGCCGGGCAGAGGCTGCAATCCCAGCACCCTGGGAGGCCAAGGCAGGCGGCTGGGAGGCAGAGGCTGCAGCGAGCCAAGACCACGCCACCGCACTCCAGCCCGGGCAACACTGAGCACTGAGTGAGCGAGCCTCCATCTGCAGTCCCAGCACCTGGGGAGGCCGAGGCGGGCAGACCATTCGAGGTCAGGAGCTGGAGACCAGCCTGGCCGACATGGCGAAACCGTGCCTCCAGCCAGAGGAGAAAAACCAGGGAGGGGTGGTAACGCGCGCCGGCAATCACAGGCAGCCCGCAGGCAGGGGCAAGAGAATCATGGGAGCCGGAGGTGGGGAGTGTGCAGCGAGTCGACTAGATTCCAGCCTGGGCCACAGAGGGAAGAAGAAAGAAAGAAAGAGAGAGAGAGAGAGAAGAAAAGAAAGGAAGAAAGGAAGGGGGGAGGAGGGGGGAAGGAGGGAGGGAGCTGATTTATGTTAATCATAGCCTTGAACGCTTTCTTAAAATGTAAAAGTTACAGTTAAAAAAACCTCCAACCTTACTTTTCATAACTCTGCCAGCTCTTTGTGGCGGGTTAGCCTTCTGCTCTGGGTGGCACAGCGGCGTCAGCGTCTGTTTTGCTAACTCTGGGCATCTCATCCTAACTGTGCCCAGCCACACAGAGGGCCTCAGAGAGGGGCAGAGAAGTGCAGGCCTGGCTGCATTTGCCGCCCAATATCCTAGTTGGAATCGGGCAGACCTTGCATCAAGCCAGGACACAGGACCGCTGTCAGATGCCATGGTCTGAGCAGCAATGTGGCCCTCATCTGAGGTGTGTGCTGGGTGTGCCTCTGCACCAGCTAGGTGTCCTGTTAAGTAAAACTTCACCTTCTCTCTTCACCTGCCGGTAAGCCTTTGTCTCGCATCGATCTTGGCGGAATCCTCCTGTTCCTCTGTCTTCGGCTTTAGCCACCATCAGGGTGTGTGTCCTGTGATTTCCCCACTCGTTTTTGCCGTGTTACGGAAAGACCGTGTAGCAGCTGGCACTCCTTTCCCCACTCCAGGCCCAGTGTCCTGGGCTGTGGTACCTGAGGATTCTGTCCCTGAGCCAGTCTGGACACAGCCAGGCGGCAGCACTGGCACTTTGGGATGTCAGTGCCATCCTCATGGGCACTGTGTGTCCACGTGGGATGCCGGGGCCTGGTGCTGGGATGTACAGGGAGTGAGTACTGCGGCTGCATTTCTCTCCTGTTGGAGGGAGGTTCTCACCTCCAGCTTCTGATGTCAGTGGAGCGAGAATGCCAGCTCACTACAGCTTCGACCCACCAGGCTCAAGAGATCCTCCCGCACTCCGAGTAGCTGGGACTACAGGCACCCGCCACCACGGCCGGCTAATATTTCTGTGTATTTTTGTAGAGACGGGGTTTCACCAGGTTGCCCAGGCTGGTCTCCAGCTCCTGACCTCAAGCAATCCACCTGCCTCGGCCTCCCAAAGTGCTGGGGTTACAGGTGTGAGCCACTGCACCTGGCCTTGATCTTCTAGCCAGAAAGAGAGAGAGAAAACATTGAAAGGGAAAGAAAAGGCAGGAACCCCTAAGCCCACTCCCTCAGGAGAGGATGGGAAGAGAGGATGGGGATCCAGCCAGACCCTTTTGGCAGGAAAACACTTGCTGGGTTCCTTACCTGGAGGGGTCTCTGGTGAGTCAGTTGATGGCAGGAGGCTCCCTGGCAGCCAGACAGGGAGAAGAATGCCAGCCTCTGCAGGCACCTTTGGCCACGGGGAGGAGCAGACCTAAGCATGGCCAGGGAGGTTTCAAAGCCTCAAAAATGCTGCAGACAAAGGATACATGTCCTGTGCCAGACCCTGTTCTCTAAGCCACGAGCAGGTACTGATGAGGGGTCCCGGGCCAGGTGGACACACAGAGAAGAGGACTGAGGAGCACAAAACCCCTTCCCTGCTCCCAAGGGAGGCATTTTGCCCAAGCCAGGGAATGCAGAGGGCAATGAGCCCACAACTGCCACCCTTTCTGGGACCAAGCTATGAGGCAAGGTAGGCTCACATCAAGATTTGAACTCAGATTGCTGCTGTTGCCCGTCATCCCGTGCCTTGACACAAACAGGGACGTTACTGGGGCCTGGAGGGGAATTAGGGGCCACAGGCTGCCCAGTCAGGGAAGAAAAGGTAGTCCCTAGCAGAGGATGGTTTCGATCCATCGACCTCTGGGTTATGGGCCCAGCACGCTTCCGCTGCGCCACTCTGCTGGCCGTGAGGTGGGAGCCTAAGTCATACCATGACCACACGAGTCATCTCCCTGCAGGCGGCGACCTCTACTGGCCAAGAGGGGCCAACAGAGGACTGGCTGGGCAAGGCACATGCTCAATTATAAGCCTACTCCTCCTCTCTCAACTTCTTATAGATAAAACTCTCTGAATTCATATCCTTTTCTGCTGTTAAAACGTTGGCTGGAGGCCGGGCACGGTGGTTCACGCCTGTAATCCCAGCACTTCGGGAGGCCAAGGCAGGCAGATCACCTGAGGTCGGGAGTTCGAGACCAGCCTAACCAACATGGAGAAACCCCCGTCTGTACTAAAAATACAAAATTAGCCGGGCATGGTGGTGCATGCCTGTAATCCCAGCTACTCGGGAGGCTGAGGCAGAATTGCTTGAACCCAGGAAGTGGAGGTTGCAGTGAGCCGAGATCACGCCACTACACTCCAGCCTGGGCGACAAGTGAAACTCTGTCTCGAAAAAAGAAAAAAAAAAAAAAAGGTTGGCTGGGCATGGTGGCTTACGCTGTAATCCCAGCACTCTGGGAGGCTGAGGCAGGAGGATCACTTGAGCTCAGGAGTTTGAGACCAGCCTGGGCAACACAGGGAGACCCCCCCTCCCCGGGCCTCTACAAAAAATACAAAAAAAAAAAAAAAATAGCCAGGGTTTGGCAGCCAAGGCCTGTAGTCCCAACTACTCAGTAGGCTGAGGTGGGAGGATCGCTTGAGCCCAGGAAGCAGAGAGCAAAGATCATGCCACTGCGCTCCAGCCTGGGCAACAGAGCCAGACCCCGGTCTCAAAAAACAAAAAAAGACTGAAACTCCTGGGATCCAGCTGAAAGTATGAGCCAGAACACTCAAGGGAGACAGCTGCAGCTAGTCTAATGAACTGTCTGTGAGGAGCATCTCGACACAAGCCACGGTCAGCACTGAGGCCTGAGCCCTAAGTGCAGGGTGCATCCTTGCTAGGAGCCCGGACCCTGTGAGAGCTGGAGCTAATGGGATGGGCCACCAAACAGGAGGCATGGCTCTCCTGAGAGGAGCCATCGACCCTTGGCCAGGCAGAGAAAGAGCTGGGGAATACCCAAGCCTCCAGTCTCCTCCAGTCTCCAATCTCCTTGCCAGTGCCTCACATTGGCTGCAGCCCCTTAGCTGTCTTGCCCTCTGTCTTCCAGGTAGCCTCAGGTGAGAAAGGCAGAAGCACTACAGGAAGCAGTTGTGGCCCTACATGTATGGCCACGTTGCCAAGAGCACTGGAGGGAGGGGAGGCTGAGGCAGAGCCTGCAGCCAGGGAGCTCCGTGATGTTGCTGGCACCTGGCAGGGCACAGGGTGCAGCCCTGGGCCCAGAACCTCCAGACTGGGGGCTGCTGATGGGGTGAGGCTCCCTGTGCTGCACCCACAGGCCTGTACTGCAAACCTTCACCTCCGCAGTCTAATGGGTGTTGTGCGAGTCTTACAAACCCAAGCACATGGGTACAGGCACAGAGGTGAAAAGGTGTCGACTGGGAGAAGACAGCGGGAATCTTCTGAGCAGCTCAGAACTGTCCCAGGGCTTGGCCAAGCCGCTAGGCTCAAAACCAAATTGGAGGGTTGGTGTCAAAGGCTTGCTGATGAGGTATGTGGATGGACTTCTTGGAACAGGCCCAGAATTTGAGAAGAGATGGTCCCCACTCTTCTGGGTGTACGAGGCAATCTAAACATGCCGGCCAGACTCTCCAGCCACCTTAGTGATGCTTGTTTTATGGCCCTGGACCAAAATGGTCATGAGAACACGGAAGGAGGGCACGCCCAGGCTTCTTTCTTCATCAAGCCTGCCCGGGCAAGGGCTCCTGCTAAAATGTTTTAGCGACGAACCACACATCGCAATACTAGTGGGGTGGGGCAGCACGCACCTGCTGACAGGTGGCCTCACTCATCCTTCTCCTGTGGAAGGCGCAGGAGCCAGGCTGGGAAAGACCCTGAGGCTGGACCTGGTCGGATCTGCGTCCCTGCAGGAACCCACCGTCGCTGCCCCTGCCCAACGCCCGCCCGCCCACGGTGGCAGCAACAGGTGATGGGCCCGTGCAGGTGGGAAACCGATTTTCCTCTCAGCTGCTCGCCCTCTGGAGGCAGCTGGCCCAAAAGAGGGGCATCGGGCGTCCTCCTCCACACAGCCTTAGAGGGGGAGGTCGGCACCAGCATCTTTCCCACGCTCCTGGCAGATGCGCCCACGACTTCTACCCGGGATGCCCGAGCGTCCGTCGGGCCAGCGCCAGCCGCGCGCGCCAGAAGCGTTTACTCGTGCCGATCCCCGGCGCGGAAGCCCGACTACGAAGCTGCGGCATCGCAGGCGCCGCCTCAGGCCCCCACCCGCTTCCCCCCGGGTTTGCGGACGGAGCTGGCGCCTCTGAAGGCGGAGGCGAGAGTCCCGCTCCTTGACCGCTCTTGCCCCTGCGCGGGAGCCGCCGGCCGTCACGTGGGAGGTCACGTGGGTGGTCACGTGGGTGGCCTGTCAAGTGCCCGGAGACGCCTTCGCGCGCAGCCCCGGCCCTCACGGGGGCGCGCGGTCCGAGCATGCGCAGCAGGAGGCGCGAGCTGTCCATAGCGCGGCGAGGCGGGAGACCTCCCTCACACCCCGATCCC
>NW_026652290.1:732507-732820 GCF_009828535.3 Hylobates moloch | reverse complement strand
ACTGCACTCCAGCCTGGGCAACAAGAGCGAAACTCCATCTCAAAAAACAGAAGTGTGGTCATGCCAAGAGTTGGGAAGAGCAAGTGGGACCCTGCTACACGGCCGGCGGGGTACAGAATGGGGCAGTCACTTTGGAAAGGTTTGGCAGTTTCTTAACGTTTGTCCAAGGAGCACTGGTGATTTTGGTGAGGAATGGTGTTAGGAATCAGCATCTGGGCACTGGCTGTGCATGTTGCTACTGGAATGTCGTCATTTCTCAGCATCTCAGGGGACTGAGCCAGGAAACGTGTGTGCACTTGGCCCGTGTATGCAG
>NW_026652290.1:715866-732407 GCF_009828535.3 Hylobates moloch | reverse complement strand
CAGGCGCCCGCCACCACGCCCGGCTAATTTTTTGTATTTTTAGTAGAGACGGGGTTTCACCGTGGTCTCGATCTCCTGACCTCGTGATCCGCCCGCCTCCGCCTCCCAAAGTGCTGGGATTACAAGCGTGAGCCACCGCGCCCGGCCTGGCAGTTTCTTAACGTTTGTCCAAGGAGCACTGGCGATTTTGGTGAGGAATGGTGTTAGGAATCAACATCTGGGCACTGGCTGTGCACGTTGCTACAGGAATGTCGTCATTTCTCGGCATCTTAGGGGACTGAGCCAGGAAACGTGTGTGCACTTGGCCCGTGTATGCAGGCGTGTCTAGAACTGTTTGGTTTCTTTCTTTTTCTTTTTTTTTTAGAGACAAGATCTGATTTTGTCACCCAGGCCAGGCTGCAGTGGTGTGATCTCAGCTCACTGCAGCCTCAAACTCCTGGGCTCAAGTGAGCTCCTCCCTCAGCCTCCCAAGAAGCTGAGACTACAGGCACGTGCCACCATGCTCGGCTAATTTAAAACACATTTTTTGGCCGGGCGCGGTGGCTCACGCTTGTAATCCCAGCACTTTGGGAGGCCAAGGCGGGGGGATCACGAGGTCAGGAGATCGAGACCACGGTGAAACCCCGTCTCTACTAAACATACAAAAAATTAGCCGGGCGTGGTGGCGGGCGCCTGTAGTCCCAGCTACTCAGAGAGGCTGAGGCAGGAGAATGGCGTGAACCCGGGAGGCGGAGCTTGCAGTGAGCCGAGATCGCGCCGCTGCTCTCCAGCCTGGGTGACAGAGCAAGACTCCGTCTCAAAAAAAAAAAAAAAAAGACAGCGTCTTACTTTGTCAGCCAGGCTGGTCTCAAACTCCTGGGCTGAAGTGATTCTCCACCTTGGCCTCTCAAAGTGCTGGGATTACAAGCATGAGCCACCACGCCCAGCAGACAGATTTTCATCTTGATTCTCTGTGCTTCACAGAAGCTCCGAATAGGTTTTTACACGAGTCAGTGAATGGTAACTGCTTGGAATGTTAATTTTTTTGTGAAATTTCTCCAGCCTGATTCTGCATGTGACAAGTGCTGACCCTGCTCCCAACCCCCGCTCAGGGCTCAGAGTCTGTTGGGGAGAACGTGTGTGTAAATAAATGACTCCCAGACTCTGAGCTGTAGAGGTGATGCTAGGCAGGGCAGCCACTCAGGAGAAGCAGCAACCCTCACTGTGCAGTAGTAGGTGGTCGGGTGGCTGACGGAGGGGCTGTGGGAGCAGGTCTTGCACGCTGGTGGGTGCGGTCACGAGCTGGGGCACACAGGTGGGCAGGGGGCCTGGGGAATGGGGCTGGCAGTGTGTGAGGAATTTGGGTGCAGGTCCCGGGTGGTGATGACCCAAGTCACGGCTGCTTCCCCTCTGGCCTCATGAAGGTGGGGTCTGTGCCCCTCTGCTCAAGTGGACCCTGGAATCTGGCCCAGTGCCCAGCATGAGAATGGACGAGGGAAGTGTCCTGGACAAGCAAATGAGTACATGGCAGCCCTGAGCTTTGGAGCCTAGGAGGTGGGAGGAACAGGGACGCCACCACAAGCGCGAAGCATCCGTGGGAGCACCCGGGGGTGCAGGTTCTGGGGAGCGGAGGCCCCGAGCTGAGGTGACACGGGCCTCTCCGTTTAAAAACAGCCTTTCGCTGTCAAGCTAGAATCTGTCCGACTGTCTGTCCGCTGCATGTGGATCTGTTTTTCCGTGTGAGCTTTGGGGAACACCAGTTTCAGCACAGAGATTCAGAAGGGCAGCCCGGTCCACCAGGCTGAAGCAGCTAGAGAACTCTGTACATGGTCACCAGGGGACTCCTGGCTCTGTGAGGGAGGCCCCGAGCCTCGTGCCCCCGTGAAGCTTCAGCTCCCCTCCCCGGCTGTCCTTGAGGCTCTTCGCACACTCAGATGCACGTGGCTCAGAACACAGAGGTTGCACGGTGGCTCCTGCTGGGCCTGCCTGCACTCCAGGACACATTCTGAGGAGGCTCTTCCAGACACGGTGCATTCACTTAGAAGGTCAATTTGTGTAACCTGAATATAACTGGAGTTCATCTGTGTGCCTCCTAGGACACAGCTAAAGTTGGGACACTGGGGTCAGCCTCCTTCTGGTCTCTTGGAGGGTATACATTACAAACAGGCCCTCCAGCTCCAGGAGCTCTTGAAGGTCTGCAGAGAAGTTCAGGTGCAGGAGGTCTCAGAACCATAGTTCCTTTCAGGTCCAGTTAATATCAATAAATTTAAACATTTTATTTTCCAGGCGAGATGGCTAATGCCTGTAATCCCAGCACTTTGGGAGGCTGAGGCAAGCGGATCACTTGAGCCCAGGAATTCAAGTCTAGCCTATGCAACCCAGTGAGAACCCATCTCTACAAATAATAAAAATAAACAACATTGTCTTAGTATATTCTTTTAAAAATAGGTATTATGAGACTTATCGCTGAAGCTCTCATTTGTTTAAAGTGAAATTCAGGCCGGGCGCGGTGGCTCACGCTTGTAATCCCAGTACTTTTGGAGGCCGAGGCGGGCGGATCACAAGGTCAGGAGATCGAGACCACGGTGAAACCCCGTCTCTACTAAAAAATAAAAAAAATTAGCCAGGTATGGTGGCGGGAGCCTGTAGTCCCAGCTACTCGGAGTGGCTGAGGCAGGAGAATGGCGTGAACCCAGGAGGCGGAGCTTGCAGTGAGCCGAGATTGCGCCACTGCACTCCAGCCTGGGTGACAGAGCGAGACTCCCTCTCAAAAAATAAATAAATAAATAAAAATAAAGTGAAATTCAACTAGAAATATATGTATTATTCGGCTGGGCACGGTGGCTCATGCCTGTGATCTGAGCACTGGAGACTGGGTAGTTTATAAAGAAAAGAGGTTGATGTAGCTCACGGTTCTGCAGGCTGCGAAGTTCAAGGGCATGGCCCTGGTTTCTGGTGAGGGCTTTTTGTTCTTTTTTTTTTTTTTTGAGATGAAGTCTCGCTCTGTCACCACCCAGGCTGGAGTGCAGTGGCGCAATCTCGACTCACTGCAACCTCTGCCTCCCGGGTTCAAGCGATTCTCTTGCCTCGGCCTCCCAAGTAGCTGGGATTACAGGTGCCTGCCACCATGCCCAGCTCATTTTTGTATTTTTAGTAGAGATGAGGTTTTGCCATGTTGGGCAGGCTGGTCTCAAACTCCTGACCTCAGGTGATCTGCCCGCCTTGGCCTCCCAAAGTGCTGGGATTACAAGCGTGAGCCACTGTGCCCGGCCAATTTTTGTATTTTTAGTACAGACTGGGTTTCATCATGTTGGCCAGGCTGGTCTCGAACTCCTGACCTCAAGTGATCTGCCTGCCTTGACCTCCCAAAGTGCTGAGATTACAGGCATGAACCACCATGCCCAGCCTATTTTTTACTTTATTTATTATTATTATTATTATTATTTTGAGACAGAGTCTCACTCTGTCGCCCAGGCTGGAGTGCAGCAGCTCACTGCAACCTCTGCCTCCTAGGTTCAAGCGATTCTCCTGCCTCAGCCTCTGGGGTAGCTGGGACTACAGGCGTGTGCCAACATAGCTGGCTAATTTTTTGTATTTTTAGTAGAGATGGGGCTTCACCGTATTAGCCAAGAGGGTCTCCATCTCCTGACCTCGTGATCTGCCTGCCTCAGCCTCCCAAAGTGTTGGGATTACAGGCGTGAGCTACTGCGCCTGGCCCTATTATTATTATTTTTTTTTATTTTTTTTGAGATGGAGTCTCTCTCTGTCGCCCAGGCTGGAGTGCAGTGGCACGATCTCAGCTCACCACAACCTCCACCTCCCGGGTTCAAGCAATTCTCCTGCCTCAGCCTCCTGAGTAGCTGGGACTACAGGCACGCGCCACCACGACCAGCTAATTTTTGTATTTTTAGTAGAGACAGGGTTTCACTATGTTGGTCAGGCTGGTTTCAAACTCCTGACCTTGTGATCCGCCCACCTTGGCCTCCCAAAGTGCTGGGATTACATATGTGAGCCACCGTGCCCGGCCTGTTTTATTTTATTGTTTGTTTTGTTTTCTAAGAGACCAGGTCTCACTCTGCTGCGCTGGCTGGAGTGCGGTGGCACTGTAGGCTTGAACTGCCCTCAGTGATCCTCCCACCTCATCCTCCCAAGTAGCTGGAACTACTGACTGGCTCCACTGCACCTGGCCTTCCTGTGGTTTTAATTTGCATTTCCCTGATGACTAATGACATTGAACATCTTCTCATGTGTTTACTGGCTGTTTATATATATTCTCTTGTGAGGTAGCTTTTCAAGTCTCTTGCCTATTTTGAAAATTAGGTTGTTTTTTATTATGGAGTTACAGGAGTTTTTAAAAATTCTGCTTAGATACTTTTATCAGATGCATGTACTGTGTATATTTTCTCAATGTGTGGCTCATGTTTTCATATTTTTCATTGTTTTGATGAGCAAAATGTATTTTTTCTTTTTTTTTTTTTTTTTTTGAGATGGAGTCTAGCTCTGTTGCCCAGGCTGGAGTGCAGTTGCGCGATCTCGGCTCACTGCAAGCTCCACCTCCCGGGTTCATGCCATTCTCCTGCCTCAGCCTCCCGAGTAGCTGGGACTACAGGCACCCGCCATGACGCCCAGCTAATTTTTTGTATTTTTTTAGTAGAGACGGGGTTTCACCGTGTTAGCCAGGATGGTCCCGATCTCCTGACCTCGTAATCCACCCGCCTCGGCCTCCCAAAGTGCTAGGATTACAGGCGTGAGGCACCGTGCTTGGCCAAAAATGTATTTTTTCTTATAAAATTAATTTATCACTTTTTTCTTTTATAGTTATCACTTTTTAGGTCTTAAGAAAATTTTTCCTATCCCAAAGGAACAAAGACAGTCTCTTATGTTTTTTTTTTTTAATTTTTAAAAAACTTTTTACTTTTTTAGAGATGGAGTCTCGCCCTGTCACCCAGGCTGGTTTGCAATGGCACGATTTCAGCTCACTGCTGACTTCACCTCCCAGGTTCAAGTGATTCTCCTGCCTCAGCCTCCCAAGTAGATGGAATTACAGGCACCCGCCATCATGCCCAGCTAATTTTTATATTTTTGTAGAGACGAGGTTTCACCATGTTGGCCAGGCTGGTCTTGAACTCTTGACCTCAGGTGATCCACCCACTTTGGCCTCCCCAAAGTGCTGGAATTACAGGCGTGAGCCACCATGCCCAACCAACAGTCTCCTATGTCTTATTTTTGGGAGCTTGATAATTTTAGCCTTTGCATATAGGTCCATCTGGATTTTATTTTTATGTATGGCATAAGGCAGGGATTAGCACTTTTGTTGTTATTATTATTGTTAAAACAAGCCCAATTTTCCCATAGAACTGTTTACAGTGTTTTGTTTTGTTTTGTTTGGCTAAGCATAGACACTGACCCTCCTGGGCTTGAAGCTTGAGAACATTAACATTTGTTTTATCTGAGTTCCTTTCTTAGGAATCCAACCCTCAGGTCTTCCAGATGGTACCGGGGAGCTGAAACTTTCCAGAACACTAAATCCGACCGCCCCCAGCTGCCTGTTGACCACTTCCTCTTCCTTACCCCTCCCTACTTCCTAATTTCCCACCCATAGTTACCTTCCTTCCCTGCTATCTAAAACCCTAACTTCAGTGGGTTGGGGAAGTGGATTTGAGACTGGTCTCCTGTCACCTGCTGACATGACGACATCACTGGCAATAAAGCCTTCTTCCCTGGCAATACTCGTTGTCTCAGTGATTGGCTTTCCGTTTGGTGAGCAACTGGACTTGGCCGAACCCCTGGCATTGGGCAACACTGTTAATCAGATACAGACTTTGCTTTCCCTATTGAAGAACCTTGGCACTATTGTCAAAAATCAATTGACTCTGTATGTGGGGGTCTATTTCTGGATTTTTCATGCTGTTCCACTGATCTAGTTCTTTTTTTTTTTTTTTTTGAGACGGAGTCTTGCTCTGTCACCCAGGCTGGAGTGCAGTGGTGCAATCTTGGCTCAACGCAACCTCCCCCTCCCGGGTTCAAGTGATTCTCCTGCTTCAGCCATCTGAGTAGCTGGGATTACAGGCATGCGCCAGCACGCCTGGCTAATTTTTGTATTTTTAGTAGAGACGGGGTTTCACCATGTTGGTCAGGCTGGTCTTGAACTCCTGACCTCGTGATCCACCTGCCTCAGCCTACCAAACTGCTGGGATTACAGGCATGAGCCCCTGTGCCTGGCCTCACTGAGCTAGTTCTTATACCAGTATTATTATACCATTCTTATACCAGTATTCCACAATTTTAATTACTATAGCTTTGCATTAACTCTTAAAATTGTGTGCTATACTTTGGAGACTGAGGCAGGGGATCACAAGGTCAGAAGATCAAGACCATCCTGGCTAATATGGTGAAACTCCATCTCTACTAAAAATACAAAGAAATGGCTGGGCACGGCGGCTCACGCCTGTAATCCCAGCACTTTGGGAGGCCGAGGCGGGCGGATCACGAGGTCCAGAGATTGAGGTCATTATGGCTAACTGGGTGAAACCCTGTCTTTACTAAAAATACAAAAAATTAGCTGGATGTGGTGGCGCGCACCTGTAGTCCCAGCTACTCAGGACGCTGAGGCAGGAGAATCGCTTGAACCCAGGAGGCAGAGGTTGCAGTGAGCCCAGGTCGTGCCACTGTGCTCCAGCCTGGGCAACAGAGTGAGACTCTGTCTCAAAAAAATTTTTTTTTTTTTCTTGAAGCATTCATTCAGTAATCTTTAAAATAATTATTTTTATTTTATTTTTTATTTTCTGAGACAGGACCTTGCTCTGTGACCAGGCTGGAGTGTAGTGGTGCGATCTTGGCTCACTGCAACCTTCACTTCCCACATTCCAGCGATCCTCCCACCTCGGCCTCCCGAGTAGCTGGGACCACAGGCGCTGCCAGCATGCCCAGCAATTTTTTTTTTTTTTTTTTTAGTAGAAATGGCATTTTGCCATGTTGCCCAGGCTGGTCTCAAACTCCTAATCTCAAGCAATCCACCCACCTTGGCCTCCCAAAGTATTGAGATTACAGGCATGGGGCACCGTATGGCCAATTATTATTATTATTATTATTATTATTTTTGAGACGGAGTCTCACTCTGTCACCCAGGCTGGAGTGCAGTGGCACGAACTGGGTTCACTGCAGCCTCTGCCTCTGAGGTTCAAGTGATTCTCCTGCCTGAGCCTCCCGAGTAGCTGGGACTACAGGTACCCACCATGACACTCAGCTAATGTTTGTATTTTTAGTAAAGATGGGGTTTCACCATGTTGGACAGGCTGGTCTTGAACTCCTGACCTCAAATGATCCACCTGCCTTGGCCTCCCAAAGTGCTGGGATTACAGGTGTGAGCCACTGTGCCCAGCCTATTATTATTATTATTTGAGACTGTGTTGCTTTGTCACCCAGGCTAGAGTGCAGTGGTGTGATCACTGTTCACTGCAGTCTCCACCTCTGAGGCTCAAGTGATCCTCCTGCCTCAGCCTCCTGAGTAGCTGGGATTACAGGCATTACCTGTAGTTGTCCAGGTTCTTGGCGTTTGGAACAAAGAATTGGACAAAATGCACAGCAAAGCAAGGAAAGAATGAAGCAGATGTTGACTGAAAATGAAAGTACACTCCACAGGGTGGGGGCGCCCAAGCAGCAACTCAAGGACTGTGGTTACAGAATTTTCTGGGGTCCAGTAACCCTTAGAGGTTCTCCATTGGCCACTTGGTGTACACTCCATGCAAATGAAGTAGCAGCCTGTGATCAGTGTGATCTGTTTCAGAAAGCAACCAATCAGAAGGACTTTCAATTTTCCATCTGCCACACAGAAAGCGGGGAAGGGTTGCAAAGGGAGTAGCCGCTGGTTCTTTTGTCACTCAGGTGTGGGAAGTTGGGGTTTTCCTTTTGATTTAGTTCTAGGAGGTCAGTGTGAATCAGCCTTAGGTTCCCTGCCTCCATACCCTATTCTCCTGCCTCACAGGCACACGCCACCACACCTGGCTTTTTATTTGTTTAGAAATGGGACCTCACTATGTTGCCCATGCTGGTGTCAAAGTCCTGGGCTCAAGCAATCCTCCCGCCTTGGCCTACCAAAGTGCCAAGATTATAGACATGAGCCACTGTGCCTGGTCTAAATAAATTATTTAAAATGTCTTTTGGCCGGGCACAGTGGCTCACACCTGTAATCCCAGCACTTTGGGAGGCCAAGGTGGGCAGATCACAAGGTCAAGAGATCCAGACCATCCTGGCCAACATGGTGAAACCCCGTCTCTACTAAAAATACAAAAATTACCTAGGCACGGTGGCGTGCGCCTGTAGTCCCAGCTACTAGGGAGGCTGAGGCAGGAGAATTGCTTGAACTCGGGAGGCAGAGGTTGCAGTGAGCTGAGATTGCACCACTGCACTCCAGCCTGGCAACAGAGCAAGACTCCATCTCAAAAACAACAACAACAACAACAAAACTCTTTTATACCCACATAGCCACTTTCCCAGGCACTCTTTATTTCTTGGTGCAGAACTGGGATTCCACTGGAGATAATTTTCCTCTGGTCTGAAGTATTTCTGTTAGTTGGCTGGCCATGGTGGCTCATGCCTGTAATCTCAGCACTTTGGGAGGCTAAGGTGGGAGGGTCACTCTAGGCCAGCTTGGGCAACATAGTGAGACCTCATCCCTATAAGAAATAAGAAAATAGGCCAGGCGTGGTGGCTCACGCCTGTAATCCCAGCACTTTGGGAGGCCGAGGTGGGCGGATCACGAGGTCAGGAGATCGAGACCATCCTGGCTAACACGGTGAAACCCCGTCTCAACTAAAAACACACACACAAAAAAAATTAGCTGGGCGTGGTGGCAGGCGCCTATAGTCCCAGCTACTCGGGAGGCTGAGGCAGGAGAATGGTGTGAACCCAGGAGGCAGAGCTTGCAGTGAGCCAAATGAGCCACTACTTTCCAACCTGGGCAACACAGCGAGACTCTTGTCTCAAAAAAAATATAAAGGCCGGGTGCGGTGGCTCACATATGTAATCCCAGCACTTTGGGAGGCTGAGGCGGGCAGATCACGAGGTCAGGAGTTTGAGACCAGCCTGACCAACATGGTGAAACCCTGTCTCTACTAAAAACACAAAAATTAGCCAGGCGTGGTGGCAGGTGCCTGTAATCCCAGCTACTCAGGAGGCTGAGGCAAGAGAATCGCTTGAACCTGGGAGGCGGAGATTGCAGTGAGTCGAGATCGTGCCATTGCACTCCAGCCTGGGTGACAAGAGCAAGACTCCATCACAAAAAATAAATTAAAAAACAAAAAAAGGAATAAAATATTTAATAATTTCTGTTAGTATTTTTTTGAAGGCTGAGTCTTCTGGTGATAATTTTCAGCTTTTGTTGATTTCTTTCATTACTGTTCCTTAATTTTTTCTTTTTTCTTTTTAATAGAGACGAGGTCTCACTATGTTGCCCAGGCTGGTCTCCAACTCCTGAGCTTAGGTGAGCCTCTCACCTTAGCCTCCCAAAGTGCTAGGATTACAGGAGTGAGCCACTGCACCTGGCCACCTTTCCTTAATTTTTATTTTTTTTTGAGGCAGAGTTTTGCTCTTGTCACCCAGACTGGAATGCAGTGGCACAATCTGCTCACTGCAACCTCCACCTCCCAGGTTCAAGTGATTCTCCTGCCTCAGCCCCCCAAATAGCTGGGGTTACAGGTGTGTACCACCACGCCTGGCTAATTTTTGTAATTTTAGTAGAGATGGTGTTTCACCATGTTGGGCAAAGCTGGTCTCCAACTCCAGACCTCAGGTGATCCACCCACCTCGGCCTCCCAAAGTGCTGGGATTAAAGGCCACTGCGCCTAGTCAATTTTTTTTTTTTTTTGAGATGGAGTCTTGTACTGTTGCCCAGGCTGGAGTTCAGTGGCGCGATCTCGGCTCACTGCAACCTCCTGGGTTCACACCATTCTCCTGCCTCAGCCTCCCGAGTAGCTGGGACTACAGGTGCCTGCCGCCATGCCCAGCTAATTTTTTTTTGTATTTTTAGTAGAGATGGGGTTTCACCGTGTTAGCCAGGATGGCCTCAATCTCCTGACCTCATGATCCACCCGCCTTGGCCTCCCAAAATTCTGGGATTACAGGCGTGAGCCACCGTGCCCGGCCAATTTTTGAAGGACATTTTTGTTAGATATTCAATTCTGATCTCAATGACTTTGTTTTACTCTTAGCATTTTACAGATGTCATTTCTTTGTTTTCTGGCTTCCATGGCTTTCAATGAGAAGTCAGCTGTCATTCTTACTGATGCCTCCATGAATGTATTGTAACTTTTTTTTTTCAGATGGAGTTTCGCTCTTTTTGACCAGACTGGAGAGCAATGGCATGATCTCGGCTCACCGCAACCTCTACCTCCCAGGTTCAAGCGATTCTCCTGCCTCAGCCTCCCGAGTAGCTGGGATTAGAGGTACCCGCCACCAGGCCCGGCTAATTTTGTATTTTTAGTAGAGATGGGTTTTTTTCCATGTTGGTCAGGCTGGTCTTGAACTCCTGACCTCAGGTGATCCACCCGCCTCAGCCTCCCAAAATGCTGGGATTACAGGCGTGAGCCACCGCGCCTGGCCGAATGTAATGTACCTTTTAAAGTCTGCCTCTTTTTAGGACTTTTCTCATTATCATTGGTTTTCAGCAGTTGGACTATGATATGCTTTCGTGTATTTTTCTTTGACTGTATCTTTTTGGGAGTTTGCTGGGCTGTTTGGATCTGTGGGTTGGTATATTTTCACCAATTTATAAACTTCTTACATATTATCTCTTTAAATATTTCCTCTGCTCGAGGCCGGGCGTGGAGGCTCACGCCTGTAATCCCAGCACTTTGGGAGGCCGAGGCGGGCGGATCACGAGGTCAGGAGATCGAGACCACCCTAGCTAACACGGTGAAACCCCGTCTCCACTAAAAATACAAAAAATTAGCCAGGCGTGGTGGCGGGCGCCTGTAGTCCCAGCTACTTGGGAGGCTGAGGCAGGAGAATGGCGTGAACCCCGGGAGGCGGAGCCTGCAGTGAGCTGAGATCATGCCACTGCACTCCAGCCGGGGCAACAGCAAGACTCTGTCTCAAAAAAACAAAACAAAACAAAACAAAAAAATTTCCTCTGCTCTATTTTCTTTCTCCCTACCTCTTGGCAGTCAAATCTTACATTTATTCAACCATTTGATCTTGTTCCACAGGTCTCTAATATTCATTTCTGTTTTCTTTTTTTCTCATTTTCCTTTTGTTTTTATCTTGGAATTTTGATTCAGATTATTTCAACTGATGTAAAATTTGAGTTGAAAAATCTTGTCTTCACTTGTTTCCAGTTTGGTGTTTAGATTCTAAATTCAATAAATTCTCCATTTCATACATTTTAGCTTTTTCTTTATACTGGTGAACTTAACACTAGTAAAGTTTACACACCCCTAATCCTAAAGCCCTTACTCCTAAGGTGTTCCCTTTCTGGGGTCTCAACTGAGTGCCCGGGTTGGACCAAGATGCTTTACCTTTGCCACCATGTCTCCCAGTCCTGTGTCCTCTGCAATCGCTTTTCAGCTCCCTTGTAACACCAGAAATCAAACAAGGTTCAAAAATCAGAGTTAGGTTGTTGTAATAAAACTTCCTCTCTTTCTGTTTACTTCTATATATACATTAATGAAATAACAGGGATAATATTTATATACACCCTGCCTCATTATGGCAATAGCACTTTTCATCAGTGGATACATGAGTGAATTGTCAGCAGGGAAAAGCCCCAGACATGTTATTAAAAGATATATCTCCAATGTAATTCAATTTTTTGGTCTTAATAAAAATTTACAGGCTGGGCACGGTGGCTCACCCCCGTAATCCTAGCGCTTGAGGAGGCTGAGGCGGACGGATCGCCTGAGCTCAGGACTTCGAGATCAGCATGGGCAATACTGCAAAACCCCGTCTCTGAAAAAATTCAAAAATTAGCCGGGTGTAGTGGTGCACACCTGTAATCCCACCACCGCACCCGGTGTATTTTTAGTAGAGACAGGGTTTCTCTGTGTTGGTCAGGCTGGTCTCGAACTCCCAACCTCAGGTGATCCGCCCGCCTCGGCCTCCTAAAGTGCTGGAATTATAGGCGTGAGCCACCTCACCTGGCCCTAATTTTTGTTTTTGTTTTTGTTTGAGACAGAGTCTTGCTCTGTCGCCCAGGCTGAAGTGCAGCGGTGAGATCTCAGCTCACTGCAAGCTCTGCCTCCCAGGTTCACGCCATTCTCCTGCCTCAGCCTCCCAAGTAGCTGAGACTACAGGCGCCCGCCACCACACCCGGCTAATTTTTTGTATTTTTAAAAGAGACGGGGTTTCACTGTGTTAGCCAGGATGGCCTCGATCTCCTGACCTCATGATCTGCCTGCCTTGGCCTCCCAAAGTGCTGGGATTACAGGTGTGAACCACTGCACCCGGCCAATTTTTTTATTTTTAGTGGAGATAGGGTTTCACCATATTGGCCGGGATGGTCTCCATCTATTGACCTTGTGATCTGCCCACCTGGGCCTCCCACAGTGCTGGGATTACAGGTGTGAGCCACCGTGCCTGGCCTGCTCATCTTTTTTTGTTGTTCTTTTTTTCTTTTCGTTTTTTTTGAGACAAAGTCTCACTCTGTCACCCAGGCTGGAGTGCGGTGGCACGATCTTGGCTCACCGCAACTGCCGCCTCCTAGGTTAAAACAATTCTCCTGCCTCGGCCTCCTGAGTAGCTGGGATTAGAAGCATGCGCCACCACGCCCAGCTAATTTTTTGTATTTTTAGTAGAGACAGGGTTTCACCATGTTGGCCAGGCTGGTCTTGAATTCCTGACCTTTAGTGATCGGCCTGCCTCGGCCTCCCAAAGTGCTGAGATTACACGTGTGAGCCGCCACACCCGGCCTGTGTTTTTTTTTTTTGTTGTTGTTGTTAAATGATACACTTCCTATTTATCATTTCCATAGTTATCTCAATGTCCCCTAAAATCCCTCTAATATGGCCGGGCGCAGTGGCTCACACCTGTAATCCCGGCACTTTGGGAGGCCAAGGCAGGCAGATCACTGGAGGTCAGGAGTTCGACACCAGCCTGGCCAATATGTTGAAAACCTGTCTCTACTAAAAATATAAAAATTAGCTGGGTGTGGTGGCACACACCTGTAATCCCAGCTACTTGGGAGGCTGAGGCAGGAGAATTGCTTGAACCCAGGAGGCAGAGGTTACAGTGAGCAGAGATTGGGCCACTGGACTCCAGCCTGGGCAACAGGGTGAGACTGTCTCAAAAAAAAAAAAAGAAAAGAAAAAAAAATCCCTGTAATACATAAGTGAATATTTAATGAAATAATTGTTTTTTCTGTCTAGGAAATCCTGCCAGAACACTTTGCACCCGTAGGAATTTGTACTATAATTACAAACACATATATGGCAATTAAGATATGTAAATGTAGGCCAGGCATGCTGGCTTATGCCTATAATCCCAGCACTTTGGGAGGCCCAGGCGGGCGGATCAGGAGGTCAATAGATCGAGACAATCCTGGCCAACATGGTGAAACCTCGTCTACTAAAAATACAAAATTAGCCAGGCGTGGTGGTGAGCGCCTGTAATCCCAGCTACTTGGGAGGCTGAGGCAGGAGAATCACTTGAATCTGGGAGGTGGGAATTGCAGTGTGCTGAGATTGCGCCATTGCACTCCAGCCTGGGCAACAAGGGCAAAACTCCACTCAAAAAAAAAAAAGACATGTAAATGTTACATTCAGAGGGACACATTAATTTCCATTTCTTTTAGAAAAAGTTTTTACACATTGAACGAATAAAAATACATGAACTGACCCTAACGTCTCCTGTCTGGGGCCCCCACTTGGTGGTTCCTGTTCAGGATTTCCACTTTATCCTGCTCCAGTTAAGTCCAGTCTCAAGTCTTTCTACTCACACTAAACTCCTTTTGTACCTACATTATGATGATGATGATGATTTTTGAGACAGAGTATGGCTTTGTCACCCAGGCTGGAAGGCAGTGGTGCAATCTCGGCTTGCTTACTGCAACTTCCACCTCTCACGTTTAAGCGATTCTCCTGCCTCAGCCTCTCAAGTAACTGGGATTATAGGCACGCGCCCCCACACCCAGCTAATATTTGTATTTTTAGTAGATATGTGAATTCACCATATTGGCCAGGCTGGTCTTGAACTTCTAACCTCAAGTGATCCACCCACCTCGACCTCCCAAAGTGTTGGGATTACAGGCATGAGCCACCGTGCCAGGCCTCTGTACCTAAATTATATCATTTCTCTCTTCTAATTGTTCTTCGCTATTTAACAAGCAGCAAATAGAGGAACCCTGGGGTGTTTGCTATAACCTGTATATATAGGCTATAATAGGATCTTCTCCTCACACACCCTGCAGGAACCACCATGTTCAAAGAAGTAAGACAATTCGGGGGCAGTCCCTCCCCAGCAGAGACTAAATTGGTACCATTTGTTGCTATTTCAGTTTTGCGAAGATGCGCGCTTGGAGCCTAAGCCCTGGTTTCTAGGGCTGACGCTGACTTCCCATGGAATTCTTCCTGTTTAAGAGGTTGTAGACTTTTCACGATCCTGAACCTTGAACGTCTCCACAACGGTTAATTACCCGTGAGATAAATTTACAGGATTTTTTCTTTCTTTTCCCTATTTTTTTTTTTTTTTTGAGACGGAGTCTTGCTCTGTCACCCAGGCTGGAGTTGCAGTGGCGTGATGTCTGCTCACCACAACCTCCGCCTCCCGGGTTCAAGCGATTCTTCTGCCTCAGCCTCCCAAGTAGCTGGGACTGCAGGCACACCCCACCATGCCTGGCTAATTTTTGTATTTTTAGTAGAGACGGGCTTTTACTATATTGGTCAGGCTGGTCTTGAACTCCTGACCTTGTGATCCACCCGCCTCGGCTTCCCAAAGCGCTGGGATTACAGGTGTGAGCCACCGCGCCCGGCCACGGGATTTTTTCTTCTTAATGTTAGGAGTTTCATTGATTAGTAAACATCTGGACTATTGATCATCTTGACTTAGATGGGATCTCGTAATTTTTAAACGGTGGCGAAATTCTGTTTTTTTTTTTTTTTTTTTTTTTTTGAGACGGAGTCTCGCTCTGTCGCCCAGGCTGGAGTGCAGTGGCACGATCTCGGCTCACTGCAAGCTCCACCTTCCGGGTTCCCGCCATTCTCCTGCCTCAGCCTCTCCGAGTAGCTGGGACTACAGGCGCCCGCCACCGCGCCCGGCTAATTTTTTGTATTTTTTTAGTAGAGACGGGGTTTCACTGTGGTCTCGATCTCCTGACCTCGTGATCCGCCCGCCTCGGCCTCCCAAAGTGCTGGGATTACAAGCGTGAGCCACCGCGCCCGGCCCGAAATTCTGTTTTTTAAAAACTTAGTATCGGATTGGTTATTAACTATTCGTTCATGAGAGAGAGTTCATATATATATATAGAGAGAGAGAGACAGAGAGAGAGCTCATATATTTATAGTTCATATATATACATATGAGACGTAGTTTCACTCTTGTTGCCCAGACTGAAGTGCAGTGGCGCGATCTCGGCTCACTGCAACCTCCACCTCCCAGGTTTAAGCAATTCTCCTGCCTCAGCCTCCTGAGGAGCTAGGACTACAGGTGTGCACCACCACGCCCGCCTAATTTTTTTGTTTTTGTATTTTTAGTAGAGCTAGGATTTCACCATGTTTGCTAGGCTGGCCTAGAACTCCTGACCTCAGGTGATCCGCTCGCCTCGGCCTCCCAAAGTGCTGGGATTACAGGCGTGAGCCACCGCGCCCGGCCTCGTGTATATTTTTAAACTGTGTGCTGACGACAGTTAAGTAAATGTGATTCAGAACTTCTGCGTATTTTGCAGGACAGTTTTGACACAATGACATGACCCGCTAGCCAGGAAAGATAACGACATCCAGTCCTGGAGCTGCTGGTTAAAAACGGACGTGTCACCGGGTCCCCTGGGTCTGAGGCCACGCGCCCCGCGGCCCCTCTGCGATGTTCCCGCACCTCGCGGGGAAAAGGCCGCTCGGCGGCCGGGCCTGGGCGCATGGGCCGCCGCCTATCCGCACCCCGCCGTCCACGCCGGGTTGGGGGCCGCCGCTTGCCTGGCGCCCGCTGTGACCTTGGGCCTGGTCCCGCCCGCCGCGTGTAAGGCACTGCCAGGCCGGGCTCAGACCCCCGAGCTCCCGCGCCCGCGCCGCCTCCCGTGCCAGCCCTGATCCCGCGCGGGCTCCCGGTCGTCCGCCCCGGGTTTTCCGCGGCGCCCGGAGTCGAGACTGCGTCGGGCGTCGCCGCCGGACGTGCCGGCAGCTTGGTACGACGTGTCTTGCCATTGGCCTGCCTCGGTAGCCCCACTGCCGTGCGCCGCCCCCATTGGCCGGCGTAGCCGTCCGTCAGCGAGGGGCGGGCCCGGCGTGCCGGCTCGGTGGCGCGGCCGCGCGTGCTCCCGCCCCTCGCCGCCGCTCGCTCGCTCGCCGGCCGGCGGCCTCGGCTCGGCCCCCTCCCTCAGCTCCGGTGCGCGGCGGCCGACGACCCGCGCGGCCTGGGCCTCG
>NW_026652290.1:627368-711783 GCF_009828535.3 Hylobates moloch | reverse complement strand
CGAGTATCTGATGAAGAAGCGCTCGGTGACCATCGGCCGCAACTCGTCGCAGGGTTCGGTGGACGTGAGCATGGGCCACTCGAGCTTCATCTCCCGGCGCCACCTCGAGATCTTCACGCCCCCGGGCGGCGGCGGCGGCCATGGCGGGGCCGCTCCGGAGCTGCCGCCCGCGCAGCCCAGGCCCGACGCCGGCGGCGACTTCTACCTGCGCTGCCTGGGCAAGAACGGCGTATTCGTGGACGGCGTGTTCCAGAGGCGCGGGGCGCCGCCGCTGCAGCTGCCGCGCGTGTGAGTGGCCTCGGGGCGGGGCGGGCGGGGTCTGCGGCCTGCAGCGCCTGGCAGGACGGGACGGGACGCGCGCCCAGGCCCGGGACCACCCACGAGCGGGGGCCCGACTCCGTCCCACGGCCGGGACCACCAGCGGGACCCAGGCCCCGGCTGGATCCCAACCCTCGACAGCCCCTGGCCCCGACCCCTGTCCTCCCGGTCCCCCTCCTGGCAGGTGCAGCTCCCCCGTCTTTCCCCCTTCCTGGAGCCGGGGCTGCGGGCGGTTGCGCGCGCGGGTCAAGGTTTCTGGGTTCTGTGCGTGCAGGGAGTTCACATGTGCTGTTCCTAACCTGCAGCGAGGTCGCGCTGAACAGAAATGTTAAAACGGTGTGCGGTGGGAGGAACTGCCCCGAACTAAGATCTGTGTCTCTTAACCGATGAAGGGTTGTCTGTTGTTTTTTTTTGTTGTTGTGTTGTTTACTCGTTTTCAGTAGTGAGCTATTTCAAGAGTGCAGTGTTTTAAGCAGGAAGGACTCCTTTTTCCCTGCCGTGTTTTCAGTAGCCCAAATTGGAAAACTCTTCAAGCATGATGGATTTTCAATCTGTGCTCTGAACCTTAAAATTTAGGGAAAACTAGATACTTTTCACATAAGTTCTACAAAAAGACAGTTGATTAGGAATTATTATAAGGTCATGTAGAGTGTTAAGTCAGCCTCATAGGAAACTGTCTATCCTGCTACAAAACAATTTAGCTTGGTCCTGTGGTTTTATGAAGTTATCATTTACTCTGCTTGAAACACAAACTTGCTGTCTAGGAAATGCTAATTATTCCTCAGGGGCTCGCTTCTAGATCATTGCAAGTACAGCCTTTGTCCACACAAACTGGAATTTTTTGTTTTTTGTTTTTTGAGACGGAGTCTCACTCTGTCGCCCAGGCTGGAGTGCAGTGGCGCGATCTTGGCTCACTGCAATCTCTGCCCTCTGAGTTCAAGCGGTTCTCCTGCCTCAGCCTCCCCAGTAGCTGGGATTACAGGCGCCTGCCACCGCGCCTGGCTAATTTTTTGTATTTTTAATAGAGACGGGGTTTCACCATCTTGGCCAGGCTGGTATTGAACTCCTGACCTCGTGATCCACCCGCCTCGGCCTCCCAAAGTGCTGGGATTACAAGCGTGAGCCACCGTGCCCGGCCTACAAATTGAAATTTTTAACGCTTTCAGTTGTTGGAGATGCTGGTAAGAGCTGTTGCTTTTCTTCTTAACTTGCGTGTGCGCATGCGCTGTTCTGTTTCTTAGCATGGAAAGGTGCACCAGATATATTCCTTAAACTTTGGTAGTAGCTTTTTTTTTTTTTTTTTTTTTGAGACGGAGTCTCGCTCTTTCACCCAGGCTGGAGTGCAATGGCGCGATCTCGGCTCACTGCAGGCTCCGCCCCCCGGGGTTCACGCCATTCTCCTGCCTCAACCTCCCTTGTAGCTGGGACTACAGGCGCCTGCCACCTCGCCCGGCTAATTTTTTGTATTTTTAGTAGAGACGGGGTTTCACCGTGTTAGCCAGGATGGTCTCGATCTCCTGACCTTGTGATCCGCCCGCCTCGGCCTCCCAAAGTGCTGGGATTACAGGCGTGAGCCACCGCGCCCGGCCGGTAGTAGCATTTTAAAGAATGTTATTTTCAGGCCGTGCGCAGTGGCTCAACGCCTGCAATCCCAGCACTTTGGGAAAAGGCCGAGACGGGCGGATCACGAGGTCAGGGGTCGAGACCGTTCTGGCTAACACGGTGAAACCCCGTTTCTACTTAAAATACACAAAAAAATTAGCCGGGCGTGGTGGCGGGCGCCTGTAGTACAGCTACTCGGGAGGCTGAGGCAGGAGAATGTGAACCCTGGAGGTGGAGCTTGCAGCCAGCCGAGATCGCGCCACTGCTCTCCAGCCTGGGGGACAGAGGAAGACTCCGTCTCAAAAAAAAAAAAAAAAAAAAAAAATTTTCAAATGAAAATGCTGTTTATGTGTGTTTTATACTGTAGACGGTATGAAATTAATGGGAGGGTCCTAATGGCTACCCTTTAATCTGACTTTTTTTTTACAAAATACTGTGTCACAACAAAGGAAGTTATGCGTCTCCTGTGGGGATCTTGAGTTTTTGTTTGTTTGTTTTTGCTTTTGAGAATCTTGTACACACTGAGCCCCCACCCAACCACACTGGGCTCGAGGCTCCCCAGCCACTGTGGAAACAGTACTTGGATCCACATCTTAGTCCAATTATTAAAATACAGCAGACAAGGGCAGGATCATAGTCCTCATCTTTCTCTCTTCCCCCACATTAATACATTATTTAGTATTTCAATGAAATGAGCCAAATTTTAAACCTACACTACTTACGTACTCTTGCAAATTTTCTGATAATTTTTAATATAAATTCAAAACAAATTCATTTCAAAGTCTCTGTTGCCTGGAATGTAGTGGTATGATGACAGCTTGCTGCAGCCTCAGACTCCTGGGCACAAGCGATCCTCCTGCCCCAGCGCTCAGGAGTTTGAAGTTGCTGTGAGCTATGATTGCACCACTGCATTCCAGGCTAGGATTACAGGGGTGAGCTATGATCTCACCACTCCTCCCACACACCTGGCCAAGATTTTGAGTTTTTTGGAATTTTTTTTTTTTTTTTCTGAGACGGAGTCTTGCTCTGTCCCGCAGGCTGGAGTGCAGTGGCAGAATCTCGGCTCACTGCAAGCTATGCTTCCCGGGTTCACACCATTCTCCTGCCTCAGCCTCCGGAGTAGCTGGGACTACAGGCGCCCGCCACTACGCCCAGCTAATTTTTTTTGTATTTTTAGTAGAGATGGGGTTTCGCCATGCTAGCCAGGATGGTCTGGATCTCCTGACCTCATGATCTGCCCGCCTCAGCCTCCCAAAGTGCTGGGATTACAGGCATGAGCCATCGCGTCTGGCCCGATTTTGAGTTTTTAAAGAAAATTCTCCTCACCATTCAGGCGGAACCATTTGTATTGAACTGAATTCTGCACATGCTAACATGATAAACATGGAGATAAGTTGACCTTTCAGTGAGGGCCGGAATTCAGACCTTATTTTTTTGAGACCGAGTCTCGCTCTGTCGCCAGGCTGGAGTACAATGGCGCGATCTTGGCTTGCTGCAGCCGCCGCCTCCCTGGTTCAAGCAATTCTTGTGCCTCAGCCTCCCGAGTAGCTGGGATTACAGGCACACGCCACTACACCCAGTTAATTTTTGTGTTTTTAGTAGAAATGGGGTTTTACCATGTTGGCCAGGATGGTCTTGATCTCCTGACCTCATGATCCACCCGCCTCGGCCTCCCAAAGTGCTGGGATTACAGCTGTGAGCCACTGCGCCCGGCCGAATGCAGATCTTTTGAACAGTAGGAATGAGTCTTGCAGTAGAGATGAGTAAGAAGGGCAGTGAGATGGAGGCTGGGCCTCCCACTTGTGCTCAGGGAAGAGTCTTGTGGCCACCGAGGCGAACATGTATCCTGGACTTCTCATGGGCCTGGGAATCTCTACTGGTACTGAGTACACAAGGGGATGAGTGGCTTTTTTCACAGAAGGGAGTTTAGCATTTGTACAGTGTAAATTAAATTATTAACCTAGAGGATATTTCAGCACTTCTTTTTTTGTAAGGTATCATTTCCAAATTTTTGGTGTAGGGCAGTAACACAGGTTAATGGAATAAATCATAAAGAATTGGTACCAGTGAAATGCAGATAAATTGTTTAAAATCTTTTTTTTTTTTTTTTAGACAGAGTTTTTTGCTCTTGTTGCCCAGGCTGGAGTGCAATGGTATGATCTCGGCTCACTGCAACCTCTGCCTCCGGGCTCAAGCGATTCTCCTGCTTCAGCCTCCTGAGTACCTGGGATTACAGGTGTGCACCACACCACCACACCCAGTTAATTTTGTATTTTTAGTAGACAGGGTTAATCCATGTTGGTCAGGCTGGTCTTGAACTCCTGACCTCAGGTCATCTGCTCGCCTCCACCTCCCAAAGTGCTGGGATTACAGGTGTGAGCCACCACACCTGGCCCTAAAATCCTTTTTTCTGAATTTAAGCTCAATGTTCAGGTTGATGATACAAGTTATTTTTAAGTTTAAAAATCAAAGTAAATGTATAAGCTTAAAAGCACACGTAACTTAGAGTAATTATGTAAAGGCCAAAATATTATTACGAGTCTCACTCTGTCGCCCAGGCTGGAGTACAGTGGCGTGATCTTGGCTCACTGCAACCTTGGCCTCTTGGATTCAAGCCATTCTCCTGCCTCAGCCTCCCGAGTAGCTGGAATTACAGGAGCCCACCACCACGCCTGGCTTTGTGTTTTTTGTAGCAACAGGGTTTCACCATGTTGGCCAGGCTGGTCTCAAACTCCTGGGCTCAGGTGAAACATCCCACCTCCGCTTCCCAAAGTGTTGGGATTACAGGCGTGAGCCACTGCGCCCGTCCTAAGGCTGAAATATTATTAATGCTTATTTCAGATTTGTCTACTAAATTCAACATCACTGTGGAGTTAGAAAATAATGTAACAACCCGTCGTTGGTCTCTTATTTGAACCACAATGATTTTATTCCAATTCCAACTTCAAAATGAATTTGTTTTGAATTTATATTAAAAATTATCAGAAAATTTGCAAGAGTACGTAAGTAGTGTAGGTTTAAAATTTGGCTCATTTCATTGAAATACTAAATAATGTATTAATGTGGGGGAAGAGAGAAAGATGAGGACTATGATCCTGCCCTTGTCTGCTGTATTTTAATCATTGGACTAAGATGTGGATCCAAGTACTGTTTCCACAGTGGCTGGGGAGCCTCGAGCCCAGTGTGGTTGGGTGGGGGCTCAGTGTGTACAAGATTCTCAAGGTGTGTGGTTTTCTGGAAAACAAATGGCTTCTTCAAGTCCTTGATTTTTGGATACGCAGGATGCAGGGCTGTGTGTAAAGAAAGGCAGCGTTCTCCTCTCTCAGAGCCTCTGACTGACTGGAGGCACAGGTGTTCCTGGGAGCCTGGAGGGTAGGCTCCACGGGGGTGTCTGGGCCCCACCTGGCAGGGCTCTTGGAGGTGAGCCAGTGGAGGTTGCCTCCCACGTGTGGCTGGCCCTGTAGCCTGGCTCTGGCGAACCTGCAATTCAGGCTGGAAGAGACTTTGGGGCAGATTTTGGAGCAGCTGGAGCGTGAGGTCTGCCTGGGTCTGGTGGGGAGTGTTTTTACTTTGCCAGTGATAGACTGAAATGCCCTATTTGAGGACAAGGTGTTTTTTTTTTTTTTAAATCGGTCTTGCTCTGTCGCCCAGGCTGGGGTGCAGTGGCACAATCTTGGCTCACTGCAACTTCCGCCTCCCGGGTTCAAGTGATTATCCTGGCTCAGCCTCCCGAGTAGCTGGGATTACAGATGCTCGCCACCACGCCCAGCTGATTTTTGTATTTGTATTTTATTTATTTATCTATTTTTTGAGACGGAATCTCGCTTTGTTGCCCAGGCAGGAGTGCAGTGGCGCAATCTCAGCTCACTGCAGCCTCCGCCTCCTGGGTTCAAGCAATTCTTTTGTCTCAGCCTCCCAAGTAGCTGGGACTACAGGTACGTGCCACTATGCCTGGCTAATTTTTTTGTGTTTTTAGTAGAAACGGGGTTTCCCCATGTTGGCCAGGCTGGTCAGAACTCCTGACCTCGGGTCATCTGCCCGCCTCGGCCTCCCAAAGTGCTGAGATTACAGGCGTGAGCTACTGCGCCTGGTCGAGGACAAGGTTCTTATTTGTCCAAGGGCCTGGTCTGGAGCCTGTGATTAGTAAAGTGCTTTTTAGGAAGATCAATTGGACAGGACAGTTTGGGTTTGTTGGTGCTATTTTTGTTGCCATGGTAACAAACTAAGTATAATTTATGAATAAAAATAGGCAACTCTTTAACAGTTGTTTATACTTTGAAAATGTCAAATGAATTTGACACATTCTGATCAGTAAGATCCCAGAATATCTAATAGTCAAATATAAATAGAACAGGTTGAATTTACTATTGCCTACAACTATTTAATGTGCTAAACTAAAACTCTGTTTTTTTAGAAAAGTGACCCCTGTGCTATGCCAAATGAACTCTTATCAGTTCTACCTAGTGGTAATTCCACACTTTCTTTCTTATGTGTCATGAATCCCACACTTTCTTTCATATCTGGCATGAATTCCACACTTACTTTCTTATGTGGCATGAATTCCATATTTTCTTATGTGGCATGATTTCCATACTTTCTTTCTTATGTAGCATGAATCCCACTCTCTTTCTTTCTTTCTTTCTTTCTTTCTTTCTTTCTTTCTTTCTCTCTCTCTCTCTCTCTCTTTCTTTCTTTCTTTCTTTCTTTCTTTCTTTCTTTCTTTCTTTCTCTCTCTCTCTCTCTCTCTTTCTTTGTTTCTTTCTTTCTTTCTTTCTTTCCAGATGGAGTCTTGCTCCTTCACCCAGGCTGGAGTGCAGTGGTGCAATCTAAGCTCACTGCAAGCTCCGCCTCCTGGATTCACGCACATTCTCCTGCCTCAGCCTCCCGAGTAGCTGGGACCATAGGCGCCCGCCACTGTGCCCGGCTAATTTTTTTTTTTTTTTGTATTTTTAGTAGAGATAGGGTTTCACCTGATTGGGTCTCGATCTCTTGACCTCGTGATCCGCCCACTTCGGCCTCCCCAAAGTGCTGAGATGACAGGCGTGAGCCACCGCGCCCGGCCCACACTTTCTTATGTGGCAGATTGTGTTTGGTAATGTCACATTTGAAGACTTGCTCATTAAATCAGAGACACTATCTTCCAAGGTGAAGACTGGAGAGAGGTGAGCCGACAGTCAGTGGCTTCTGGAGCTTTCCAGGTGGAGACTCCAATAAATGAATTGAGGGAACTCACAGTGATTCTGTCCTACTCAGAATGTGGATGGGCAGTACTGAGCTTCCCGGAGAATCCCAGTACCAGAAAGAATAAGTAAGAAGGAGGGGTCCTGGGAAGGAGATGGCCGAGGGACATGGCTTGGCAATCAGGAAGTCTTGGGCAGCCTTTGAGAGAGCTGTCGTCTCCAGGATAAGGAAGGAGGCTGGACACAGGGCTGGAGAGTAAGGAGGGAGTGGAGGTAGAAGGAGTGCATGTAAAGTGGGGGCCTTGTAAGGAGAGCAGAGGAGATTAGGGTTAGGAAGAGCGGAAACCTCATCACTAAGGTGAAGTGGCTGAAGGAACCACCAAGAATTGGGAGTTGAGGCCGGGCGCGGTGGCTCACACCTGTGATCCCAGCACTTTGGGAGGCCGAGGCGGGCGGATCATGAGGTCAGGAGATTGAGACTATCCTGGTTAACACGGTGGAACCTCATCTCTACTAAAAATACAAAAAATTAGCCGGGCGTGGTGGCGGGCACCTGTAGTCCCAGCTACTCGGGAGGCTGAGGCAGGAGAATGGCGTGAACCCAGGAGGTGGAGCTTGCAGTGAGCTGAGATCGCACCACTGCACTCCAGCCTGGGTGACAGAGCGAGACTCCGTCTCAAAAAAAAAAAAAAAGAAAGAAACGCAGTTGAGGCATGGTCAGCTCTTTGGCCGAGTAGACAGCAGACGATGTGTGAAGGAGGACAGCTCCCAGTGGAAAAGAAAACAAGATTGTCTTGTTTGAAGAGCTGAGCAGAGCGGGTCAGAACGGAGCTACTAGGAAAGTCTGGTGTGTTTCCGTATTGAAGGGCTGCAAGGATGGCTGAAATGCCTTGGTTTTGCGACCTGAAACTCCTGACAAGCTTGTAAGTGGAGCTGAGCCTGGGACACAGGAGTTGGCATGTGTTGGCATAAATAAAGGGAGGTTCGTAGCAGAGGGCAAATGCCACTTTGCACTTTGAAAAGTGTTCAGTGTACAAATCAGTTTCCTTTAATAACTACTGTGTATTTAAGCTCTGCCTCCTGGGTTCAAGCGATTCTCCTGCCTCAGCCTCCCGAGGAGCTGGGATTACAGGCGTGCACCACCAAGCCGGCTAATTTTTGTATTTTTAGTAGAGATAGCTTTTAAAGAAATTTTGGCTGGACCCGGTGGCTCTTGCCTGTAATCCCAGCACTTTGGGAAGCCAAGACAGGCGGATCACCTGAGGTCAGGAGTTCGAGATCAGCCTGGCCAATATGGTGAAACTCCGACCCTACTAAAAATACAAAAATTAACTGGGCATGGTGGTGGGTGCCTGTAATCCCAGCAACTCAGGAGGCTGAGGCAGGATAATCACTTGAACCCACAGGGTGAAGGTTGTGGTGAGCCGAGATGGTGCCACTGTACTCCAGCCTGGGTGACATAGCAAGACTCTGTCTCAAAACCCAAAATATTCATTTGGCAAATTGAGATACATTGTTATCACTGATTTGTAGACACAGAACACAGTGCAGCTATTTTAGCATAATTGTTACTTTAAGTTAAAAACCCAGTAACCAACTTACTTCTGCCTCACCTAGTGTTTAGTACTTCTTCCAGTGGCAAAACTCTGTGTTCTTTTTATTTTATTATTTAGAGTCTCACTCTGTCACCCAGGCTGGAGTACAGTGGCGCCATCATAGCTCACTGCAGCCTTGAACTCCTGGACTCAAGTGATCCTCCCACCTCAGTCTCCCGTGTAGCTGAGAGTACAGGCCTGCATGGCCATTCAGGGCTAATTTATTTTTTTTGGACCTGGGGTCTCGCTGTGTTGCCCAGGCCGGTCGCAAATTCCTGTCCTCAAGCGGTCCCCCCACCTCAGTCTGCCAAAGTGCTGGGATTACAGGCGCGAGCCGTCCCACCTGGCCTATACGTGTTTTCAGGTGCTGATCATTTATTAATAGTGAAGTGATCGTAGTCAGGCGTGGATCCCCGTTTACTGGCCGGTCCCATTTAGACCTGCGGTTGCAGAAGTACAGCACAGCTCCAGGCATGATTGGTGGAAATATTCCAGGAGATGAGGCTGTTATAGTAACAGCAGATTTTTCCATTGTGAAAATGTAACTATTCTTGCTTTGTTGAAGAGAAAGGTTTTTTTGGAAAATGAAGAAAAGAGGGTTTCTAAATTAAGGAAGCTTTTAATGAAAGCAGTTGGCATTTGGGTAGTATTCTTATCTGTTTAACATTTTTGTGGTGCTCTTGTTTTCTTTCATGTTTGGTTTTTGGAGCAATTTATAATATCTGAAATAATGACAGTCATAGTAAATCAACCTCCACACTTTTTCATGAGGAATTTTTGAATTTGCTGCTAAAATGCAGTACAGGAGGGCATGTTTAAGGCACACATTACCATCTCTACAATGTGAAGCGGGCCTTGAGCGTGGAACAAGGTGTTACAGCTGCACCTAGGAAGTGGTGGCAGGGAGACCGGGAAGTACCTCGTGGCAGAGCCACAGCCCCTGCGGTGCTGCTTTCCTCGTGCCGGTCAGCTTAGATTACACGTTGGCCTTCAAACGTCTCTGCTGATTTGTCAGGAACAGAGAAGGTGCTCTGCTGAGAATTCCATAGATTTCTAGACAGTATTTGGTTTTTGCTGCAGTTTGTCATTTGAGATGGAATGCTTGTGTTCTTTGTCCTGTGAAGGGCATTGGAGTACGACACCAGGGTGAGTCTGCCTCCTTCCCCTCCCTGGGACGTATGACAGTGTCTGGAGACTCATTTGGTTGGCATAGACTGGGAGGACTGGTGCTACTGGCATCTAGTGGACAGAGGCCAGGGATGCTGCTAAAAAATCTTACAATGCACAGGACAGAGGAGGGGAGAGCCGCCTGTTGCATAGCAACCTAGCAGTTGATAATATAATAAAAGTTGATTATGACTCTTGGTCCTATTGGTGGTAAGTTTCGATAATTTTTTTTACAGATGATTCCTGCTTAAAACCTTTATGCTACCAAAGCATCTGTTCAAATTATACTTGAAAGCGCTTTTTTTTTTTTTTTTTTTTTTTGAGACAGGGTCTTGCTCTGTTGCCCAGGCCGAAGTGCAGTGGTGCGATCTCGGCTCACTGCAGTGTCCACCTCCCGGGTTCAGGCGATTCTCCTGCCTCAGCCTCCTGAGTAGCTAGAATTACAGGCACGTGCCACCACGCCAGCCAATTTTTGTATTTTTAGTAGACAGGGTTTCACCATGTTGGCCAGAGATAAACATTTGACCGAACTCCTGACCTCAGGTGATCTGCTAGCCTCGGCCTCCCAAAGTGCTGGGATTACAGGTGTGAGCCATGGCGCCCCACCTGAAAGTGCCTTTTCTAAAACAGAGCCTGGGGGTTGCGACTCATTGCAGAGTCACTAGATAACTCCTCCCTTTGCAGCTTTGAAAGGCCACTCTCGGAATGCAGTTCTGTCTTGCTGTCCCTGGTTGTAAGAAGATCCAACTAGGTCCCTCAAGGCGGTAGTAGCCTAACATTGTTACGTTTGTAATGTCTTCTCTTAGTCGTATTTGTTGACTTAATTAGGCTAATACAGATATTCTGAGAACTAGGAATACCTTAGTTACATTGATACAGATATTCTGAGAACGTTTATCTTTAGTGGGGAAAAAAGACAATGAGCTGGCCCGGCGCAGTGGCTCAAGCCTGTAATCCCAGCACTTTGGGAGGCTGAGGTGGGCGGATCACGAGGTCAGGAGATCGAGACCATCTTGGCTAACACGGTGAAACCCCGTCTCTACTAAAAATACAAAAAAAAAAATTAGCCGGGCGTGTTGGCGGGCGCCTGTAGTCCCAGCTACTCGGGAGGCTGAGGCAGGAGAATGGCGTGAACCCGGGAGGCGGAGCTTGCAGTGAGCCGAGAGCGCGCCACTGCACTCCAGCCTGGGCGACAGAGTGAGACTCCATCTCAAAAAAAAAAAAAAAAGACAATGAGCTGTAGCTGAGTTGTTCCAGTTTTTTGTGTTCCTGGTTCCACTGGAAAATGAACTGATGATGTGACGTCAGTGTTAGCACAGCCACTCTGGGAAAGACGGCTCTCAAGGTGCTGTTTTTAATGGTGTTTAGTCATTAATAATTGGCAGTAAGAAAACTCATCTTTTGACTTTTATTTGAACAGATGGAATATAGAAAACCTGAAATAGGCCGGGCACGTTGGGTCACGCCTGTCTTCGCAGCACTTCGGGTGGCCGAGGCAGGCGAATCTCCTGAGGTCGGGAGTTTGAGACCAGCCTGACCAACATGGAGAAACCTCGTGTCTACTAAAAATACAAAATTAGCTGGGTGTAGTGGCGCGTGCCTGCAATCCCAGCTACTCGGGAGGCTAAGGCAGGAGAATCACTTGAACCCAGGAGGCAGAGGTTGCGGTGAGTTGAGATGGCACTGTTGCACTCCAGCCTGGGCAACAGGAGCGAAACTCCATCTCAAAAAAAAGAGAAAACCCGAAATAAGGAAATTTAAAACTACCGTTGTGTTTTTTTGTTTGTTTTTTTTTTGAGACAGAGTCTCGCTCTGTCACCCAGGCTGGAGTGCAGTAGCGCCATCTGAGCTCACTGCAACCTCCTCCTCCTGGGTTCAAGCAGTTCTTCTGCCTCAGTCTCCCAAGTAGCTGAGATTACAGGCGCCCACCACCAAGCCCTGCTAATTTTTGTATTTTTAGTAGAAACGGGGTTTCACCATGTGGGCCAGGCTGGTCTCAAACTCCTGACTGCAAGTGATTCCCCTGTCTTGGCCTCCCAAAGTGTTGGGATCACAGGCGTGAGCCACTGCACCTGGTCTACTGTTGTGTTTTCAAAGTGGCTTTTTTGGTCTTGTATTTTTCAGAATACAATAGCATTTTGAGTGTATAGAGAATGTTTTAAAAATTCAGTGTTTTTGCCATTTCTGAGCTGTTGGAGGATGTTAGGATAATGAACATCATTTTTATAGCCATTTGAGCTGGGTGGAAGATGTGGTTTAAATATAAACTCTCTGTTCTGGGTCCTCCTTGAGACCTGTTCCCACTTTGCCAAGATTCCCCCTGGACTTGTCCACACGTAATTAAACAACTCAAATCCTGTACACTTGAGTGAACTGCATGTAAGTGTTCTGTGGGCTGGGCTGGTTCATCTTTACGTCGTACACTTCCTGGAGTTGTAGCCTTTGACCCCTGGGTGACCTCCTCCAGGAATTCTGAGTATTTGATAGGACTCAAATGTTTATTGCTGAATTGGTTGGATGTAGGCTTCTGAGTTTGGATTGGGTGAATACTGTACCATAGGAAACCATGTGAAACAGTTATAAATGTAAGTCAGATTAAATTCACTTGTGATTCCACAGTTGCTCCCACTTTTTTTTTGTTTTTGTTGATGGTAGACTCCCCAAAGTGACTTTTTTGGCCTTGTACAGTCATGCATCAGTTAACGGTGGAAATCATTCTGAGAAATGCATTGTTAGGTGATTTCATTGTTGTGCGAACATCATAGAGCGTACTTGTACAAACCTAGATGACACAGCCTGCTACACACCCAGGCTGTGTGTATATCCTGTTGCTCCTACAGCCACATGCTGCACAAACTTAAGCAACATGTGACTGTACTGAATGCCGTAACATGGTGTTTGTGTATCTAAACATTAAAGCATAGAAAAGGCACAGTAAAAATAAGGTACAAAAGATAAAGGCACAGCTCTCTAGGGCACTTAGTGTCAGCAGAGCTTGCAGGACTGGGTGAGTCAGTGAGTAAATGGTGAGTGAATGTGAAGGCCTAGGACGTGACTGTACCCCACTGTCAACTTCATAAACACTCAACATTTAGGCTATACTTTATCTGAGAAGGAGTTTCGCTCTTGTCTCCCACGCTGCAGTGCAATGGCGTGATCTCGGCTCTCCGCAACCTCTGCCTCCCAGGTTCAAGCAGTTCTCCTGCCTCAGCTTCCCGAGTAGCTGGGATTACAGGCCCACGCCGCCACGCCCGGCTAATTATTTTATTTTAGTAGAGATGAGGTTTCACCATGTTGTCCAGGCTGGTGTCGAACTCCTGAGCTCAGGCAAACGACCGCCTTGGCCCCCCTAAGTGCTGGGATTATAGGCGTGAGCCACTGTGCCCGGCTTATTTATTTTTTTGAGATGGAGTTTCGCTCTTGTCGCCTAGGCTGCAGTGCAATGGCGCGATCTCGCCTCACTGCAACCTCCACCTCCTGGGTTCAAGTAATTCTCCTGCCTCAGCTTTCCGAGTAGCTGGGATTACCAGCAACTGAGACCACGCCCAACTAATTTTTGCATTTTTAGTAGATACGGGGTTTCACCATGTTGGCCAGGCTGGTCTTGAACTCCTGACCTCAGGTAATCCGTCCACCTTGGCCTCCCAAAGTGCTAAAATTACAGGTGTGAGCCACTGCACCTGGCCTAAATGTATTTAAAGAGTTTTCTAGTCAGGTAAAAGAAAAAAATTTTAAATAATTTATTAGCCTTAACATACTATAACTATTTTTACTTTATAAACTAATACTTAGTTTAAAACACGCATTGTACAGACATACAAAATATTTTTTGTTGTGTTTTTCTGAGACTGTGTCTCACTGTGTGGCCCAAGCTGGAGTGCAGTGGTGTGATTGCGGCTCACTGCAACCTCTGCCTCCTGGGTTCAAGTGATTCTCCTGCTTCAGCCTCCTGAGTAGCCACGTTGCCTGGCTAATTTTTGTATTTTTAGTAGAGATGGGGTTTTGCCATGTTGACCAGGCTGGTCTCGAACTCCTGACCTCAGGTGATCCGCCTGCTTTGGCCTCCCAAAGGGCTGGGATTACAGGTGTGAGCCACCGTGCCTGACCACAAAAATATTTTTATATTCTTACTTGATAAGCTTTTTTCTGTTTGTAAAATTATTATTTTTTTCTTCTTAAACTTTTTTTTGTTTAAAAACTAAGACTGAAACATACACTAGCCTAGCCCAACATAGGGTCAGGACCAGCAGTATCACTGTCTTCTACCTCCACATCTTGTCCCACTCCAAAGTTCTTAGGGGCAGTAACGTGCCTGGAGCTGTCACCTCCGGTGATAATAATGCCTTCTTCTGGATACTTCCTGAAGGACCTACCTGGGGCTATTGTATAGTTAACTTTTTAAAAATAAGTAGAAGCAGTATACTCTAAATTAACAATAAAAAGTATAGGGCTGCTGGGCATTGTGGCTCACGCCTGTAATCCCAGCACTTTGGGAGGCTGAGGCGGGTGGATCACCTGAGGTCAGGAGTTTGAGACCAGTCTGGCCAACATGGTGAAACCCTGTCTCTACTAAAAATGCAAAAAGTTAGCCAGGCATGGCAGCACACGCTGTAATCCCAGCTACTCGGGAGGCTGAGGCAGGAGAATTGCTTGAACCCGGGAGGCAGAGGTTGTAGTGAGCCGAGACCATGCCACTGCGCTCCAGCCTGGGTGACGGAGTGAGACTGTGTCTCAAAAAAAAAAAAGTATAGTGCAGTAAATACATAACCAGTAACATTTATTGTTATCAAGTATTGCATATTGTACGTGATTGTATGTGCTGTACTTTCATACAGCTGTTCGCGTAGTAGGTTCGTTGACACCAGCATCACCCCAGACTCATGAGTAATTCATTGCACTATGACATCACGACGGTGAGGAATAGGAATTTTTCAGCTCCATCATAATCTTAACGGGACCCTCATATATGCGGCCCATCATTGACTTGAAACTACATGAATTTTGTTAGCCGGGCATGGTGGCGCGCAGCTGTAGGTTAGCTGGGCTTGGTGGTGTGCAGCTGTAGGTTAGCCGGGCCTGGCGCAGCTGTAGGTTAGCTGGGCGTGGTGGCGCGCAGCTGTAGTCCCAGCTACTCGGGATACTGAGGTTGGAGGATCACTTGCGCCCAAGAGGTGGAGGCTACAGGGAGCCGAGATCACACCAGTGCACTCCAGCCCAGGCAACAGAAGGGGAGATCCTGTCTCAGGTGGATAGGTGGATAAGATAGCCGGGCATGGTGACACACACTTGTAGTCCCAACTGAGTAAGACCCTGTCTCAAAAAAAAAAAAAAAAGAAAAAAGAAAAAGAAAAATAGCCAGATGTTGTGGCGAGGGCCTCTAGTCCTAGCTACGTGGGAGGCTGAGGTGGGAGGATCACTTGACCCTCGGAGGTTGAGGCTGCTGTGAACTGTGATTGCACTATTGCACTCGACTCTGGGCAACAGAGCAAAACCTCGTCTCGAAAAAAAAAGAAAAGATGGCTGATATGTAGAGGGGTAACCTGTGGAAGCCTGGCTGCACATGGACAAAATTTCTTGTAATTGAATAAAAACGTTGTAATAATGAGTGTCAGGGCACATGACTTGTCGCACTGCTTGGTAATTGTTGCGGCTCTAATACAGGAACAAGTCAGACCAGGAAGTTGGTGGCTGGTTGTTCCTGTGTCTTTGCACCGGGTGCTGCTTTCTGCTTCTCCTGCAGAGCATGTGCACACACCTGGCTCTTGGGTCTGCATGCCTCGGGCTAGAGGAGGGGCCAGGCTCCTTCTTGCTGAGAACTTTAGCAGAGCTCTGGAGGAGACCCTCCTGGGATTGCGCTACTGGAGCACACCCTTATCGCAAATGAGATGGTCTCTAGCTCTCATCCTTCTCACCACACACTTCAGCCCATCCAGATTTGACTTTAGTGACTGGGTGGCTCAGCATTCACTCCTGTTCCTGTCTTCTCTTACAGATGGTAAGGAACTCGTTGAAACATGTCCCCAAAAGTAATATTTTATTTTCCATGGATCTTTTATATTGTTCTCTCTTAAAAGTTGTTTTTCAGGCTATGCATTTTCTTGTTGACACAAATCTACCTGTTAATTATTGAGTGCTGAAAAACACATTTTTCTGAGGCAGGTTCTTGCTCTGTTGCCCAGCTGGAGTGCAGTGGCACCATCTTGGCTCACTGCAACCTCCACCTCCCAGATTTAAGCGATTCTCCTGCTTCAGCCTTGGGAGTAGCTGGGATTACAGGCGCCTGCCACCACACCTGGCTGATTTTTTATTTTTTGTACAGATGGGGTTTCCACATGTTGGTTAGGCTGGTCTCAAACTGCTGACCTCAGCTTATCCACCTGCCTCAGCCTCCTAAAGTGCTGGGATTACAGGCGTGAGCCACCGTGCCCGGCCTTGGCCTTCATGATTTCTGATGAGAAGTCAGCTGTTAACAGTTATCCAGTCGCTTCTCTCTTGCTGCTGTCAAGATTCTCTATTTTTTGTCTTTTGGCTTTACAACACTTTGATTAAAATATGTTTCATTTTGCATCCTGTGAGTTTATCCTACTTGGAGTTTGTTGAGCTTCTTGGATTTGTAAAATTCTTGTCTTTCATTAAACTCGGAAAGGTTTTGGCCATTATTTTTTCAGACATTCTTTTTTTGTTTGTTTTTGTTTGTTTTTTTTGTTGTTTGTTTGTTTTTTTTTTGAGACGGAGTCTCGCTCTGTCGCCCAGGCTGGAGTGCAGTGGCGCAATCTCGGCTCACTGCAAGCTCCGCCTCCCGGGTTCACACCATTCTCCTGCCTCAGCCTCTCTGAGTAGCTGGGACTACAGGCGCCCGCCACCACGCCCGGCTAATTTTTTTTGTATTTTTAGTAGAGATGGGGTTTCACCGTGGTCTCGATCTCCTGAGCTCGTGATCCGCCCGCCTCGGCCTCCCAAAGTGCTGGGATTAGAAGCGTGAGCCACCACACCCGGCCTCAGACATTCTTTCTGCCCGTTTCAAACTCCCATACTGTGTGTGCTGGTTGGTGAGCTGACATTTCACAGGTCCTTTAGGCTCTGCTGGTCTTCTTTGTTCTTTCTCCTTTCTGAGGAGACTTGCTGGAGCAGAATCTCAATCTTCCCATCTTCAAGTTTCCTGATTCGTTCTTGTGCCTGCTCAGATGTGCTATTGAACTGCTAGCATGAGCTTTTCATGTTTGTCATTGTACCTTTAAAAGCTCCAGGATTTCTGTTTTATTCCTTTTTATACTTTCTGTCTCTGTCGATAGTCCTGTTTGGTTCACACACATGTTGTTTTCCTTATTTCTTTTAGTTGTGTTTTTGTTGTTTTTTTGAGACGGAGTTTTACTTTTGTTGCCCAGGCTGGAGTGCAGTGGCACGATCTGGGCTCACAGAAACCTCTGCTGGTTCAACCGATTCTCCTGCCTCAGCCTCCCGAGTAGCTGGGATTACAGGCATGCGCCACCATGCCCAGGTAATTTTGTATTTTTAGTGGAGACGGGGTTTCTCCATGTTGGTCAGGCCGGCTTCAAACTCCCAATCTCAGATGATCCTCCCGTCTCAGCCTCCCAAAGTGCTGGGATTATAGGTGTGAACCACCGTGCCTGGCATTTTTTTGTATTTTTAGTAGAGATGGGGTTTCACCGTGCTGGCCAGGCTGGTCTCAAACTCCTAACCTCAGGTCATCTGCCCATCTCGGCCTCCCCAAGTGCTGGGATTACAGGCGTGAGCTACGGTGCCCGGCCTGTGTTTTTATTTAAGTTTTTGAGCATATTTAAGGCAGTTGTTTCAAAGTCTTTGTCTAGTAAATCCAGCGTCTGGCCCTCCCCAGAATAGTTTCTGTCAATTTTTATTTCTTTGACTGAGTCATACTTTCCAGTTTCTTTGTGTGCCTTGTGATTTTTATTGTTGCAAACTGGACCTGTAATGATTATAACGCAGTAGCTCTGGAAATCAGATTCTTCTCCTTTCCTTGGGTTTGGTGGGGTTTTTTGCTTGCCGAAGGCTATAGGGACCCTTTTATTTAATGACTTTCCCAAGCTATTATTATTGCAGAAGATCTTCCTTCGTTATGTAGTCACTGAAGTCCTTGTTCCTCAGCTTGTGTTTAGTTGGTGTTGTGACAAAGATTTCCTTGAATGTCAGGAACTCTTCCAGTCTTTGCGAACTGGCTCTGTGCCTGGGCCCTCCTTGAACTCTTGATCGGCTTGCCCTTGGCCTAGGGACCAGCCCAGAGTGAAAGCAAGCTCGAGGCCTGAGGAGATCTTCGCAGAGTGGGCATTTTGCCCTGGGCATCTGTGTAGCTTTCTGAATTTTCCAGCACACACTGAGGCCTCTGAATGTCCTGATTTCCCAGAAACACACCCAGGTTTTCGCCTTAGGCAGTCTGTTGTATGTTGGGACTGTAATCTTTTGCCCCAGGCATCTGACACTTAAATGGGTTTGAAATGTTTTTGAGCTTTTTTTGGCCTTGGATCTGACTTAGGCAAAACAGAAGGTCAGTCAAACTCCAGACAGGTTAGAACAGACACACACAATAAATTTTGAATGAGGTCTTCAGCAGCTTCTGGTAGGCACTTAAGGTTAGAAAACATTGTTTAGGAAAAGAATAGAATATAAAGCTTAGCGGCTGGTTGTAGAAGGTTCTTGCTGCTGGATCCACTCAGCTACTGGGCAGTTGGTGGGGGCCGGCCTCCGGCTGACCAGTGAGTGGGATGCTGGGCTGGAGCTGCTGCTCTGATGTGAGGGAAGTTATTCCCGGGACATTCAGATGCTTGCTGACTGAATTGGTATATGATGTTTATAGTCTTTCTTAAATGATTAAAGTTTACTTTAAAATATTATTAAATTTAAAGATATTGTGAAATAATACTTCTTGTAGAACATTTAGACCGTAAAAGTGGATGTGAAAAATTATCCATTGCCAGGCAGGCACGGTGGCTCACGCCTGAAATCCCAGCACTTTGGGAGGCCGAGGCGGGCGGATCATGAGGTCAGGAGTTCGAGACCAGCCTGGCCAGCATGGTGACACCCCATCTCTACTAAAAATACACAAAATTAACTGGGCATGGTGGTGTGTGCCTGTAATCAGCTATTTGGGAGGCTTAGGCAGGAGAATTGCCTGAACCTAGGAAGTGGAAGTTGCAGTGAGCTGAGGTCACACCACTGCACTCCGGCCTGGGTGACAAGAGTGAGAGAGTGAGACTCCGTCTCAAAAAAAAAAAAAAAAAAAGGCCGGGCACACAGTGGCTTATGCCTGTTTGCCAACACTTTGGGAGGCCAAGGCAGGCAGGTCACGAGGTCAAGAGGTTGAGACCATCCTGGCCAACATGGTGAAACCCCATCTCTACTGAAAATAAAAAAATTAGCCGAGCGTGGTGGCACACACCTGTAATCCCAGCTACTCTGGAGGCTGAGGCAGGAGAACTGCTTGAACCTGGGAGGTGGAGGTTGTAGTGAGCTGAGATGGCACCACTGCACTCCAGCCTGGCGATGGAGACTCTGTCTCAAAAAAAAAAAAAAAAATTATCCGTGGCTGGGCGCGGTGGCTCTCGCCTGTAATGCCAGCACTTCTGGAGGCTGAGGCAGGCGGATTACTTGAGGTCAGGAGTTTGAGACTAGCTTGGCTAACATGGTGAAACCCTGTCTCTACAAAAATACAAAAATTAGCTGGGCATGATGGTCGGTGCCTGTAATCCCAGCTACTTGGGAGGCTGAGACAGGAGAATCATTTGAACCCAGGAGGCAGAGGTTGCAGTGAGCCGAGATTGTGCCATTGCACTCCAGCCTGGGCAGCTGAGCAAGACTCCATCTGAAAAAAGAAAAAAAAGACATAGGCCGGGTGGGAGGTGGGAGGATTGCTGGAGGCCAGGAGTTTGAGACCAGCCTGGCCAACATGGTGAGACCCCTGTCTCTACAAAAAATTTAAAAATTAGGTGTGGTCGTGCATTCCTCCAGTCCTAGCCACTTGGGGAGGCTAAGATGGGAGGATCACTTGAGCCCAGGAAGTTGAGGCTGTGGTGAGCCATGCTCGTGCTGTTGCGCTCCAACCTGGGTGACAGACCAAGATCCTGTCTCCAATTAAAACAACATTAAGTTCATTTTGTCAAAGGAAAAATTACCGTCCTCGCAGTTGCCCTCGTTGTTGCAGACAGAAGAACGCCCTTGTCCTCTGCTGGTGGACACAGTCCCCACAGGAGCCGCATGGCGTTTTTCTGTGTATCATGTATGGTGTAGAAGAGCAAAATGCTCTGCACCGTGTTTTATAGGGAGTGAAAAAGAACCCCACCAAATTTAGGATGCATCTTTCCAGCCGGGCCCTTCCTCAAGCCCCTCACTGTCACCTCTGGCCCCAGGGCAGGCCTGGGGCTCACCCTTGGACAACACGGAGGCCCAGCCCAGGGAAGGGACTTGTACCCCACACCATACCCACAGCTCACAGCCACTCAGCCCAGTATGGGTTGCCCCGGCCAGATCTCCTTCCAAAGCAGTTAGAAGAATAATGATGAAGAGTCCTTCGGAATTTTGATTCTTCCTCTTCTGGTTTATCTTCTGCTGGAAAGAGAAAACACTTTTGGAATGTTTAAGACAGAGGTGATGGGATTTCTTTTTGAGGTAGAAAGTGTGGGAGGGAGAAATAGAAAAGTATTGAAGCTTTTAAAACTGTAAGGTGGCCGGGTGTGGTGGCTCAGGCCTGCAGTCTCAGCACTTTGGGAAGCTGATGCAGGAGGATCAGTTGAGGACAGGAGTTCGAGACCAGCCTGGACAACATAGATGGACTCTGTCTCTACAAAAAAATGAAACAATTAGCTCTGTGTAGTGGCACATGCCTGTGATTCCAGCTACTTTGGAGGCTGAGGTGGGAGGATTGCTTGAACCCAGGAGGCGAAGGCTGTAGTGAGCCATGATCATGCCACTGCACTCACTGCACTCCAGTCTGGGTAACAGAGTGAGACCTTGTTTCTAAAATATATATAAATTAAAAAATATATGTAAATGGGCCGGGCGTGGTGGCTTAGGCCTGTAATCTCAACACTTTGGGAGGCTGAGGTGACTGGATCACCTGAGGTCAGGAGTTCGAGACCAGGCTGGCCAACGTGGTGAAACCCTGTCTCCGTTAAAAATACAAAAAATTGCCGGGCGCGGTGGCTCACGCTTGTAATCCCAGCACTTTGGGAGGCTGAGGCGGGCGGATCACGAGGTCAGGAGATCGAGACCACGGTGAAACCCCGTCTCTACTAAAAATACAAAAAATTAGCCGGGCGTGGTGGCGGGCGCCTGTAGTCCCAGCTACTCGGAGAGGCTGAGGCAGGAGAATGGCGTGAACCCGGGAGGCGGAGCTTGCAGTGAGCCGAGATCATGCCACCGCACTCCAGCCTGGGTGACAGAGCGAGACTCTGTCTCAAAAAAAAAAAAAAAAAAATACAAAAAATTAGCTGGGCATGGTGGCAGGCACCTGTAATCCCAGCTACTCAAGAGGCAGAGGCAGGAGAATCTCTTAAACCTGGGAGGTGGAGGTTGCAGTGAGCTGGGATCATGCCACTGCACTACAGCCTGGGTGGCACAGCGAGACTCCATCTCAAAATATATATATATATATAGATAATTGAAAGAGCTTGTTGGACGCGGTGGCTAACGCCTGTAATCTCAGCACTTTGGGAGGCTGAGGCAGGCGGATCACCTGAGGTCGGGAGTTAAAGACCAGCCTGGCCAATATGGTGAAACCCTGTCTACTAAAAATACAAAAATTAGCCGAGTGTGGTGGCGGATGCCTGTAATCCCGGCTACTTGGGAGGCTGAGGCAGGATAATTGCTTGAACCTGGGAGGCGGAGGTTGTGGTGAGCCGAGATCGTGCCATCGCAGTCCAGCCTGGGCAACAAGAGCGAAACTCTGTCTCAAAAAAAGAAAAAAGAAAAGAAAAAGAGTTACCTTTCAGAATGGGCTCAACCGCTTGAATGATTTGGAGAATTGGCAGTAAGGATTTTGGTGTTAATGACTTTAACTTCCCTATCTTATGTCCATTCTTCCTACACGATTGTTGTTTGTGGGTATGCGTCCTTCTGCACGTAATCTGAAGCCTTTCCAGTGATCCCATGTCTATGCCCCCTTTCCCCAGTGTAGCCATCCCACTGGCCTGGATGCGTGGGGGTGGTTTGTCTACTCATGCCCCTGTCTTTTCTCCTGGAGTTGGCACACTCTAGTCCAGCACCCACCCTCGGGCGTAACCCTTTCCTTCCTCCCACACGCCTGCTCACCGGATGCTGCTCTGCAGCTGCCTCTCCTGTAAGACCAGCCGTGAAGGTTCCTGCTCAGATCCTTTCCCTTTGTCTGTCTCTTAGTGCCATCTAGGGAGGGAGCAAATAGTTATCAAGTTAGCACTTTATTCTGTCTTGAATTCTCTAGTTGTTTTATGCCCACTAGCAAGGTTGACAGCTGAGGTCCCATATCAGTAAGTGAGCATTTATTATTATTTTTTTTCCCAGTGCATCACACCTGGGCTTGTTGAACAGAAAAGCCTTTTTATGTGTTAATACTGTGTTGGCTTGAAATGGAGTGGCACCTTCAGGGGCTGACAGTGGCATAGCTTGGAGTGTGATCTTTCTCAGATAGAGGGGTCCACAGTGGGTGTGTGTGGTGTGTGGCTGCTTCTTCATTGTCCTTGGAGTAGGCCCTCCCAGCGTTGGAGGGTGTTTGAGACCAAGCACATTCCTGTGTGGGCAGCTCCGTCTTCTCTGGTTCTGCCGTTGGATTCACTTTTTAGCGTAGGTGTCAGTGGACCAACCTCAGGGGCGTGCAGGGACAGGGATAAAGGGTGTGTTATAAGCACAAGTAGGCCTGAAATAGACAGGTTTTTGGAGTTAGAATTTTAAAATAGTTGTAGATTCTAAATAACTAATGATTTACAGTTTTTTTTGTTGTTGTTTTTTGTTTTTTGGTTTTTTTTAAGACAGAGTCGTGCCATATCGCCCAGGCTGGAGTGCAGTGGTGCGATCTTGGCTCACTGCAACCTCCATCTCCCGGATTCAAGTGATTCTCGTGCCTCAGCCTCCCAAGTAGCTGGGATTACAGGCACCTGCCATCACGCCCGGCTAATTTTTGTATTTTTAGTAGAGACGGGGTTTAACCATGTTGGCCAAGGCTGGTCTCGAACTCCTGACCTCCTGCCTCAGCCTCCCAAAGTGCTGGGATTACAGGTGTGAGTCACCACGCCTGGCCAAATTTTTAAATGTATTAACTTGTATCTGTGTATTACAAATTGATACTTGTGTGACAATCAGATATGACACTCAAAGGAAAATGGATACATGTTTTTTTCATACTTAACACACTATGAACTGCACTGTACCTGTTTCAAGAGGTAGGAAGGGTGATTTTTTTTTTAAATAGATGGAGTCTTTGTTGCCCAGGCTGGAGTGCAGTGGTGCGATCATGGCTCACTGCTGCCTCGAACTTCTGAGCTCGAGGGATCCTCTACCTCAGCCTCCTGAGTAGTAGGGACTAGAGGCACAAATCACTGCATCCAGCTAATTAAATTTTTTTTTTTTTTTTTGAGATGGAGTCTCAGTCGGTTGCCCAGGCTGGAGTGCAGTGACACAATCTCAGCTCACTGCAACCTCCACCTTCCCGGTTCAAGTGAGTCTCTTGCCTCAGCCACCCTAGTAGCTGGGATTACAGGCGTGCACAACCACACCTGGCTATGTTTGTATTTTTTGGTAGAAACAGGGTTTCACCACGTTGGCCAGTCTGGTCTTGAACTCCTGGCCTCAAGTGATCCACTTGCCTCGGCCTCCCTCCACGAATTTTCTTTTTCTTATTTCTTTTTTTTTGAGACAGTTTTGTTCTTGTTGCCCAGGCTGGAGTGCAGTGGTGCGACGTCATCTCACCGCAACCTCCGCCTCCTGGGTTGAGGCAATTCTGCCTCAGCCTCCTGAGTAGCTGGGATTACAGGTGCGCACCACCAGGCCCAGCTAATTCTTTCTGTATTGTTAGTAGAGATGGGATTTCACCATGTTGGCCAGGCTGGTCTCAAACTCCTGAACTCAGGTGATCCACCCATCTCTGGCCTCCCAAAGTGCTGGGATTACAGGCGTGAGCCACCATGCCTGTCCCCAATTTTTTTTTTATTTTATTTTATACAGACAGGGTCTCACCGTCCTGCTCAGGTTGGTGTAGTACTCCTGGGCTCAAGCAATCTTCCTGCCTCAGCCTCCCAACCTTGAATTACTGGGATTACAGGTGTGAGCTGCCACACCGGGCAGAAGGGCAGTGTTGCTGTTGATACGGGAAACAGCAAAGGACCCTGCTGGCAGGAGAGGACAGGTGCGGAGTGCGGCCAGAGCAGTATTACCAAGGACTTGGTCAGCTTTAAAAGTGGTCTCTGGGTCGGGTGCGGTGGCTCATGCCCAGTACTTTGGGAGACTGAGGCAGGAGGATCAGTTGAGGACAGGAGTTCGAGGCCAGTCTAAGGAACGTAGTAGGACCTTGTCTGTACACAAAGTAAAAAAAATTAGCTGGGCGTGGTGGCGCACACCTGTAGTCCCAGGTACTCAGGAGGCTGATGTGGGAGAATTGCTTGAGCCCAGGAGGTTGAGGCTGCAGCGAGCGGTGATTGCAGAGTGAAATCCTGCATAAATGAGTAAACGAATGAATGGTCTCTGGTACTTAACAGGTTATTTACCTGGAAAGGAAAAGTAGAATAAGTTAAACTTCTTGAGTGCTGTTGCCAGAGTGGCCAGTGGGTCCCCAGCAGAGGACATTTCTCACGTGGGGGTTTCGTTTGATACTGTGATTTTTGTCTTATAACTGTTTTCTAAATCCACTTCACAACTATTTGTAAATGCTTAGTAAATAAAACCGGGCGTGCTATCAGAATAATATTTTGAGATACCTTTTTTATTTTGTTTTGTTGTTTTAGAGATAGGGTCTTGCTCTGGTACCCAGGCTGGAAGTGCCAGTGGTGCAGTCATAGCTCACTGCAGCCTGGAACTCCCGGGCTCATGTTATCCGGGGATGCCGTAGGTGAGAACTTCTGGCATCTAAATGAAGGCGTCTTTTAAGGGGCAGACTGATCGCTCAGTGCTTTGTGAGCACCTGCTATGGGGGTGCCACACCCAGGAGCTAAGCAGAGGCCCACACAGCTGCCCACTTGGAGCCCAGAGCTTTTGCCTCTTCTGGCAGCTTCTCTTTGCTTGTTTGACTAGTTCTGGGCTCTGCTCTGAGAATGGTCATGAGCAACTGGAGCAGTAGGAAGGCCGTGATAGGGAAGAGTCTTTCTTTTATTTTTATTTTTTAGTGAGACAGGGTCTTACTAGAGTGCAGTGGCGTGATCATGGCTCACTGCAGCCTTGAACTCCTGGCCTCAAGTGATCCTCCTGCTGCAGCCTCCTAAGTAGCTGGGACCACACGCCACCGTGCTTAGCTTTTTTTTTTTTTTTTTGAGACGGAGTCTTGCTCTGTTGCCCAGGCTGGAGTGCAGTGGCGCAATTTTGGCTCATTGCAAGCTCCACCTCCCGGGTTCATGCCATTCTCCTGCCTCAGCCTCCCGTGTAGCTGAGACTACGGGTGCCCGCCACCACGCCCAGCTAATTTTTTGTATTTTTAGTAGAGACGGGGTTTCATGGTGTTAGCCAGGATGGTCTTGATCTCCTGACCTTGTGATCTGCCCACTTCTGCCTCCCAAAGTGCTGGGATTACAGGCCTGAGCCACTGCTCCTGGCCAAGCTTTTTTTTTTTTTTTGCTAGAAGTGAGGTCTCACTATGTTGCACAAGCTGGTCTTGAACTCCTGGGCTCAGTCGATCCTTCCACTTCGGCTTTCCAAAGTGCTGGGATTATAGGCGTGAGCCACTGTGCCCGGCCAAGCTTTTACTTTGAAAATTCTTTGGCTTTTACATTTTATGCCATGTGCATTTATCATCTATTAGTGACAACAACAAAAATACTAATTGATCATCTTCTCTAGACAGTAAATGGATTTATTCTTTTTTTTATGTAAGCCACCTAATTTTCCCCTTAAATTAGGATATTTGTGGAGAAAGTCCTAGGGAAATGGCACTGTGCTGGTACACACACACACACACACACACACACACACACACCACCCAAAACCATGGGCCTGGAGATGCTTTGGAATCAGAGCAGACTGGATTTTACAGCAGTAGCACAGCGTGTGTACTGGGTATGATTCTTACTCCCAGGACTGTGTCATCCAACATGTGAGCATTTCTGTTGCTGAACTCATGAATATTCTCACTAAGTGGCTAATTGAAGGGTATAATTAGCTCTTTCTCAGTTTAGGTCAGAATTGGCTGCCAGATGATTTCAGGTCAGATTTTTTGGAGCTTTTTGCTTTTTGGAATTGTGGAAAAGGGATTGTGGACCTTTATGGGGCATAGAGCTACTCCAGGCAAGTCGCTGTGGGAGGGGTGTGCAGAGTTAACTTCTAGCAGGTGGCCGTCCTCAGTGGTGGCTTCCGTTCAGCTCTGCGTCTGTGGTCCTACTGTCTGTTCTCCTTTCCTCTTGGGAGCCAGTGCTGCCCACCCAGGTCCCGGGGGCGCACCCTCTCCATGGTGTGGTCTGCTGCTCTGCATTTACAGAGATGGAAAAAAAATAATTAAAAAAAAAAAGAATTGTTGATCTGCCCCGTCTGTCCTACCTGAGCGTTTCTCAGATCTGTCACCTGCTCTTCCTTCTTCCCCATCGCTGTTGACCTAGTGGTTTCTCACTTGGACTTCTGGAGTGGTTTCTTAGTTGGTCTCCATTACTCTCCACTTGTAAAAGTATCATCGAGACACAGAAAAGTGCACAGATTCTAAGTATAGCTCAGTAAGAACCACTGGCATGGTCTGTTCTAGTGAAGACGTGACGTCATCAGCATCCACCTCTCCCAGCCAGGGCCTCCCACTCCTCCTCGGCTTGGAATTCCTATCCTGAATTCTAAACCATAAATTAGTTTTGTTTGCTTTTGAACTTCCTATACATGAAATTGTACAGAGTCCTTTGTAGGAGACGGTGTTTGTTTTTTATTGAATACTGTGTTTCTGAGGTTAGTCTATATTTTTGCACGTAGCTATTGGCCATTTATTCTCATTACTGGAAAGTAGTAACGTGGGTATACGACGATTCAATATTCTGCTATAGGTGGACATTTAAAGTAATTTTATTTGGGGCTATTATGAATAATGCTGCTGTGAATATTCTTATAGTTTTTTTTTTTTTTTATGTTGGAAGGCTTTTTTTTTTGAGACAGAGTCTTGCTCTGTCTCCCAGGCTGGAGTGCAGTGGCACGATCTTGGCTCATTGCAACTTCTGCCTCCCAGGTTCAAGTGATTCTCCTACCTCAGCCTCCTGAGTAGCTGGGATTATAGGTGTGCACCAGCACGCCTGGCTAATTTTTGTACTTTTAGTAGAGACGGGGTTTCACCATGTTGGCCAGGCTGGTCTCGAACTCCGGACCTCAGGTGATCCACTTGCCTCGGCCTCCCAAAGCGCTAGGATTACAGGCGTGAGCCACTGCGCCTGGCCAGTGTGTTCAGCTTTCTTACCAACATGTTGGAAAGCGCTTTGTGCAGTTTATAGCCATTTACGCTGTGTGAGATCCAGTTCAGGGTGCCTCACAGCTACCTCAACTTTTGACATTTTCTCTCTCTCTTTTTTTTTATGTATTTTAGCAGGTATTATGGTTTCAATTTGCATTTCCCTAATGACTAATGATGTTGAAGATCCTTCCATGTGCTTACTTGCTACCAAGCATGATTTTTTTTTTTTTTTTTGAGATGGAGTCTCGCTTGGTCGCCCAGGCTGGAGTGCAGTGGTGCCATCTTGGCTCACAGCAACCTCCGCCTCCCAGGTTCAAGCGATTCTCCTGCCTCAGCCGCTTGAGGAGCTGGGATTACAGGTGCCCACCACCACTCCTGCCTAATTTTTGTATTTTTAGTAGAGACGGGATTTCGCCATGTTGGCCAGGCTGGTCTCAAACTCCTGACCTCGGGTGATCCACCTGCCTCGGCCTCCCAGAGTGCTGGGATTAAAGGCATGAACCACTGCACCCGGCCAGCATGGTATATTAAAAATACTTTTCTGCACATTAGCAAATGTTCACCTCTCGGTGCAGCTCGCCTTGTAAGTGTGGTGGGGAAGCTAGGAGTCTGAGTGCACATGCAGGAGCTCTTTGCTGCAGGTCCAGAGTGGAGTGAGAGGTAATCTGTAGAGTGCCCCAAGAGTGAAGGGCTGCGTCCCAGTGTCAAACAGAGGTAACAGCTTGCTTTTCTTTTCTTTTTTTTTTTTTAAAACAGTGACGGGGGTCTCACCATGTTGCCCAGGCTGGTCTTGAACTCCTGGGCTCAAGTGTTCCTCCCACCTCAGACTCCCAAATTCAGGGATAATAGGTGTAAGCCACTGAGCCCAACCTAAAACTCACTTTTAAATAAAGAACTCAGGCCGGGCATGGTGGCTCACACCTGGAATCCCAGCACTTTGGGAGGCCAAGGCAGATGGATCACCTGAGGTCAGGGGATCGAGACCATCCCGCCCAACATGGTGAAACCCCGTCTCTACTAAAAATACAAAAATTAGCCGGGCGTGGTGGTGGGCGCCTGTAGTCCCAGCTACTCTGGAGGCTGAGGCGGGAGAGTCACTTGAACCCGGGAGGCGGAGGTTACAGTGAGCCGAGATGGCGCCACTGCACTCCAACCTGGGCGACAAGAGCAAAAACTCCGTCAAAAAAAAAAAAAAAAAAAAGGAAGGAAGGAGAAAGAAAGAATACGCAGATCTCTCTTATATGGTATACTGTCTATTATTATTGATTTTAAAGCTACAACCTTAAGCATCATACTCCCTGTGTTTAGAATATTCAGGGTGTAGTATTAGTCTCCAGTGTGGTTCCCCGGAAGTGATCGAGGTGATATTTTACACTCAGGGTGTCCAGTCTTTTGGCTTTCCTGGGCCACATTGGAAGAAGTATTGTCTACACTAACAAGAGCTGGTGAGCTGAAAAAATCACAGAAATCATAATGTTTTAAGAAAGTTTATGAACTTGTATTGGGCCACATTCAAAGCCATCCTGGGCTGCATGCAGCCCATGGGCCGTGGGTTGGACAAGCTTGTTTTAAGAGTTTAGGAAGAAAAATAATACTTCTGGTTATTTTTTTCATGCTGCTTAGTTGCTATTTTTATGTTTTACAGTGTGCAATACTGTAATATAATTTATACATATATTAATATATTGTTGCCAGCTTATTTTTCCTTTAAACTTTTTTTTGAGGAATATTTCACATAAAACAAACTTATTTTAAGGGGACCTTTCAAAGAGTTTTGACAGCTGTATACATCCATGTAACCGAAATCCCAATCAAAATAATAGATCTAGGTATTACCCCTCACCCCAAACCTTCTTCTTGCCCCTTGGTGGTCAGCCTCATCCCCCCGGAGAGTCCCAGACAGTCACCTGTGTGCCTCCCCCCCCGTAGAAGTGTTTTCTTCCAGGGTTTCATAGACATGGAATCACGTAGAATATACTGGTGTTTGGCTCACTCTTATTCACATGGTATATTTGAGGTTCATCCATGTTACTTGTGTGGGCAGTTTTCCTTTGCAATTGCTGGGCGGCAGCTTAGTGTATTCTCTTCTGTGGATGTACCCCCATTTGTGGATCCATTCACCTACGGCTGACTGTCTAGACAGTGTCCAGTCTGGGCTGCTGTGCATCACGCTGCTGTGAACGTCTGTGTAGGAGTCACATTTGTGTGAACTGGTGCTCTCACTTCTCTTTGCAGATAACTACGAGTGGTGGGGCCAGGTGGTCAGTGTGCATTTATTTCACAGAAAAGCTGACCCGCTTTTTCAGAGCAGTTGCGCCAGTTTGTATTCTTGCTGGCAGTATGTGACAGCTCTAGTTGCTCCATATCCTTGCTAGCACTTGGTTTTGTCAGTCTTCTTATATTAGCCATTCTCTGGGTGTGTAGTGGTATGTCCGTATGTGTATTTTTTTTTAATACTTTGGATCATTTACATCAAATGTGGTTTAATTTGCCTTTTACTGATGATCAGTGGTGTTGAGCATCTCTGCATGTGCTTTTGGCCATTTCTATGTCATCTGTAGTGAACAACCATTTTTAATGGGTTGTTTACCTTCTTACTGAATATTAAGCTTTGTTTATATACCCTGAACAGAAGTCCTTTATGAGATAGGTGTATTGTGAATATTTTCCCATTCCATCCTTCACCTTGTTTCTTGATACTGTATTTCATATATCCAAATATTGATTTCTACTTAATTTTTCACCTAGAGGTGTACAGTCAAAACCGTTTGGAGGCTACTGCTCTGCTGAATTAGCAGAAGGAATTGCTGTGGACTGAATAGAGGAAGGAAGGGACCCAGGTGCTGTCCCACAGCCTCTCCTGTGACCTCACCCTGGGAGAGGCATGGACGTTTGGTGGAGAGCCCTTTTTGGTTTTACGTGAATGTCATTTGGGCAGGTGTGGGGTAGAATGATCTCAAGAGCATTCGCACCTCCGAGGAGTGGTTGCATCTCGATGCATCAGCACAGGAGGGCTGTGATGTTGTGTGCTCGGTGCACTTGCCGCTGCCACCACCCGCGAGACCTCCAGAGAGCCTGACCCTGCCATCCGCACCAAGATCCCCAGCTGCTGTCTGGTGATGCAGATGAGAGGACCAGTGTGGTAGTTTCTCACAGCAGCCTCTGGCAGGACCTGGAGTGGAAGTCTTCCTTAGTCTAAAACACATCCCGAATGACTGAACATTAAAGGAGAATGTGTCTTTGACTTACAAGGCCACTTGAAGTCGACCTCCTTCCTCTTCTGGGTGTGGCCCTTGCCTGTAGCTCCGAGTGTGAGGATCTTAAGTGGGTGTGCGCTCCTGAGCCAGCCTTTACCCCAACAGCAAGTTGCCACACCGAACTGCAGACCTGGCAGCCCTTTCCAGCACCTTCCTTATCACAGTTACAGTGCAGCAAATGGGAGAGGGGGGCCAAAACCCCCAAAATTACTCTCCAAGCCAAAGAAAAACTCTGGAGTGCTCGACAGCCACTTACAGAGCTGCTCATCACATGTGTTGTTGGAACACCCAACACCAGCCTCCTGGTTATGAATGTTTCTGGAATCGAGGCTCCCTGATATGTGCCTACAGAGGCGGAGCTGCCTGAGGACATGCACCATTTACTAATATTTATACCTTAGAGTATAGGGCCAGCTTCATAACGTGGGGTCCAGTGCAGAATGAAAATGTGGGACCTGTAGTTGAGAAAGCAGGAAAAGGCCGGGCTCAGTGGCTCATGCCTGTAATCCCAGCACTTTGGGAGATTGAGGTGGGTGCATCGCTTGAGCCCAGGAATTTGAGACCAGCTTCAGAAATACAGTGAGACCTCCATCTCTACAAAAACGAAACAGCCAGATGTGGTGGTACATGCCTGTATCCCAGCTATTCAGGAGGCTGAGGCGGGAGGATCGCTTGAGCCTGGGCTTGCAGTGAGCCATGATTGTGCCACTGCCTTCCAGCCCGGGCGACAGAGCAAGACCTTGTCTCTAAACAAACAAACACACAAAAAAGGAAAACAAGAAAAGAGCTTCTTCATGTCTTCCGTGGACTTCTGGCCTGCCATAGTGTTTTTAATTTGCCACTTGACTTCAAGCTTTCCCAGGAATACGTGTCTGAAGCAAGACACCCGTGTTCACACCCCACCAGGGACATTGCACAGTTGTGGGGGAAGAAGGGGGTGCAGGAGCAAGATGGGCTGTGTCCCATTGAACTTCACTACAGAACACCAATTTAAAGATAAATGATTAGGAACTTCAAGATGTTGGCAGTAAGGCATTAAACTCCATGCCTGGCCCTTCTGAGGCGGGCTTTTTTTTTTTTTTTGAGACGGAGTCTCACTCTGTCGCCCAGGCTGGAGTGCAGTGGTGCCATCTCTGCTCACTACAAGCTCTGCCTCCTGGGTTCACGCCATTCTCCTGCCTCAGCCTCCTGAGTAGCTGGGACTACAGGCGCCTGCCACCGTGCCCGGCTAATTTTTGTTGTATTTTTTAATAGAGACAGGGTTTCACCATGTTAGCCAGGATGGTCTTCATTAGGTGTCAAAGCCCGTTTTAAGCTTCGGAGGCTTAGGTTAGAAGATTTGTGCTGAAAGGCCGGACGCGGTGGCTCACGCTTGTAATCCCAGCACTTTGGGAGGCCGAGGCGGGTGGATCACGAGGTCAGGAGATTGAGACCATCCTGGCTAACACGATGAAACCCCGTCTCTACTAAAAATACAAAAAACTAGCCGGCCGTGGTGGTCTTCAGCTTTGTCAAGCTATTTGTAATTTGTGTGCTTTAAGATGACACTTGCCACTCAGACCTCCTCCAAGGAGGGGCAGGGGAGCCCTTTCCTGGGCCTGGCACGGTGCTCCACCTCCTGCACACCTCTTTTTGGGGCGAGTCCTTGGACTGTGGGGAAGCACCCGCTGCACTCTGGGTGGTGGCAGCCTTGGGCCCTGGGCTTCCCCTTGCGGAGTCCTCAGGGTGTGAGGCACAGGGCGTTGACGCGTGTTGCTCTCAGCACAGTTGAAAAGGCCAGGTAGGGTGGGTGCATGCTTATGGGTCACTGGTGTATATAAGGACTCCTGATCATGAAAGATTGTATTATCAAGTTTCAGTACGAGGGGTCCTCCCTGTATTGTGGGCCCCTTTACCCACTGGCTGCAGGCTTAGCTGTGGACGTGCTTCTGTCTTTGTGTTTGTCCCCTGCCTTGGGACCAGCAGTTTTCCTAAATGGGGCCACTGCATCAGCCTGGGCCCCAGAGGAAGGAAACGTGGCACTGAGCAGCTACTAACAAAGATGAGCACGGTGAAGCCGAGCCAGACGTCGATTTCCAGCCCAGAGACCCAGGGGCCGCTGTGACAGCAGCAAGGTTCAGCCTGTGCTAATGGGGGGACACTGTGGGTCGGGATGGCCAGGGCCGTGCTAGAGTAACATGGTTTGGAAAACATTGTTCTGGTGAGTACCACTACATACAGGAGCGGGATGAATATTTTCCAAGGGGAGGAGAAATCTGAACTGCGTAGTGCGGCATTACCAGACTCGAGTTTCTTGGGCCATAATTTGGAAGCCCACTGACAGGATGGTGTGTAGACGTAGTGGACATCACTTGTGCTGGGTGAGTGACAGAACACAGGATCAGAGAAGGTCACTGGGTGCGAGTGTGGCCATGCCACTGCCCTGTCCTCCACAAAACTGAGCTGCACTTTTCTGGCTTAGCATGAGGCCAACTATAAGGAATACATGCCCTCGAGGAAGGTCAGGAATTGGTGAGGAATGGCAGTGAGGCAGCGTCTCGGTGGCCCTCGAGGAGGGTCGGGAATTGGTGAGGAATGGCAGCGAGGCAGCGTCTCGGTGGCCTTCGAGGGTCGGGAATTGGTGAGGAATGGCAGCGAGGCAGCGTCTCGGTGGCCTTCGAGGGTCGGGAATTTGTGAGGAATGGCAGTGAGGCAGCGTCTCGGTGGCCCTCGAGGGTCGGGAATTCGTGAGGAATGGCAGTGAGGCAGCGTTTCGTACGTTTTTAAACTGTTGGGTCCCACACTATGGTCCATGGAATCTGGCTGATGGGACTGACACAGAGACCACCCCAGGAGCAGAGACGCTGAAAGGACGGTGTCTGGAGCAGGCTTCTCAGGCTGTCTGTGGCGAAGGCCCAGTCCAACATGAACCGGTGCTTCTATCAAACACCATAAAATGATTCAAAAAATGAAGTGGCTTCCAAACACTCTCCATGTCCGCACTCCCCTCGCGACGGACCAAGGCACACGCTCCCAGCCTTGCCACAGGCCTAGACTAGCGTTGAGGTTTGCATTGGACATTTTGAAGGCTTAAAAATGTTTTTCTTTTTCTTTTGAAATTACTTCAGAATTAAAGCAAAATTGCAAAAATAGTACAGAGAACTTCCATTTTCCCAGATTCCCACTCTATTACTGTTTCACCAAACCCACATGTTCAGTCTCTCTCCCTCTCCTGAGACATTCGAGGGGCAGTTGCAAAGGTGACGCTTTTCCTGCAGGCATCCTCTTCTGTGCCCGCCCCAGTGAGCACTCTACGGCAGCTGTGGCCTGACGGCGACCTTCTCCAGGCTCCACCCACCGGCGCTCCTGCCCTTCACTGATGGGCCCTGTGTCGCGCTGACCCTTCCCATCGCTCTAATCCCCTTCTGTATGTGGCCGTCCTCAGCCTTTGTCTTCTGTGACATTGATTTTTTTTTTTTTTTCTTTTTGAGACAGAGTCTCGCTCTTTCGGCCAGGCTGGACTGCAGTGGTGCTATCTCGGCTCACTGCAAGCTCCGCCTCCCGGGTTCACGCCATTCTCCTGCCTCAGCCTCTTGAGTAGCTGAGACTACAGGCGCCCACCGCCGCGCCCGGCTAATTTTTTGTATTTTTAGTAGAGACGGAGTTTCACCGTGTTAGCCAGGGTGGTCTCGATCTCCTGACCTCGTGATCTACCCGCCTCGGCCTCCCAAAGTGCCGGAATTACAGGCATAAGCCGCCGCGCCCGGCTGACATTGATGTTTTTGAAGAGCACAGCATTAGTGATTTCGTCCAATGTCCAATTAGGATTTGTTGGATATTTCCTCTTGGTTAGATCTAGGTTAGTTACCTTTGGCAGGAACTCTGGAGGTGAAGTTGTGTCCTCTCCGGGCACCATGGCCGTGTCACCCTGGTGTCATTTTGTGCCGGGGACAGTGATGCTGGCTGTGAGCACTTGGCTGAGGCGGTTGAAGAGCGGCATCCCGAACAGGGCTCTGGAGTGCAGAGTGACCTCTGCAGCCACTCTGGTCAAGCATCTCCGTGGCTCTGTAAGCCTCCAAACCTGACAGGTGCTCTGTAGGTCACCCCGTTATGTAAAATCACAAATTGGAAAGAGTTTGTTAAATTTTCTTTCTTTTTTATTTTTGGAGACAGAGTCTCGCTCTGTTGCCGAGGCTGCAGTGCAGTGGCATGATCTCGGCTCACTGCAACCTCTGCCTCCTGAGTTCAAGCGATTCTCCTGCCTCAGTCTCCCGAGTAGCTGGGATTAGAGTCACGCGCCACCACACCTGGATAATTTTTGTATTTTTAGTAGAGATGGGGTTTCACCATGTTGGCCAGGCTGATCTTGAACTCCTGACCTCAGGTGATCTGCCCGCCATGGCCTCCCAAAGTGCTGGGATTACAGGCGTGAGCCACCGTGCCCAGCCAGACTTGTTTTTTAAATAGGCAGAAAGGAGCTCACCCATGGAGCATTTTTTTCTGAGTCGTCTGAGGTATCTGTGTCATGGCAGAAAAGGACGTCAGGAGTCTGGGGGAAGCAGGGCCATCCTGGAGGCCACAGCCCAGGCAGGTGTCAAGGCCAGAGGCAGCTCTTCTGTGCTTGCCTCTCAGAGAGACTGCCTGGGACCAGACCTGCCGCTCTGAGCTGTGTTGGCCCTGGCCTTGTCTCCGCTGCATGTCAAGGACACATGGCCTGCTCGAATGGCAGGGGCTTTTGTTATGCAGGTTCCCAGCCATGCTGTCGCTCCACAGAAGCACAAACATGGCTTTCGGGGACTTTGGATGTTTCTGGAGGGGTCTGACTCTGGGGCTGTGTTCATTAGATCCACATTCAGGGGTGTGGCTGCGAAGAGGCCCCTAGACCTTGGGATGTGCGATGAGCCCTTAAGACATGAAACACCATTGGAATCAGCTAAGCTCCAGGGACACAGCAGTTGCGCCTGTGGTGGACATTGTCCCAGAGGAACGTTTGTCCCGTTGCTGTGACGCAGATGGTGGCTGACTGTGGGGCTGCTTTCAAGTACTTTTTTTTTTATTTCCTGAGACAGAGTCTCTCTCTGTTGCCAGGTTGGAGGGCAGTGGCGTGATCTCAGCTTGCTGCAGTCTCCGCCTCCCGGGTTCATGCCATTCTCCTGCCTCAGTCTCCCGAGTAGCTGGGACTACAGGCGCCCACCACCACGCCTGGCTAATTTTTGTATTTTTAGTAGAGATGGGGTTTCGCCATGTTAGCCAGGATGGTCTCGAACTCCTGACCTCGTGATCCGCCCACCTCGGCCTCCCAAAGTGCTGGGATTACAGGCGTGAGCCACCAGACGTGGCCTCGAGTACTTTTTTGAAACTGGTTGTAGGGAATAGTTTGACAAATCGGCTAGTTGGTTGAACTTGCTTTGCATAAAGAGACATCACTAAATTTAATTCTCCTTAAAGTTGGAGACTTATTTAAATCTGATTCATTTCTGTGGGGCTGTATGATGTTGGTTAATATTGAAGTCTTGCAACAAAGTCTGGCTTTGTTCCTAAGGAACCCGTCTTTGGAGTCCTTAGAGCTTCTTCATGAGTCTGTTAATTCATAAACTCCAGACCATTGGCCTGCACATTGCATTTGTAATAATTTCCATTCCCACAAGGAACTAGAACAGGAGAAAGAGAGCCAGGCTAGAAGGATGTTTGTGACACTGAATCCAGTTTAAGTTGTTGGTTTGTTCAAGTGAAGGAAATTGAATTTTTATCAGGGCCCTCCAAATAGGTTTGAAACTGTCAGCTGCTGCGTTGCTACTGGGTCGGTTCTGATTTGTGGTTTGAGGTGCACACCCCCTCCTAGGTGCTCTGTGTCCTCTTCTGGGGTTCACGTTTCTGGTCAGTTTTTACTTAGGGATTTGCCATTCTGCTTTCTGCCACCTGGTGTTCCTTTCATGTAGTGCATCTCTTAACCTGTCCCTTCCTTCCATTTTTGGTCAGACGTCTCAGGCTTGTAAACAGATTCCTAGTCTATACTGAGCTTCATTACAAATCTTGCAGAATCCAGTAAGGTTTTTTTTTTTTTTTTCTTCTTTTCCAAGACAGTCTCGCTCTGTTGCCCAGTCTGGAGTGCAGTGGCTCGATCTGGGCTCACCGCAACCTCCGCCTCCCGGGTTCAAGCAGTTCTTCCTGCCTCAGCCTCCCGAGTAGCTGGGATTACAGGTGTGGGCCACCATGCCTGGCTAATCTTTGTAGTTTTAGTAGAGAGCGTTTCACCATATTGGCCAGGCTGGTTTTGAACTCCTGACCTCAGGTGATCTGCCCGCCTAGGCCTCCCAAAGTGCTGGGATTACAGGCGTGAGCCACCGCTCCCAGCCCCAAATAAAGTACTTTTAGGAACACACAGTGCCAGGAATTGGGATGGGCTGACTGTGTGAGACAGCCACCTCATCAGCCTAGTGTCTCCCAGACACTTAAACTCCATCATTGACCCCAAGTGCTTCTCTGAAGGAAAGTTGCAGGGCCAGGGAAGAGGCACCTCAGGCCTTGGGGAAGTCAGGGGCCCTTCCAGCCAAGACACCAGCTGCAGGTGGTCCTGCACTGAGCTCATTGCCCTGCAGCCATGTGGGGAAGACACAGGTCCCAGGAGGACCTAACCCCAGGCATCTGGTTTCGCCCCCACCTCCGTTCTGTTGTAAAATTTTGCGGCTCTTTCTAGTGTCATGAGGCAACTCATCCAAAATTATTCCACAGCTTTTAGTTTCTAGTTTTGAAAAGGGGAACAAGGATTTCCAAGGTAACTGAACTCCATAGAGAACCTGAAAACAGTTTTAATGTATCTTGTTTCGAATGTAACCTACATTCAAATAAATTATAATTATAGTGTGCGTATCCATGCAGTCACAACCCAGGTAAAAGAAATAGGTCACTGTCACCGGGCACGGCGGGTCACGCCTGTAATCCCAGCACTTTGGGAGGACAAGGCGGGCGGATCACGAGGTCAGGAGATCAAGACCATCCTGGCTAACATGGTGAAACCTCGTCTCTACTAAAAACACACACAAAAAAAATTAGCCGGGCATGGTGGCGGGCGCCTGTAGTCCCAGCTACTCGGGAGGCTGAGGCAGGAGAATGGCGTGAACCCGGGAGGCAGAGCTTGAAGTGAGCCGAGATCGCACCACTGCACTCCAGCCTGGGCGAGAGCAAGACTCTGTCTCAAAAAAAAAAAAAAAAGAGGTCATTGTCAGCACAAAAGCATAGAAAATGGCACAGTGAACCCCCCACGCCTGTCACATGATCCACGTTTTGCTAATTTCTACATCCATCTGCATGGACGGCTTTTTTTTTTTTTTAAAAACTGTCTATTGAAGTATACCGTCCATACAGAAAAGTGTGTGTATCATGCGTATGCAACTGATGAATTTTTACAGACAGGAACTCTCACTGATGCAGTCAGAATCCAGATGAAGAAAAAGCAAGTTGGCCGGGCACGGTGGCTCACGCCTGTAATCCCAGCACTTTGGGAGGCCTAGGTGGGCGGATCATGAGGTCAGGAGATTGAGACCATCCTGGCCAACATGGTGAAACCCTGTCTCTACTAAAAATACAAAAGTTAGCAGGGCGTGGTGGTGGGTGCCTGTGATGCCAGCTACTCAGGAGACTGAGGCAGGAGGATTGCTTGAACCAGGGAGTCGAAGGTTACAGTGAGCCAAGATTGCGCCATTGCACTCCAGCCTGGGCAACAGAGTGAGACTCTGTCTAAAAAAAAAAAAAAAAAACAAGTTGCCAGGACATCTGGATAGCTTTTAAATGTATTTCATGGCTTATCAACATGGAGAGGCTCACACTTAGATTAAAACACAGAGCACCTCCCTCACCTTGCTGGGGCTGGGACTGGGGCTGGGCTTGTTCTGTGGCGGCCAGGATGGAGGACGAACAGCACATCCCCATGCTTTTGGTCAGAGGCTGTGAGCAGATGGCCAGCAGCACCTTCCCGTCTCTCTCTTTTATTTATTTTTATTTTTATTTTTTTTGAGACAGAGTCTTTCTTTGTCACCCAGGCTAGAGTACAGTGGCAGGATCTTGGTTCACTGCAGCTTCCACCTCCCTGGTTCAAGTGATTCTTCAGCTTCAGCCTCCTGAATAATTGGGATTACAGGCACGTGTCACCACCCCTGGCTAATTTTTGTATTTTTAGTAGAGTCAGGGTCTCACCATGTTGGCCAGGCTCGTCTTGAACTCCTGACCTCAGGTGATCCAACTGCTTCAGCCTCCCAAAGCGCTGGGATGACAGGCGTGAGCCACCGTGTCTGGCCTCTCTTTTATTTTTATTTTTATTTTATTATTGTTATTTATTTATTTATTTATTTTTGAGACAGAGTTTTGCTCTTGTTGCCCAGGCTGGAGTGCAATGGCATGATGATCTCAGCTCACTGCAACCTCCACCTCCCAGGTTCAAGCGATTCTCCTGCCTCAGCCTCCCAAGTAGCTGGGATTACAGGCATGTACCACCATGCCTGGCTAATTTTGTATTTTTAGTAGAGATGGGGTTTCTCCATGTTAGTCAGGCTGGTCTCGAACTCCTGACCTCAGGTGATCCTCCTGCCTCAGCCTCCCAAAGTGCTGGGATGACAGGCGTGAGCTACTGAGCCTGGCCTAGTAGTACAGTGTTTGATTTGGTGTCCTGAGTGTCTGTATGTGGATGTGGAGTGCGGTCTTCCACTGAGCTTCAGTCTGAGGTTGCGCGGTTGGTGCTCGCTGTTCTACCCATCTCCACTACTGGCTGGCGACCATGCAGAGTCCACAGCTGCGCTCAGCTCAGAGCCAGTGTCATGTGCGGAGCCCAGCAGGGATGGCAGAGCCGCTTGGCATCCAAGCACCTTGCCCTGTTTGTGTCCACGTGGTTCTGTGAGAACCCCTGGGTTGTAAGCTGTTAGGCTGGTATGAGAGGGTGGGTGGTCCTAGGAACACGCCCCCACGTGGGACGGGCTGCTCATTAGCAGTGAGGAGGACTCAGGAGATGGTGGGTGGGAGTCTAGGGTGACTTTTGGATCCTGCTGGAACCTCGTGCCAGGCTGGTCTTCCTTGTTGTCCTCAGAGGTGATAGCTGTACACACACACCACCCCTCACCCACCCCCCCTTGTTTGCAGAATCTAGAAGTAATGTCTGTGTAAAGGGAGCTGAGCTTGGTCGGATCTCAGACACATGGCAGGTGATCAGTTTTATTATTTATTAGGTATTTATTTAGAGCAGTACTGAAAGCTTATTAAAAAGCTTTAGAGCAGGAAGGAAGAGGTAAAGTACACCTGGAAGAGGGCCAAGCGGGTGACTTGAGAGATTAAGTGCCAGTTTTCTTTTAAAATGTAGTGATAAACAGGTGTTTGAATTTGGAAGGTCTAAAGCCAGCAGTGAATGCCACTCAATGTGAAGTGTTGCAGATATTTGCTTTAGATAGACTTTTTTTTTTTTTTTAAATGGAGTCTCGTTCTGTCGCCCTGGCTGGAGTGCAGTGGCGGGATTTCGGCTCGCTGCAGCCTCTGCCTCCCGGGTTCAAGAGATTCTCCTGCCTCAGCTTCCTGAGTATCTGGGATTACACGTGTGTGCCACCATGCCTGGCTTATTTTTTTGTATTTTTAGTAGAGACGGGGTTTCAGTGTGTTAGCCAGGATGGTCTCGATCTCCTGACCTCATGATCTGCCTGCCTCAGCCTCCCAAAGTCCTGGAATTACAGGCATGAACCACTGTGCCCGGCCCTTCTCGCTGTTATTTAAGGGAAGCGGTCTCACTATGTTGCCCAGGCTGGTCTCAAACTATCCTCCTGTTTTGGCTTCCCAAAGTGCTAGGATTACAGGAGTGAGCCACCGTGCCCGGCCCTTCTCCCTGTTATTTAAGGGACGTGGTCTCACTGTGTGGCACAGGCTGGCTTTGAGCTCCTGGGCTCAAGCGATTCCACCCCTGGCTTTGTGATGCAGCTGGAAGCATTTTGCTATCTTTTGTTTTACTGATTCTTTTTCTTTTTGTTTCCTTTGGTTTTGATACCAGTGGTTTGTTTCTCTCTTGATCTTAGTTGATTCAGTTAATAATTTGCAAGGATGTAAAATAAAATAGAGCTTTATAGACCAAAAGATCATTGTCTTAAATATATCATTTATAGACGAGGTCAGGTACGGTGGTTCACGCCTGTAATTTCAGCACTTTGGGAGACTGAGGTGGGCGGAGCACTTGAGCCCAGGAGTTTGAGACCAGCCTGGGAAACAGAGCCTGGCATGGTGGCGTGTGCCTCTAGTCCCAGCTACTCAGGAAGTTGATGCGGAGGATTGCTTGAGCCTGCGAGTTCAAGGCTGCAGTGGGTCAGTGATCGTGCCACTGCTCTCTAGCCTGGGTCATAGGGGTCTTTGTTGGCCAGGCTAGTCTCAAATTCCTGCACTCAAGCAATCCTCCCTCCCCAGCCTCCCAAAGTGCTAGGATTACAGATGTGAGTCACTCTGCCCAGCTTTCAAACGTTTTCTCCTGAAGGTGAACAAGAAAAGAAGGTGGCTTACGTTTTCAGTGTCTTAACAGGGGTTTTAGCAGAGAAGCTTTTTCAGTTTTCATGATGGACGTGTTTTGAAGGCCAGAGCTGATGGCACTGGGGGATGGACTCCTGTATTTCTGGCCTGAGCACCTGAGTGCTGCCTGTCACTGCTGAGGGGAGTCCTGGGAGAGGACCGTGGGCTGGGAGTCTTGTTTGAGAGCCTCAGTGTTGATGCCTATGCGGGGCCAGAGTGTAGGGAGACCCTGGAGCTGGAAGTGGGGATTTTGGAGCTGTTTGGGTATGTGTAGAGTTCAAGGTCCGAGGCCTGGATGAGCCAGGAGTGAGGGTAGAGGGAGAAACTGGAGTCGAGGCCTGGAGCATTGAACATTGAACATCGGGCGGTGAAGAGGGGAGGCTCCAGTAAGGGATTGAAAAGGAGTGCTGCAAAGCGGGAACCAGAGAGTCTGATGTCCTGGACACCCAGGAGGTGGTCACTCTGTGAGGTTCTGCTGTGTCCACCAAGACCGTGGGGAGGACTGGCTGTCCTGCCTGTGCCTCACAGGGAAAGGAGAAGGGCGAGGGGAGGCAGCGGCAGCATGGCAAAGAAGCGAGTGTTGAAACCCTCGGGTGCTGCCCTTCCCGACCCCAGCTAGAGGGTTTGGAAGTGTCTCCTTGGAGACGTCCCCGAAGTGGGAGGGCCATGGCGTAGCCTCCGACCTCCACAGGCTGGAGGTGCCCCGGTGCCCCTAGGGCAGGGTGGTGGGCGGAGCCTTCCTCTGTGGCAGGGGTACCCGCACTGGGTGCACAGATGTGAGCTGGGCTGAGCCCCGCGCCGGGTGCGCAGATGTGAGCTGGGCAGAGTCCCGCGCCGGGTGCGCAGATGTGAGCTGGGCTGAGTGTGGCCGGCCACTTGTTTGCGTTGTTTGTAGACAGACAAATAGGCTGTCGTTGAACTGGGTTCGTGGTGGGGACTTAGAGACTCTCAGAGTCTATGGACTATTTTTAAATTTTATTCTTTGAAGGTATTTGGCTTGCATGTCCTTTGGTTATGTTTTACTTGAGTCATGTCAAGGAAGCTACATGAAGTGTGAACCAGAGTGTTCACTGCAAACCTTCTCCCCTGTAGCTTAATGTCCCTGGCTCTTTGTTTGCCAGAGCCAACAGTGAAAAAGGTGATAGGATTTTTTATTTAAAGAAAAGGAGGCTGGGTGCCATGGCTCACGCCTGTAATCCCAGCACTTTGGGAAGCCGAGGTGGGCGGATCACGTGAGGTCGGGAGTTCGAGACCAGCCTGACCAACATGGAGAAACCCCATCTCTGCTAAAAATACGAAATTAGCCGGGCGTGGTAGTGCATGCCTGTAATCCCAGCTACTCGGGAGGCTGAGGCAGGAGAATCGCTTGAACCTGGGAGGCGGAGGTTGCAGTGAGCAGAGATAGTGCCATTGCATTCCAGTCTGGGCGACAAGAACGAAACTCCGTGTCTAAAAAAAAAAAAAAAAAAAAAGAAAGGAATTATTTTTCTTAAGTAAGAAAACTACCACAAAGTTATTGCTTTGTGACCCAGATACATTTGTATGTTTATTTTGAAAGGAAAAATAGACACTGGGTGGTATTTGGGTTTTAAGTCTACTATAAGACCCAAAACATATTCAGGCACTTAGTTTAAAAGGAGTCATGTAGACTAAGTAGTATTTGAGTCTTTTTGCCTTTTTTTTTTTTTTTTGGTCGGGGGAGACAGTGTCTCTTGCTCAGACTGAAGTGCAGTGGCGCTATCATAGCTCACTGCAGCCTCGACCTTCTGGGCTCAAGCAATCCTCCTGCCTCAGCCTCCTGAGTATCTTGGACCACAGGCATGCACCACCACGCTTGGCTAATTTTTTGTAGTTTTTGTAGAGATGGGGTCTCGCTGTGTTGCCCAGGCTGGTCTTGACCTCCTGGACCCAAGTGATCTGCCTGCTTCAGCCTCCCAAAGTGCTGGGATTACAAGCATGAGCTATGATACCTGGCCTTGTCCGTGCTTTTAATTTTCCTGTGTGGCTGGTCTACGTAGCGTTTTCTTACTGGTGTTTTTAGTCATGAAGCACCTTAGTTGTGGTTTTGTTAGGCGACTTGTAATACGGTGAGCTGAGCTTGGAGGTGTTGCATCCATGTCCTCAGCTGCTCCAGTGTTGTGGGGGACACGTGGGGACCCTGCCCGGCCCCGGCCGGGACAGCAAAGGGTTGTGGGGGACACGTGGGGACCCTGCCCGGCCCCGGCCGGGACAGCAAAGGTGCTGATGGTGGGGGCTTTTCTTTTTCAGGTGCACGTTCAGGTTCCCGAGCACAAACATCAAGATAACATTCACTGCCCTGTCCAGCGAGAAGAGAGAGAAGCAGGAGGCGTCTGAGTCTCCGGTGAAGGCCGTGCAGCCGCACATCTCGCCCCTGACCATCAACATTCCAGACACCATGGCCCACCTCATCAGCCCTCTGCCCTCCCCCACAGGAACCATCAGGTGAGGCCATGGGGATGGGGGACTGGAGCATCCTTAGTCCCAGTGGTGGCCCCAAGTAATGCCTTTCTCCTTCCCTGGTGCTGACTTATGTGGAGAGACAGATGTGAGGTGTTGTTTAAAATATCATTGAATTTCTGCTCTGAATTTCCTGCATTATGAAATGCAGTTCCCAAAGGTTCCTGGTTGTTATTTACTCATTCCTTTTTTTTTTTTTTTTGAGAAGGAGTCTCTGTTGCCCAGGCTGGAGTGCAGTGGCGCTATCTCAGCTCACTGCAGCCTCTGCCTCCCAGGTTCAAGCAATTTTCCTGCCTTAGCCTCTTGAGTAGCTGGGACTACAGGCACCTGCCACCGCACCCAGCTAATTTTTGCATTTTTACTAGAGACAGGGCTTCACCATATTGGTCAGGCTGGTCTCGAACTCCTGACCTCAAGTGATCCGCCCACCTTAGCCTCTCCAAGTGTTGGGATTACAGGCTGAGCCACTGCACCTGGCCTGTTTACTCATTCTTTAAAAGATGTTTTTAAAGTTTTTTTTTTTTTTGAGATGGAGTTTTGTACTGTTGCCGAGGCTGGAGTGCAGTGGTGCGATCTTGGCTCACTGCAACCTTTGCCTCCCAGGTTCAAGTGATTCTCCTGCCTCAGCCTCCTGAGTAGCTGGGGCTACAGACATGTGCCACCATGCCCGGCTAATTTTTTGTATTTTTAGTAGAGACGGGATTTCACTGTGTTGGCCAGGCTGGTCTCAAACTCCTGACCTTGTGACCCACCTCCCAAAGTGCTGGGATTACAGGCGTGAGCTACCACAGCTGGCTGGTTTTGTTTGTTTTTTTGTCTTTTTGTTTTTAAGAGATGGATTGTGGCTGTCTTGCCCAGGATGAACTCAAACTCCTGGACTTAAGTGATCCTCCCGCCTTGACCTCCTGAGTAGCTAGGACAACAGACGTGCTCCACTGTGCCTGGCCTGGATTCTTTTTTTTTTGAGATGGAGTCTCGCTCTGTCGCCCAGGCTGGAGTGCAGTGGCGCAATCTCGGCTCACTGCAAGCTCCGCCTCCCGGGTTCACGCCATTCTCCTGCCTCAGCCTCTCCGAGTAGCTGGGACTACAGGCGCCCGCCACCACGCCCGGCTAATTTTTTGTATTTTTAGTAGAGACGGAATTTCATCGTGGTCTCGATCTCCCGACCTCGTGATCCGCCCGCCTCAGTCTCCCAAAGTGCTGGGATTACAAGCGTGAGCCACCGCGCCCGGCCTTGGATTCTTTTTATTGGAGTATAAATGAAAGGGCAGACAGTGGTCTAAAGTCTGAGATAGATTTTAATTTTAATTTTGAATTTTTTAGAGAGCCCACAGCCTGAAGAACCATGAGCCAATTAAACATTTTTTCTTTCTTTCTTTATTTTTTTAAAGAAGAGTAGAGAGCCCAGAAATAAACCCTCACATAATGTAGTCAATTTTTTTTTTTTTGAAACAGAGTTTCACCCTTTTTGCCCAGGCTGGAGTGCAATGCGCGGTCTTGGCTCACTGCAACCTCTGCCTCTCAGGTTCAAGCGATTCTCATGCCTCAGTCTCCTGAGTAGCTGGGATTACAGGCATGCACCACCGCGCCCTGCTAATTTTGTATTTTTAGTAGAGATGGGGTTTCTCCATGTTGGTCAGGGTGGTCTTGAAATCCTGACCTCAGGTGATCCGCCTGCTTCGGCCTCCCAAAGTGCTGGGATTACAGGCATGAGCCACCACGCCTGGCCTCATCAAATGGTTTTTGACGAGGGTGCCCACACCATTCATTCAGACTTCCCAACAAGTGGTACTAGGTAAACGGTATATCCACATGGAAGATAATGAATTTGGGCCTTTATCTTATACCATGTGCAAAAATTAACTGAAAATGGATCAAAGACCTAAATTTAAGGCCTGAAACTGTAAAATTCTTAGAACATAGGCAAAACCTATAACATTGGATTTGGTATTGATTTCTTGCATTTGATACCGAAGACACAGGCAACAAAAGAAAAAGACAAATTGAACTTCTTGAAAATTTAAAAAATTTCTGCACCAAAAGACAACATCAGTAGTAAAAAGGTTCTATAGAATGGGAGTAAGTATTTGCAAATCATACATCTGACAAGGGATTAATATCCAGATTATAGAGAGAACTCCTAAAACTCAACAACAAAGAAACAAAAGACCCAGTTCAAAAACGCGAAAGACATTCTTTCAAAGAAGATATAGAAATGGCCAATAAGAGCCGGGCGCGGTGGCTCACGCCTGTAATCCCAGCACTTTGGGAGGCCGAGGCGGGTGGATCACGAGGTCAGGGGTTCGAGACCAGCCTGACCAACATGGTGAAACCCCGTCTCTACTAAAAATACAAAAAAAAAATTAGCTGGGCGTGGTGGCGGGCGCCTGTAATCTCAGCTACTCAGGAGGCTGAGGCAGGAGAATTGCTTGAACCCGGGAGGTGGGAGGTGGGGGTTGCAGTGAGCCGAGATTGCGCCATTGCACTCTAGCCTGGGTGACAGAGCAAGACTCTGTCTCAAAAAAAAGAAAAAGAAATGGCCAATAAGGACATGAGAAGATATTCAGCATCAGTAGTTATTAGGGAAATGCCAATCAAAACACAATCAGATCCCACCTCACACCTGTTGGATTGGCTGCTATTAAAAACAAAAAACCCAGAAAATAGTGTTAGTGAGGATGTGGAGAAATTGGAACTGTTGTGTGCTGTTGCAAGGAATGCCAAACCGTGCAGCTGCTGTGGAAACAGACTAGCAGTTCCTCAAAAAACTAAAAATAGAATTACCATGTGATCCAGCAACCCCACTTCTGGATATAGACCCAAACTGAAGGCAGGGTCTTGAATTATTTGTATGCCCGTTTTCATAGCAGCCTTATGCACAATTTCCAGAGAATAGAAGACACAATGGAATATTATTCAGCCTTAAAAAGGAAGGAAGTGCTGACATTTGCTGAAACATGAATTAACCCTGAGGACATTATGGTCAGTGAAATAAGCCAGTCATTGAGATTCCTAGAGTATCACATTCGCAGAGACAGAAGGCAGAATGGAGAGGCGGCCAGGGCTGGGGGCGGGGAGGGGGAGCCAGTGTTTCGTGTGGACAGAGCTTCAGTCTGGCAAATGAGAACATCCTGGAGTGAGGTGGTGTGATGGCTGCACCTCTGTGTGAATGCGCTTCATGCTGCTGAAGTGTGCAGTTTAAAATGATTAAAATGGTAAATTTTATGTTGTGTGTGTTTTACCACAAAAGAAAAAAAAATAGGCCCCCTGGAAAAGCATCTGTTGTGCATGTGTTTGTGAAACGGAGGCATGGCCGGTGGACTCTGGTGCTGTCCGTGAGCCGCCCCGGCTGGCATCAGGGCCTTCTCGTCGCTGCCCTCTCTCCATTGCTCCTTTGCTGAGAGGCTGCCCTCTCTCTTTCCCACTTTGGTTGAATTTGGCTGAACATTAACTGAGTGGGCCGAATAGTAAATGTGCGAGTGGGTAGGCAAAAGTCAAGTCCTGCCACCCAGTGCTTATTAAGTACTACATAAAAAGGACACAGAATTCACTGGAGTAGAATGTGCCCGAGCTTACCTGAGTCACATACAGCTCACCGCCGAGCAGCAGCCTTGAAGACCCCACTTCCAAGTGTGACCGACAGCAGCGGTGGGCGCAGGGGAAGGGTCGCAGCTGCAGCCCTGAGGTTGGGTCGGCTCCCGACTCTGCCTCTCCTCCACCTGCTGCTTTCTCTTCATCCTGTGTTTCCTTGCTTGCCCTTCCCCACACCTGCACAGACCTTTGTCAGGGGGAACCCAGGTCCCCGGGGCCTCCAGGTGGAGCGAGCCTGAGCGACCTGACTTTCCAAACCTGCCATCCAGCCAGCAGGTCACTTACCTTCCTCAGGCCACACTGGTTACATCCTCCACTTGTTAGAAGTTGGCTCTTTAAACTCACAAATTGTAGATGCCACGAGTCTTTGTCATTCCTGCTTTTCCTCCAGTGCTTGAAGGATGGTTGCTGGCATTGAGTAAATACTTGTTGAATGGGTGAGTGAGTATACCAGTGGTGCATATTCATGGCGGAAAGTCTAAGAAGCCTTGCGGAGGATACGAGGCCACTGGTGTGTTGCCCTTTCCCTCCTCCTCCCCGCTTCTCCATCTCCTTGGCCCTCCTTTTGAATTGCTTCTCAGAGGTCATGCCTTTAGGTTTCTTGGTTGTTTTTTCTAGACCTTTTCTATGCATTTGCAATGTTTTTCCCCCAAAACACCTCTATAACTTACAAAATAATCTTATCTTGATATTTTTCCACTTCAATGGCTCGTTCTTTTTATTGAAGTGCAGAAAATGAGGCATCGAGAGAATCTGCAGCTCCTTGACTTACCAGAAATGCACGTGCCCTTTAATCGGCACAGAGATCAAGAATCAGAACACTCCCTGTGCCCAGTCCAACCCGGTGGGGAAAAGTGCCTGTTTGAAAACAGGGGCCTGATTCTGCGTCCCGGGTGCCCCAGCTGACCTGCTGCTGTGCCTTCAGCAGGTGTCCATGTCCACGGCTTCATCTTCAGTGGAAACACTTGCTTCACTTCAGCTCCAGGGGCCTTGGCTGGCAGACCCCTCCCATCCCCCACCGCCCCGACTTTCCCTGTCTTTTCTGTGCCCCCTGTCACAGCTCCTCAGTGAGGACCTCTGTGCCTGTCTTGTGTCACTTTGTGTCTTTAATAAGTTCTGGAACCATCCGGAGCCTCAGTTTCCTCACTGGTGAAATGAGTGGGCCACTGCCTCCCCTGAGAGCTGGTTTCACATTTCATGAGCTGACGTTTATAGAAGCAAATACCCTATTTCCACATTGCTTCTTGGGACGATCTTAAATTTCACAGATAATTTGTAAGAATCTGTGTTTCCATAGGAAATGCTGATATTCTCTTCCTTTTTTAACATTTCTGTATTTGTTTTCCCTGTAATTGGAGCCAGTTGCTGAAGCACAGTAGGATGTGTGCTCTGTGATAGACTAATAGGAAAAACCTTTTCTCTTCCACAGCGCTGCAAACTCCTGCCCCTCCAGCCCCCGGGGAGCGGGGTCTTCAGGGTACAAGGTGGGCCGAGTGATGCCATCTGACCTCAATTTAATGGCTGACAACTCACAGCCTGAAAATGAAAAGGAAGCTTCAGGTGGAGACAGCCCGAAGGTAAAGGCTTTGTAGCCTTGAAGCAGCCCCCGGGGGACAGTGTGTAGCCACAAGGCCCTCAGTGTCACCTGCCTGTCACTCACCTGCCTGTCCAGTGACAGCCCTGCCAGGGCTGGTGGGGATGTGGGCTTGATTCTGGGGTTGCTGCTGACTGTGTTCTTGGTATTGGGGTTTTGCAGGTGCACTCGTTTGGTCATTCAGCGCACATCGTAGGGTCTCCCTAATAGCAGCTGTAGGCCCAGGTGCTGAGGGCTGGGCAGACAGCGGAAGATGGAGGAGTGCTTTGGTCTTTGTGGAGCTCATGTGCGTTTGTGCTGGAGTTTAGCCCCTTGTCCCAAACTCTGAAGGTTATGCAAACGCACTCCCTGCCACTCATGTTTGTATAGGGCACGTTTGTCCCTTGTTTGGACAGCAGTTGTTGAGAGTCACACTATGACCTGGCACGTTTGTATTCTTTGACCCAGTAATTTTCCTTTTAGGACTTTGACCAAAGGAAATGGATGAAAGTTTGTATAAAACAATGGAATGCGGCTGTGTGCGGTGGCTCATGCCTGTAATCCCAGCACTTTGGGAGGCCGAGGCAGGGGGATCACTTGAGGTCAGGAGTTGGAGACCAGCCTGGTCAACATGGTTAAACCCCGCTTCTACCAAAAAAATACAAAAAGCCAGGCGTGGTGGCACGCAGCTGTAATCTCAGCTGCTCCGGAGGCTGAGGCGGGAGAATCACTTGAACCCCGGGAGACGGAGGTTGCAGTGAGCTGAGATCACGCCACTGAACTCCAGCCTGGGTGAGAGAGTGAGCTCCCGTTTAAAAAAATAAAAAAAAGAACGCAACCTCAGTGTCCCTAGGGAATGGTGATTAGGATATTGTGGTTCCACTTAGGGAATAGCATGCAAAGTATTTGCTGATATGGAAATATTCCGGATGTAATGCTGAGTGGAAGAAAGAGAGTAAGAACCATGCATGGTATTACTTGACATATTTAGGAAATGTGATCTATCCCAGCAGAACGCAGCACAGCCATGAGAATGAATAAGCCACAGCCGCGTGCATCCCCCACCTGCAGCCGACTACGGCATCTAACACAGGGTGCTAGGCAAGGAGGGTGCATCGTGTGTGGTGCCATTGCTGTCAGGCTTAAAATTGGACAGATCTAAGTTGTATTGTTTAAGGATGCAGCCAAGTGGTAAAACTTGGTAAATCCCAGCAAAATTGTGGTCACTCTAAGAAGTCAGTCAGTAGTAATGGTGGCCTCTTTGAGAAGTAGAGGTGGTGGGCTGAGAGGGCCCATACGAGCGTGTTGGGGATGCTGGTGGTGCCCTGTCTCTTGACCTAGTATACTGATGTTCAGTTTGCAACAGTCTGTTCAGCTGACATAAATGTATCATGAGCTTTTCTGTCTGTTTTATATGTTTTTCAATTTAAAAAGGTTTTAGAAACATAGAAAAAAGATCACAGGGAAGTACACCAACAGCATAGGCACAGTGACGAAGGCTTTGTTAGCTGTTTAAAGGAAGAGACGTAGCGGGCAGCGTGGCATGTACTGTAGTCACAGCTGCTGGGGAGGCTGAGGCAAGAGAATCACTTGAGTTCAAAGCTGTGGGGAGCTACAATCAATCCTTGAATAGCCACTGTACTCTAGCCTGGGCAACATAGCAAGACCCTGTCTAAAAAAAAAGAATTAGATGTGTGGAGGGTCTCCTTGTGATTACATTTTTCTGTTTAGAAAAAAAAGCGATAGGCCGGGCGCGGTGGCTCACGCCTGTAATCCCAGCACTTTGGGAGGCCGAAGTGGGAGGATCACGAGGTCAGGAGGTCGAGGCCATCCTGGCTAACACAGTGAAACCCCGTCTCTACTAAAAATACAAAAAATTAGCCGGGCGTGGTGGCGGGCGCCTGTAGTCCCAGCTATTCAGGAGGCTGAGGCAGGAGAATGGCGTGAACCCGGGAGGCAGAGTTTGCAGTGAGCCGAGATCGTGCCACTGCTCTCCAGCCTGGGCGACAGAGTGAGACCCTGTCCCCAAGAAAGAAAGAAAAGACAAACGTCCCTCTGCTCACTCTGAGCTGTTAGCGCTAAACGCGACCTGTGCTGTGGAAGCCCATGTGGGCGCATCTGATGTCCTTGCCTCCTGTCAGCCTGCCTGTTTCCCATTCCATTTGTGTTTATCCTTGAACAGTCTATAATTGTTCACTGTAAAACTTCATGTATATAGTATCATCTTGAATGTATTTTTTCATCCACCATTATCTGCTGCTCTTCATCCATGTTTACAAGTGTGTTGCCCAGAAGTTCACAACCAGGGGTGACTCCCTTTCCCAGTGGGCTTGTGCCTATCAGTGTGGGTTTCAAGTTGTCACTGTGACAGGGAGCCACCAGTGGCCTTGAAAGAGCCAGGACCAGGGATGCCAGCCTGTCAGCGGGGCACTCAGCAGCCAGGATGTCTCCGACCCCAAGGTGAAGCCTCCATGGGACTCTTCGTGGGCCAGGGGGCTCCTCCTCGTGGGCGGCAGGGGCTCCTTGTGGACGGGTATTTGGTGAGTCCAGGGCCTCTGAGCAGCCCTGGCCACCCCTGGTGCTTATGCCTGGGGAGGGGTGCTGCTGGCTCTGAGCCCTCAGCCAGCCTTACCCACCCCTCGCCTGTACCCCTGGGTTAGCTGACAGGATCTGGTCGTGGTTGAGGTGCTTTGCCTTGGACTCACTGAGGTCAAGCAGCCTTTATTTCTTCATTTTTGACATTTGCATTTTTTCCTTATGTAATTTTTAATGTTCTTTATAGTTTTCCATTTGTGTCCTCCATGTTTTCAAATTATATTACTTTTATAGTAAGAAAAATGAGGTATCAGGCTGGGTGCAGTGGCTCAAACCTGTAATCCCATCACTTTGGGAGGCCGAGGCGGGCAGATCACCTGAGGTCAGGAGTTTGAGACCAGCCTGGCCAACATGGTGAAACTCCGTCTCTACTAAAACCACAAAAATTAGCCGGGCCTGGTGGCAAGTGCCTGTAATCCCAGCTATTTGGGAGGCTGAGGCAGGAGAATTGCTTGAACCCGGTAGGCAGAGGTTGCGGTGAAGCGAGATCGTGCCACTGCACTCCAGCCTGGGCGACATAGCAAGACTCTGTCTCAAAAAAAAGAAAAATGAGGCATCAGAGGAACACTTAAAAGCACTGAGAATCTTTAAATCTGGTAAATTTAATACAAAATGTGGTAACTTCAATATTCTTTTTTTGTTTGTTTTTTTTAAATACAGGATGATTCAAAGCCACCTTACTCCTATGCACAACTAATAGTACAAGCAATTACAATGGCTCCTGACAAACAGCTCACCCTGAACGGAATTTATACACACATCACTAAAAATTATCCCTACTACAGGACTGCGGACAAGGGCTGGCAGGTAAGTGCCTTTCAGTTTGCTGTTACATAGAGGCTAACGGACACCAAGAAGAAAGTGGAGCGGCTGCTGCATGTAACGCAGGCACAGGGTAGGAAGGTGGGGGGGGGTTGGAGCCTCCGGTGCTGAGAGGAAGAGGAGTTGGGGGCCGGTGCTGCCGTGCTCTGCCTCACCTTCTTCGTGTGGAGCAGAAGGAAGCATGGTTCTGGAAGAGCGCCCGGGCCTGCGTGCTTTACTGTTGTGGAGATTCATGTGTCTGCATAGGATTTGTGAAGTGTGGATTGTTTATTTCCCTTTGACCAATGCAGTTCATATTTGAAATGTAGGAGAAATTTAAAACCCAGCCTGTCCTTCCCTTTGGCATTCTCCTGTCTTCCTCATCTAGTCCTGCTAATGGACAGAAGTTTTGAAGTTTGCAGAGACAGTTTTCAAACCACGTTTTACCAAGGAACACTTAGAAGACATCTTAACCAATTGGCCGGGGTAAAAAACAGATGAACGTGGTGTGCCCTGTCTCAGCTGGGGAGCCCACCTGCTCGTGGAACCCCGGGGCTACCCGCAAAAGACACTTTGAAATCTGTAAAATACTCCTTTTGGTCAGCTCACACACCAATAATTTTTTTTTTTTGTTTTGAGTCAGAGTCTCACTCTGTTATGCCAATAATTTTAACCCTTTAGGCTATGTAGGTTTTTTCTCTGTGTATCTGTGTTGTGTTGGCTGTTTACTGGATGTATACGAGAATCTTGCTATTTGAAATAATTTGGCAGTGGGTAGGTTTGAAATATAGAATATTAAAAACATAGTGAGAGAAGAAATGTATGTATGCTTATAGTTTTTTAATTCATTAAGTAACCAGGAACATCTATAGAATTTCTTTGAGGCCTTCATTTAATGAGTAAATGATCCTGAAAAAAACATCTAAACTATGTGGCTTAGTGGTAAGGGTGGTGCAGGGGCAACTGTTTTCTATTTATTGAAGGGAAAAAACCTTTTTTCTTTTAACTGCAGATGTATAAACATGTTATATTAAAAAATAGCCCACCGGCTGGGCACAGTAACTCATGCCTATAATTCTAGCACTTTGAGAGCTGAGGCACGTGGATCACGTGACTCTAGGATTTCGAGAGCAGCCTGGGCAACATGGCGAGACCCTGTCTCTACAAAAAATAAAAAAAAAATTAGCTGAGTGTGGTGGCTCACGCTTGTGGTCCCAGCTACTCCAGAGGCTGAGGTGGGAGGATCACCTGAGCCCAGGAAGCAGAGGTTACAGATAGCTGTGATCACACCACTGCACTCCAGCCTGGGCGACAGAGCAAGACCCTGTCTCAAAAAGAAGGAAAAAGCCTACCAGCCACGTCTTCCATATTTCCTTTGTGGAGGGGCTTGGGGGTCTTTAATCATGGAAGGTACGGAATGAGACCCAGCCTCCCCTCTGGCCCACCTTGTGCCCTCCCACCCCCATACCTGGAGTATCTACACCCTGTCCTGCCTGCCTTCCTATTTATATAGCAAGGGGGCATCTCTTAATTGACCATTAGGAAAATGCTGGATTTGGAGAGTAGTTCCATATTCAGTTACATGTCAGGGTCTCTTAACATATTGCATGCTAAATTCTGGCCACATTTACTCTATAAAACTGAGGCTATGCTTCAAACTATATATACACACACACACACACGCACACACACGCGCGCACACACGCGCGCACACACACTTACACTCACTCTTACACACTTACACGCACACTCACACACACTCTTACACACACACACTCGTACACACTCTCTTACACACACACACACACAAAACCAGACAATCACTTCTACCCATGTTCCAGTGACCATGGCTTTATGGCTTTGTCAAGGAGAGAAACCACATGGGGTCCAGCTTGCTCTGTGGGAGTGTGTGAGGGTCCCTCAGAGTTTACAGCTTATTCTGATGGTTTGAGATACCAGTTACCTGGGGCTTTGTGAATGTTTTTCTAAGGAGCTTTATTAGACTTTAATATGTTTCTCTTAAGTGGTGTTTCTGTGTGTTTTTCTAACATCCGTTTATTTGAGAACTACCTATGAAGAGGACAAGGCTTTCTTGCTAAAGAGGGTGGATGGATAAAGGCCTGGCCTCAGTTTTGGGGGGACCCAAGTCAGGACAGGCCTTTTGGGGAGCAGAACCCTTGGAGCAAGGCTCTCCTGGACCACAGTCGTGAAGTGGCGAGGACCCCACGGGACCCCTCATGCATGCACTGCTTTCTGTCGTCTATTGCAGGTGCCTGCACAGCTCACGTCGGCAGGGAATGACAGTCACACGTCAGGCACCCTTCTCTGCTGAACTGCTCTTAACTTGTTTCTGTTGAAACATTTTCTTTCCTGTCTAGATCAAGGTCTGTAAGTCTACAGCTGCATCTCTTTCCCCAGTAAGGTTGCTCCTGTGTCATTTCACACCTCGTGGCTCCAGCTAATTAAGTGGGAGAGGGATTGGTTTCTGCAGATTCCCCCTAGTTCATGGACATGTACTCTTTCTTTTTTTTTTTTTTTTTTTGAGACAGTTTTGCTCTTGTTGCCCAGGCTGGAGTGCAATGGCGCGATCTCGGCTCACTGCAACTTCCGCCTCCCAGGTTCAAGCGATTCTCTTGCCTCAGCCTCATGAGTAGCTGGGACTACAGGCGTGAGCCGCCACACCCGGCTAATTTTGTATTTTTAGTAGAGATGGGGTTTCTCCATGTTGGTCAGGCTTGTGTTGAACTCCCGACCTCAGGTGATCTGCCTGCCTTGGTCTCCCAAAGTGCTGGGATTACAGCCGTGAGTCACCGCGCCTGGCCAATGTACTCTTAATTTCTTTCTGTCCTCAGCTGTACCCTTGGCTGTCGGAATACTGACCCTCACGGGCTCTTCCTCTGCCATGAGATTCTCTGAGCCACCCTTCCCTGTGCGTCAGACCTTATTCTGACTTCGTCCCTCCTGGCTTACAACAAAAGCCAGGTATTTTGCATTGTCTACCTATGGTATAGCTTTTTGGTCAATCCACAGAGGACATCTGAGGGTGAAATGAGATGGTCTGAGGAATCCTATTTGAAAAGATGCCATATATCTTTCCTTTGTTTGCATTTACCTCCTATGATTTGATTTTTTCATGGTACAAAAGTATTTAATAAGTGACACTTTAGTACAGAAAAACACGGAGCTTGTAGCTTGTCCTTTAAAACCAGGATGGCCAAGTGAAAAGTCAGTACGGATTCTTACTTTTACTATTAAAAAAAGAAATCAAAGGGACACTGGGCATTGAACTACTATGTTTTTTCCTCTTTCTAGAGATGACATACGTGTTTTCTGATAAGTAATGTACCACACATTGCACTAAAGCAAAGCAGCAAACAGCCAGTAAAGCTGTGCCCTGCCTGCTGCTCCCGCCAGGCTGGACCAGTGGAACAGCATCTCGGTAGGAGAGGAAGAAAATGCAGAGTCCCTAACCCAGAGAGCCTAACAAACTGGTTTATACAGAAAGGATCTTCAGCAAACACACAAACTCACTAACATGCTGTAAGAATGTTTTAGTCTATTTCTAGCACACAGCATACATTCATAGGTGCCCAGTCAAATAGGAACGAACGCCAATGTAGAAAGCATTTTTGCCTTCACAGCATTAACACCTAAAAAGCACACGGCATATAATACTTTGATCTTTAAGTGGATAATCATGGAAGTCCCAAGATCATATCCACTAGATTAGCCTGAGTATTCATCTATAAAAATATATATTTTTAAAATAATGCTTAAAAGAGACTTCTAGTAGAAACAGTGGGACTACATCAGGACCAGAAGTCAGTGACACAAGGACTGCAAATGTTAAGACTAGGAGTGGCTTTTCACGTGGAGCTTTTATGTAGAGGACGTCTCTTTCTGTTGATTCCTACAGCCATGACAAGCTGTGATCACAGGAGATTCTGGAATCTCAAACTGGGCTTGAGTAACACCCTAGATAGACACCAGGAACCCCACTGAGGCTGAAGTACCGAAACTGTGACCCCTGTGAGAAAGAGAGAGAGATGCACATGCACAGAGTTTCACATAGAGCCTGCTGGGACAGAGGGTGGCGGTGCGTTCGTCCACACGTCCACACCAGCGTGTGTGCTCGGGGAAGGACCCCCCCAGGTGGAGTGCTGGACATGGGCTCGCTCCAGAGGCGTCTGACTCAGAAGCTCCTGAGAGAAGTGTCTCCTTGAGGAGGGGAGGAGTACTGCGGTTAATGAATACGAGAAGGTGTTTCAGGAGAAATAGGTCTGGGAGGGTTAGGTCATTTTGGTTTTGACCTGTCAATATTTAACATAAATGAAGAATTACAAAACAGAGTCAGTCTTTTTCCAAGATGTATTCTGTCATCAAGAGCTGAGCCTGTTGGGCTGGTGACATCCAGAATGTTCCAATTCATTGGCTGGAGGGAGGACCCAGTGCTGCAGATTATTCTGGGAAGCTGGCACAGAAGATGATTGACACAACGAAATGACCACTAAGCCACTGCTTAGGTCTAGTCCTCGGCCTTCTTTTTCTGCTCTGTAGTCCAAAACTGTGAAGGTAGCAGCATGTCGAATATGTCACCAGCTGCTTCATTTTTATGGTGCTGTAATGTGGTGGTGAAAGCTGCCATGTTGAATCCAGGAATCTGCTCCAGCAGCTGTTCTTCAATATATTTTTCTACCAAAAAAATGTATTCAGGCTGGGCGCGGTGGTTCACGCCTGTAATCCCAGCACATTGGGAGGCTGTGGCTGGCAGATCACCTGTGGTCGGGGGTTCGAGACCAGATGACCAACATGGAGAAACCATGTCTCTACTAAAAATACAATATTATTAGCTGGGCGTGGTGGTACGTGCCTGTAATCCTAGCTACTCAGGAGGCTGAAGCAGGAGAATTGCTTGAACCCACGTGGCGGAGATTGCGGTGAGCTGATACCGCGTAATTGCACTCCAGCCTGGGCAACAAGAGCAAAACTCCATCTCAAAAAAAAGAAAAAGAAAAAAAGAAATGTGTTCATTAAAAATAGGTGTGTAGGTGAGTTTATTCTCTTCCATGTCTTCAAACTCGAGGTAGTACTTGTCCATGAAATTTCTCTGTAATAACTGGAACCCGTTATCCATGCTAATGTCCTCTAAATATCCAACCACAACAGCAAATTCATCAGAGGTGGAGGAGAAAGACAGCACAAAGCTCTCTTCTTCTAAGGCGTCCATCACTGCAGCCCCGAATAGGCTCCTACCCTGCCTGCGGCCCAACCTGCATACAGGGCGCGGCGGGCGGCCGGTTTAAGGCCTCGCAGCCAAGGCCGCGGCCTGCTCACTGCCCAGTCACGGCAGCACCTGCGTGCCAGGCCCAGCCCTGGGTTAGGGCCCCGCCGGGCCCTCTGTGTGTACTGCCAACACCGCGGGTCAAGGCCTCGGTGACTCCAAAATGATTTTTTATGGTTTTATAATTTTACTTAACCCAGAATTGAGATAATTGTTATGACTATGAAAAGTTTGAAAAGACGAGTCTCTCAGCCTCCAAAGGGACTAGAGCTGGTTCCTTTTATTTATTTTTATTTTATTTTATTTTTATTTTTTGGGGACAGAGTCTCACTCTGTCGCCCAGGCTGGAGTGCAGTGGCGCGATCTCAGCTCACTGCAACCTTTGCCTCCCGGGTTCAAGTGATTCTCCATCCTCAGCCTCCTGAGTAGCTGGGACTATAGGTGCATGCCACCACCCCCGGCTAATTTTTGTGTTTTTACTAGAGATGGGATTTTGCCATGTTGGCCAGGCTGGTCTCGAACTCCTGACCTCAAGTGATCCACCCGCCTTGGCCTCCCACAGTGCTGGGATTATAGGTATGAGCCACTGCACCCATCACTTGATCTCTTTTAAAGGGAGGACTGTGCTCTGGACTCATCCTCACCCTTGCACTTTTGGAAGCGTTCCTGGACATTAGACCCATCCTCTGAAAGGAACTTGGCCTGTTCCTTCTCCTCAGTTTCTGTACACATCCTTACTGTGCAGAATGCACACTGGAGGGCACCCAGGGCTGGGTGAGGTTAAACAGACAAACTGTCCTTGAGAAACGTGAGGTCTGCTTAGGAAGGCTGCAGGAAGGCACAGAGGAGAGCCCCGGAAGGGAGGGAGCTGGTGCCCAGGGAGGGCTGATTTTCAGCAGACGCTCAATTCGGAAAGCCTTTGGGGGAAAGATAATTTGCTCAGAATTGCAAATCCTTTTCTTCCTGTTTAGCGTTAAAGAGTAACAGCCCACATTTTCTCTGAAAGCTTTAAAATTTCTGAATCATTAGAGTCCAGTCAATGTGGTTTTAATACATGTAGCAACAGAATGAAGGAACATCCATCCTGGGTTTGATCAAATTACAACGGCCTTAAATTACCTTAGAAACATAGTTACTTTATTCTATTTGTGTCTACATTAAATGTCTCATTAATTCCTCATACTTTCTGGAGTCTAGTTGGCTGGCAAATCACAAGTAATCTTTCCTCATTTGCCCTTGGAGTTGTTGTCAGGGAGATGGATTGGAGAATAAAATAGGTTAGAATCTATTCTGATGCTGCGGACTGGGTTCTTTTACGTTTTCAGGACAGAAAATAGCAGCTCCCCAATTCCGCAGACTTACTTTGCGTCTCGTAAGTGATGGTAGTGGTGACGCAGGGGCAGGGCTTCTGGCCCGTGTCACGTTCTTCTGCTCACATGGCTGGAGTCTGGCCCCGAAGTCACCTTTTCTGCTTCCAGATTCCCACTGTGCTAACCTTCTTTCCTCCTAACAGCATGCAAATTAAATGACTCCACATCAGTCAGTACAGCCACAGCCTTCACTTCGGGGCTTGTTGACTGTTGTCTGCTCTTCAGCCTCGGACCCTGTGTGGGGCAGTTCTTTCTGAGTCCCCGCTTAGGAGGACTGGTCCTGGTAGAACAGCGAGAGGGGAAGTCGTCCTTCTCAGGCAGTGGCTGGGATTGCCGTTTGCACTGCTTGAGGGTTTTATGTTACCATCGTCTGGGTTTGCTTTTCTTCAGTCACAGTCTCAGAATCTACCTTCTACTTCACAATTAAAATTGGTCACAGTCTCAGAATCTAGCTTCTACTTCACACTTACAATTCTGAGAGCAGTTGGCAAAGCTTTGCCTTCTCTGTCTTTGTCGGGGCACCAATAACAGTCACGTTTGATTTTCTGGAGGAATTGATAGAAAGATTGGGCGTCAGCTAAAGCCAAATAAAACATTATAGCAGGTATCTGTGGTTATTAGAATATTTGAAATCTCATCTGATGCCCTTACCTGTAAACAGTTTCACAAATCCCACACACGGCCTAGCCCACCTCTCCATGTCAGCCATGAAGTAGCTCCCATCCACAGGGCCCAAAGGCGTTATGATGGCACTTGAACAGCCCCCGAGATTGGTTGTAAAGTGTTATTTTATATGTTGGATTTCTTTGACAATTTGGAAATTCAGGCTGAGGCTTGCAATTCTAATGTTAATTGGGGAATTTAGAAATGACTTTTTGGATAGCTCCAGATTTTGTTTGGAGTGATCACCATTTTAACACTTTAATAGCTTAATTTTAAATCTACAGATTAATGTAAATTCACGAAATGTTTCTGTGAACCCATGACTTTCGTCCGGCTTTGGCTGTGATGGTGCAGCCTGAATCAGGTCACAGCGGGGGCTTTCTTCAGGTTGTCTGTAAACCCTTAGCTGGGCTTTTTTTTTTTGAGATAGAGTCTTGCCTCTATTGCCCAGGCTGGAGTGCAGTGGTGCGATCTGGGCTCACTGCAACCTCCTCCTCTCAAGTTCAAGCGATTCTGCAGCTTCAGCATCCTGAGTAGCTGGGACTGCAGGTGTGGGCCACTGTGCCTGGATGATTTTTGTACGGTTTTTTTTTTTTTTTGAGGTGGAGTCACACTGTGTCGCCCAGGCTGGAGTGCAGTGGCGTAGTCTCGGCTCACTGCAAGCTCCGCCTCCCGGGTTCATGCCATTCTCCTGTCTCAGCCTCCCGAGCAGCTGGGACTACAGGTGCCCGCCACTACACCCCGCTAATTTTTTTTATTTTTAGTAGAGGCGGGGTTTCACCGTGTTAGCCAGGATGGTCTCGATCTCCTGACCTCGTGATCTGCCCGCCTCAGCGTCCCAAAGTGCTGGGATTACAGGCGTGAGCCACTGCACCCGGTCGATTTTTGTATGTTCAGTAGAGATGGGGTTTCACCATGTTGGCCAGACTGCTCTCAAACTCCTGACCTCAGCTGAGCCACCATGCCCGTCTGGCTTTTTGTAATAGAAGGAATGATGCACTGATGAGGAGCTGGGAGGGAAATTTTTCCTGTTTACCTTACGAAATTATTTCAAAGATCAAATAAAAAAACAGGCACTTTGCCAAGTCCTCTCTTCCTGGACGATGGTGTCCATCTGATTTTCAGCCTCCTGCTCATTTTTCTTTTTTGCTGGTTTACCGAATACTTTATACTGGATTAATTTACTTTTAATGGCATGACAGATTCTGTAAACTAATTCTGTGCGAAAAAGTATTTTAACAGAATGGCTCACATCAGCTGTTTGTCTCTAAGCAGGGAGAGGTTGGCAGCTAAGTCATTGCCTCCACCTGGAATGCTCTGTGCTGACAGTTGCAGTCCTGGGTTTCCCACCTTGAAAGGAGATGGAGTCAGAAATGGCCTCTGTCCTCGCTGTGCGGATTGCTCATCCCTCCTGTTCCCAGCCCCCCACCCTGCCTCCCGGGCCCGTTCTGCCACAGAGTACGCCGTCCTTTCCTCTTTGGAAGCTCATAGCAGCCTTGGGCTGAAGGGCTCAAACCCCAGGCTGCTACTTCCCTTGAGAATTGCTCACCAAAGGCGGGAGGGCTGCTCCTTCCACACAGCACAGCCTGTAAACGTCACTGTCTGTCATCGTTTGTAAGCATGATGACTGGGTTTCACGCTCCTCCATAGGATGGGCCTCCCTCGGACCTTGTTACGTTGTCAGCACATTACTTGTGTGACGCAAAAGAAAAGAAAATTCACTCTCGCAGTCTGCCAGGCCCAACATGCAGGTTTCTGCTTTGCAGGGCACTAAAACAAGGACACGTTTTTATTTCTCAGCAAATAAATATATGAATTCTACGTATTTTTTTATGTTTCATAGAATTCAATTCGCCACAATCTCTCTCTGAATCGTTATTTCATCAAAGTGCCGCGTTCCCAGGAAGAACCAGGCAAAGGCTCATTCTGGAGGATCGACCCAGCCTCTGAAAGCAAATTAATAGAACAGGCTTTTAGGAAACGACGGCCTAGGGGCGTGCCCTGCTTTCGAACCCCTCTGGGACCGCTCTCTTCTAGGTAAGGAAAAAGAAGAACAAAAGGCCTCACTTCATGCTCACTAAACTTACCTTCAGTATATTGGGAAAATTTCCTTTTGAAAATGAAGGAACTACCAAATGCCTTATGACTAAATGTTGGGATGGGGATTTGAGCAAAAGTGATGGGTGCTGCCCAGGTGTTTCTGGTTCTAGTGGTGGAAACATTCGAGACGATTTGCAAAGTTTAAACTGCACTCAATGCAGTGATTGTTGCTTCATGGGGCTCATCGCATGTTCATACCAGAGCCACGTTGACGTTTTTCCTTTCCTTTGCACAGGAAAAGTTCTTTAAAACTACTTTTCAGGCCGGGTGCGGTGGCTCACGCCTGTAATCCCAGCACTTTGGGAGGCCGAGGCGGGCAGATCACCTGAAGTCAGGAGGTCGAGATCAGCCTGGCCAATATGGTCAAACCCCGTCTCTACTAAAAATACAAAAAAATTAGCCGGGCGCGGTGGCGGGCGCCTGTAGTCCCAGCTACTCGGGAGCCTGAGGCAGGAGAATCGCTTGAACCCGGGAAGGCATCTAGCCTGGGCAAAACAGTGACACTCCGTCTCAAAACAAAAACACACTACTTTTTAGCTGCTTCAGCTCGAGTTGACTTACACAGTGTTAATTTGCCTGAGTTTAAATACTTATTTTTAGCTTCATGAATACTGTTTGTTTGTTTTTGAGACGGAGTCTCGCTCTGTCACCCAGGCTGGAGTGCAGTGGCGCGATCTCGGCTCACTGCAAGCTCTGCCTCCCGGGTTCACGCCATTCTCCTGCCTCAGCCTCTCCGAGTAGCTGGGACTACAGGCGCCCGCCACCACGCCCGGCTAATTTTTTGTATTTTTAGTAGAGACAGGGTTTCACCGTGGTCTCGATCTCCTGACCTCGTGACCCACCCGCCTCGGCCTCCCAAAGTGCTGGGATTACAAGCGTGAGCCACCGCGCCCGGCCATGAATACTGTTTTTAACCAAAAAAAATTAAGCGTAATGTAAGTCTTAAGTGCCCACGGACTTGCCCGCTGCTGGCTGCTACTGTCTGTGCACAGGAGCTGCTTAGAGAGGGCAGCCAGCTCTGCCCCACAGCCATGCCGCGTGTCTGGGTGAGGGGCCCGTGATGGCTCTGTCACACACAGGCTGAGCCTGTCTTCCAGAGTTCACAGGCGTACAGAGAAGTAGAACTTACACAACAGTACCTGGTTGTCAGGAGACAAATGACACCCCCTTTGCAAAGTGCACTTATTAAAACAGCAAGTGCTTTCTGAGTGCGTCACCTGTAAAAATGCAATGTCTTCTTCTTGGTGACACAGGAGTGCCCCAGCCTCTCCCAATCACGCTGGAGTGCTGTCTGCTCACTCTAGTGGCGCCCAGACCCCTGAGAGCCTGTCGAGGGAAGGTTCGCCGGCCCCCCTGGAGCCTGAGCCTGGCGCCGCACAGCCCAAACTCGCTGTCATCCAGGAAGCCCGGTTTGCCCAGAGCGCCCCAGGTGAGACAGCGGGAGAGGAAGCGAGGGCCAGACAGCGTGAGCCAGACGCGGACGCCTGGGCTCCACAGAGAAGAAATAGCCGGACTGAAGGCCTGCCTGTCGCTCTGTACCTCATACTCATACCTGAGTGTGATTTTATAGGCCTTGGAAAACTAATAGCACTGGGAGTGTTTTTTAAAAATCAATGAACGTTCTTTAAACGGCACTGTGAGTAGATGCCTGAAATAACTTAGAATTAACCTGTTTCTTAGTTTGTCATTCAAAAATCCATGAAACACCCTCCACACCCCCCACCCCCGGCAAAACAACAACAACAACAACAACAAAAAAACATGAAGTAGACAAACCAGACACTGGAAGCAAAAACGTCCGTTTTTTTTTTTTTTTGGAGACAGAGTCTCACCTTGTCACCAGGCTGGAATGCAGTGGCGCGATCTTGGCTCATTGCAACCTCTGCCTCCCAGGTTCAAAGAATTCTCCTGCCTCAGCTTCCTGAGTAGCTGGGACTACAGGCACACACCACCACGCCCAGCTAATTTTTGTATTTTTAGTAGAGATGGGGTTTCACCATGTTGGCCAGGATGGTCTCGATCTCCTGACCTCGTGACCTCGTGATCCACCCGCCTTCACCTCCCAAAGTGCTGAGCATACAGGCGTGAGCCACCATGCCCAGCCTAACATGTCCATTTTAAGGAATAGGTAAAACAGTTTGCAGTTTACTTAGAAAGTCATAATGTGGAATAAAAATGTGTGCCCTGGGGAATTAAACAAACAAACATAGTGTGGAAATGTGTCCAAACTAAGTCTGTTACAGTTGACAGAAAGTGAATTAGATCAATTGGGATTCCTGGCCCTGCTGGGCCAGAGAACAGCCCTCCCCTGCCCACTGGCGGTGGCCCCTGACAGCCATGTCTCCCTCTCTGCTCTAAGCCCCCAAACCACAAAGGGCAGAGGCTGGGTGCCAGAGGCTCTATGACAGCCCCACTCTGTTTTTGAACTTTCTGCTTCCCTTCCCCTCGTTACGGGAGGAAGGTGTTGATCCTAGGTGAGTGTGGCCCTCGTCTTTCTGGCCTACAGGGGCACTTTCTTCTTTTTTATTTTTATTTTTTTGTTCGTTTGTCTTGAGACAAGGTCTTGCTCTGTCACTCATGCTGGAGTACAGTGACGTGTTCTTGGCTCACTGCAGTCTCCACCTTCCAGGCTCAAGCAGTCCTCCCTCCTCAGTCTCCCAAATAGCTGGGGCTGCAGGCACACACTAACATGCCCAGTTAACATTTGTCGTAGAGACAGGGTCTCCCTATGCCCAGGCTGAACTCAAACTCCTCCCACCTCAGCCTCCCAAAGTGCTGGGATTACAGGCGTGAGCTACTGCGCCCAGCCCAGTTTCCTCTTATATTGAGTACTGACATTTTATTTTTCATAAAGAAAGAACTGTGGGAAGAGGTGTTAACAGATATCTAAATAGAGCCAAAATTGCATTTTTAGCAGTTAGAGATGGGAATTAAATACCCTATTAAGATATTACACCTCCCTCATTCTTAGTAACTTTACTATTTTGAGGTGAAATAAGGCCATGTCCTGTATTTGAAATTAAAGTTTGTATGTTGCTTGTCAGTGCTGAATGTGAGAACCTTTGTTTGTAGAAGTCAGTATCTGTAAGTGTCAGTCCTGCTGTGTCTTTCACCAGGGTCACCTCTGTCCAGTCAGCCAGTCTTAATCACCGTCCAGCGGCAGCTACCACAGGCCATCAAGCCTGTCACCTACACTGTGGCCACCCCAGTGACCACCTCGACCTCCCAGCCACCCGTCGTGCAGACGGTTCACGTCGTCCACCAGATCCCAGCGGTGTCGGTCACCAGTGTGGCCGGACTGGCCCCAGCGAACACGTACACTGTCTCTGGACAAGCCGTGGTCACCCCGGCAGCCGTGCTGGCCCCTCCTAAGGCAGAGCCCCAGGAGAACGGAGACCACAGGGAAGTCAAAGGTAGGCAGGGGAGCAAAGGAGAGGGGAGATCACAGGGAAGTCAAAGGTGGGCAGTGGGGGAAAGGAGGAGAGGGGAGATCACAGGGAGGTCAAAGGTGGTCCAGCGGGGGGGAAAGGAGCTCGAGAGGGGAGATCACAGGGAGGTCAGAGGTGGGCCGGGGCGGGGAAGGAAGAGAGGGGAGACCACAGGGAGGTCAAAGGTGGGCCTGCGGGGAAAGGAGGAGAGGCTGCCCCATCGGCCTTAAACTCTTGGAAGTCCATAAGATTTGCTCATCCTTGGCCGGGTGCAGTGGCTCACACCTGTAATCCCAGCACTTTGGGGGGCTGAGACAGTCAGATCACCTGAGGTCAGGAGTTCGAGACCAGCCTGACCAGCATGGAGAAACCCCGTCTCTACTAAAAATACAAAATCAGCTGGGCGTGGTGGCGGATGCCTGTAATCCCAGCTACTCAGGAGGCTGAGGCAGGAGAATCACATGAACCCGGAAGGTGGAGGTTGCAGTGAGTTGAGGTTGCGCCATTGGACTCCAGCTTGGGTAACAAGAGCGAAACTCTGTCTCAAAAAACAAAACAAGGTTTCCTCATCTTTTTCTCATTTGCTGTTTGTTTTAGAGACATTTTCTAGCAGGCGTGATAGCCATCTGGTTATTATGTTTTAAACTGGCAAGACTTTTATTTGCTTTCCAGTAATACGAATGTTGTTTCTTTTCCTTTTAATTTCAGTGAAAGTAGAGCCTATTCCCGCCATTGGCCATGCCACGCTCGGCACTGCCAGCCGGATCATTCAGACGGCACAGACCACCCCGGTCCAGACGGTGACCATAGTACAACAGGCACCTCTAGGTCAACACCAGCTACCAATAAAAACTGTAACACAAAACGGCACTCACATGGCATCAGTGCCCACTGCGGTCCACGGCCAGGTGAACAACGGTAAGACGTGCCGGTCGGCTCCCCGTGGGTGTGGGTACGGGGAGCAGAGACCCTTCTCACTCGGTGTTTTGGTTCTGACTGTAACAATTTTAACTTTTGTCGGAGGAAATGTTTGCATTTTGAAGCTGCGGGAAATCTAGTAATGCTGTAGGAAGTGGTCGTGGAGTCGGTTGTCACGGGATTCCCGTTGGAGGAGCTACCTGAAAAGAGATGAGAGTTTCTAATACGTTGAGAGAGAAAAATACGCTCGCCTCTTGTAGATTCCTGGGTGTGGCCTGGAAGCAGCCTGAAATGGTGGTAGGCTGAGGCCCGCCAAGCTCCGCTGTGGAGCCGCCACCTGTCTTTTCACTTGGCCTTGCGCGCCGTGTGGCGGTGCTGTGCTGCCGAGGGTGGGAGAGGGGCTGCTTTTCTGTGCGCTTTGCTCTCAAAGTCCGTCGGAGGCCGGTGCACAGAAAACTGCACGGATGTTCTGACACTGACAGGTGGAGACACCAGAACCTCCGCGCTGACACCAGGCTGTCTGCCTTCGCCCTGCCCTGTGGAGCGTGGAAAGGGTGGGAGTCCCTGCCGGGGACTCGGCAGAGTCAACTCTGGCGCTGGGGCCTGGCTCAGGTGTGAGCTCCCGCTGCCCTGGGTCGGGTACATGCTCCCGCTGCTCTGGCTCAGGTGTGAGCTCCCGCTGCCCTGGGTCGGGTACATGCTCCCGCTGCCCTGGGTCGGGTACATGCTCCCGCTGCCCTGGGTCGGGTACATGCTCCCGCTGCCCTGGGTCGGGTACATGCTCCCGCTGCCCTGGGTCGGGTACATGCTCCCGCTGCTCTGGGTTGGGTACATGCGGGCTGTTGGTGGCTGCGTAGCTGATCCCGGAGCTTGTAGGATCTCAAGCAGGCAGATCCGAAGCTACCAACTAAAACTGTCTCTGTGCCCACGACACACTTTCTTTGAAAGAGGGTACAGGTCAGAAGGCTTTATCACGACATTTGAATCCTTACCGAACGTTACAAACAGGGACCTTCAAGCCTGCAGGTACCTCCTGCTCTGACTCAGCACCATCGTGCCTCTCTCCAAATTTATGGAAGAACAAGGTCTGGAACCTTTTCTAGGGAAGACTAACTACCTGAGGGTTTTTTTGTTTTTAAGTAATAGCAACATATGCTGCCCGTAGATAGATCACAAAGTTTGCAGGCATCAGTTACCTGTTTGAATGCCTTCGTCCCCAAGCCCTGTGTCTCCTCCTCTTCTTCTCTCTGGGTAACTGTGGCTGTGGATGCTCTAAGGTGATAAACCTGGTGGCACTGCAGGTAGCTGGGAGGAGATGGAAGCCGGGAGGGCCGACGGTTGGAGGGCAGGCGGTTGGACGGCAGGCGGTTGGCTTTCTGGTCTTAGTCATTCCGGGTCTGAAGCCTAGTGATTCCCAGACTCGATATGTGTCAGAATCACCCAGAAGGCTTGGCTGTTAGAGGCCAGAGTGCTGCGTTCCCCAGAGTTCCCGACTAGGCATGTCTGGTGTGGGGCCCAAGAATGCATTTCTGAAACATTCCAGGTCTGCCAAGAGCCAGCGGTGCAGGTCAGAGGCCTTCTGGGTCCACCTCTCTTAGAAGCAGTTTGAAAAACCGTATCCTGGCCTGGTATAGTGGCTCACGCCTGTAATCCCAGCACTTTGGGAGGTCGAGGTGGGCGGATCACGAGGTCAGGAGTTCAAGACCAGCTTGGCCAACATGGTGAAACACCATCTCCACCAAAAAAAATACAAATTAGCTGGGCGTGGTGGCGGGTGCCTGTAGTTGTAGCTTCTCGGGAGGCTGAGGCAGGAGAATCGCTTGAACCCAAGGGTGGGGGTTCCAGTGGGCCGAGATCACGCCACTGCCCTCCAGCCCGGGCGACCATGTGAGACTCCGTCTCAACAAAAAAAGAAAAACTGTATCCTTTTTATGTATTTAAGTTATCTGGAATTTTTCATTATAAATTTAAGCAAGTGTTTTAATTTTTCACTATTGAAAATATTGATGTTTTAAAATAAAGCTTTTACGGGATTATTTTCTGTGTACCGCTGGACTCCAAATACAGACGTCATGAGATGTCCCTTCGCCCACGTGTGGACACACAGGCAGGAGTGGCCCAGATCCTCCCTCGTCTGTGGCCTGGTCTTTCCATCTCACGTTCCCCAACAGGTTTTGTACGAGTCGCATACTTTAGGCTTAAATGTCATTTATTAGTCGTATCTTTTCTCTGCAGCAATAAAATATAGATATGAATATTAAAGTTTAATTTGTCTATGAATAACAAAATTGATAAAAACCAAAAATATAACAAATTCTTATAAAACCAAAAATTAAAATGTTACTGAACATTCCTTTCTTAGTGTATTTAGCTTTAAAGGAAACCACCTGATTCGTTCTGTATTCACTGATGGTTGCACAGTCCTAGTGTCAGCACCGAGGGCGTTTCCACTCAGGAAGGAGAGGACAGCGTCAGCACTGAGGGCCTGTTTCCAGATGAACGTGAAAGTCTGTCAGTGATCTTGGCCGGGTGCGGTGGCTCATGCCTGTAATCCCAGCACTTTGAGAGACTGAGGCGGGTGGATCACTTGAGGTCAGGAGTTGGAGACCAGCCTGGCCAACATGGTGAAACCCCGTCTCTACTAAAATTGCAAAGATTAGCCGGGTGTGGTGGCGCCTTCCTGTAATCCCTGCTACTCCGGATGCTGAGGCAGGAGAATCGCTTGAACCTGGGAGATGAAGGTTGCATTGAGCCGAGGTCACACCACTGCACTGCAGCCTGGGCAACAGAGTGAGACTCCATCTCAAAAAAAAAAGGTCTTGTCAGCACCAGTATTTTCTATTACTGCTTTCATGCTCCATCCCATAGTTTTCATCCCCAAAGCCAGTGCCCATTTGAGCAGATGAGAGAGTCTGTTGAGAGAGAGGAGGTGGCAGATGGGCTTTAAGAAAGACTTCATGACCAAGAGGAGATTCTGGAAATGATTTTCCTTAAAACAGTGTCGGCTGCAGCCTGGATGCTGAACACTTAGGATGAGAACCACTGCACAGGTGCTCGTAACTTGGCCTCTTGTAGTCTTTTTTTTTTTTTTTTTTTTTTTTTTTTTTTTTTTTTCAAGAGGTAGTGTCTCACCGTGTTGCCCAGGCTGGTCTCAAGCTCCGGGGCTCAAGCAGTCTGCCCACCTCAGCCTCCCAAAGTGCTGAGATTACAGGATGAGCCACCGCCTCTGGCCAGCACGTCTTTTCATGTACTTTACGGTTATTCGTATATCTTCTTTGAAGAAATTTTTTTTAAGTCCTTTGCCCATCATTTAATTGGGTTGTCTTTTTGTTGTGAAATTTGTAGTTCTTTATTAATATGTAGAGATTTCAGGCCTTTTCAGACGTGTAGGTGTACCTCAGAGACATTGCAGGGTTGGTTCCAGACCACTGCAGAAAAATGAATATTGCAGTAGAGCTGCCAGTCACATGAAACTTTTGGGTTCCTACTATATTAAGCAATTATGTTTATACTATATTGTAGTGCAGTATATTACCCCAAGGTAAATTTAGTATTTTTACTGAAGAATTATGTGGATGTGGCTGAGTTTTCTGACCTAAGCATGGGGTTAGAATGTCGTGTGCAGGGAGGGACTGCACAGGCTACCTGACACTCCCCCGGGGCACTAGAGGGCTCAGCACCATGGGCAGAGAGGCCGAGGCTGGGCCGCCTGCCCTAAGGGGGTTCCATCCTCATCCTGGCCCCAAGGGCAGCCTGGGCCGGTTCTGCCTCTGCCACCAGCTGCTGTGGGACCTGGGGCTCAGGGCTTGGCCTCTGCGTGTGTTGTGAAGACACTGCTGACAGATAGGAGGTGGGGCTGACAGGACGAAGGGTCAGGATGTTCCAGCTGTGCACTGTAGCCCTGGCCTTCCAGGACAGCAGGTGCCTTGGTGGGATGATAGGTGAGTTCCGTGGGCAGGCGCAGGGCATGAGCTGCCAGTGTCTTCCTGGAAGGTGACTCTGGGATTGTCGCTCCAGCTGGAGTGTGCCCTCATTCCTGCTTCCATAGGGGTCTCCAGGGAGGCCTCATTCAAACACAGGCGAGCCCATCCCTGGCCTGTCAGGTTCACCAGGGCGGCCCCTGGTCCTGTTGTCACCGTCGTCCACACCCTGCCCACCTGCTAGTGCTCCTGTGTCCCCTGCTGTGCTCCAGGGGCCCCAAGCCCTGTGCAGAGCTGGGGTGCATCATGCTGCCGCCCCATGGAGAAGGCCTGGAGGAGATGGAAGCCAGGAGGCTTCCTCTTACTAACAGGAAGGGAAGCCCCAGAAATGTGCCTGGCACCCAGAAACTGCTCCGAGCTTGTTCCAGAGTATGGGGAGGGCTTGATGCCTCCCCTTTTTGAGTACATGGAAAGGAAAGCCTGGCATTTCCTGGAAACGCTCCAAAGTCTCCCTGGCAGGGAGATGTGGGAAGAGTCCAGGCGCCCAAGCTCATGCATATTCACTTCCTCCCATCACACGTGCTGTGTACCAGCACCCTCAGAGCTCGCTTTGGGAGACCCCTGCCTCAGGGCTGCGGGTGCCGCTGTCCACACCACAGGCCCTTCTGCTTCCTGTTTCCAAGGCTCACCTGTCTCTGGGCTGCAGGCGCTGTTTCTGGTTTACTGGCACAGCTGTGGTTGTGTTTTTGTCAGTGACTTCATCTTTGCTGCTGTTGTTTTGAGATATTGTCTTGCTCTGTCACCCAGGCAGGAGTGCAGTGTGGAGATCTCGACTCCCTGCAGCCCCGACCTGCCGGTCTCAAGCTGTCCTCCTGTCTCAGCCTCCCGAGTGGCTGGGGCTACAGGTGTGCAACGCCACATCCAGCTAATTTCCTCCTGCCTCAGCCTCCCGAGTAGCTGGGGCTACAGGTGTGCAACGCCACATCCAGCTAATTTTGTGCATTTTTGGTAGAGACAGGCTCTCACCACGTTGCCCAGGCTGGTTTCAAACTCCTGGACTCCGGTGATCCTCTAGCCTCGGCCTCCCACAGTGCTGGGATTACAGGCGTGAGCCAGCATGCCCGGCCAGTGTTGTCATTTTGATTTGGGAGTTCAGGGCTGAGACGTGGTCCTGGAGCATCTCCTGGCGCGCACATCGACTCCTCCGGCCTCTCCACTGTGCTGGTCCTTCATGGGGCTCCTGTGTGTCCTCGTTTTCTTTCTGTCACCTTCTTAAGGGTTCACAGATCACTGTCAGTGGAAGGTGTTGCCACAGCTCAAGCCTCACACAGTGGAGGAACCTCCTGAGGCCCTTCACGGGGCCTCTCCCTGCCTGACCAGCCCTGCCGCTGCCTCACACTGCGACGTTCTCCTCAGGCCCTGCCTTTCGCTTCTGTCGTTGACATTGTTCCCGCCTCGATCGTTTGCCCCCTCCTGCCTAACTCTGCTCTTCTTCATTGTGTAGCGGTTACGTGGTCCTCAAATATCACTTGTTGACTCCAGTGTTCCCTGCGGCATCTCCTCAAGCTGGCCAGGGTTCTCTGCATCTCGGCTGTGGCCCCTGGCGTGAGGGCGCACACTTCGCAGTGAGAGTGAAATGCCCAGTTCGCGCTGGCAGAGGCAGACCCTGTGAAGGTCTCCCTGTGCCAGGCACAGGCTCTTATTCTGAAAGGGTACGCAGCAGTTTCTGGAAGGAAGGCAGAAATGAGGGAGGGAGGGAAAGAGGAAGGAAGGAAAGGAGAGCGATAGGCACAGAGGAAGGCAGATGAAGCCCCGCGCCCCCTGGAGCCCAGCCCTGGTCACCGCGTGCTGTGCGGCTGCCTGTGCCAGGATCAGCTGGCTGGAAGGCTGTAGCCCCATGCCTGCAGGCCACATACTTGGGAGAGTGTGGCCCTTCAGAGCCTTCTGGCTCCCGGCCCCACAGAGGAATTATGGTCCCGTGTCCCTCACAAGGACCCTTGCAGAGGGAGCAGTGCGTTGGCACAGAGCAGGACACGGGAGCCGGGCTGAGGCTGCGGGTTCCTTGTGGCTGCCAGGTGCTCACGCGTGCCTCGGTGGGGATCTGGCAGCCAGATTTGGGGTGAGGATTTGATGATGTGGGTATCCCTAGCTGGTCCCACAGTGACGATGGGTGTTGCGTTGTGAGCATGTAAAATGGCAGCGATGTCTGAGGGTCCCTGGATGTCTTTTACACCCAGCCTCAAAGCGGAGCCTTTCCAGGCAGAGCAGCAGCTGCCGCCACTGGATTGACAGCCCCAGAGCAGCGGGATCAGGCCATGCGGACGAGGAGGCGCAAGGCCTCAGGTCGGGGCCTGTGTTCTGCGGGAGCCGCACCCGTCATCACTGTGGCGGTCGCAGTGGAGCAGCTGCCCTCGTGTCTGAGCTGCTCCGGTGTCTCTATCCACAGTATAGAGTCTTCTGATGCTTCCTGGAGGTCTCGGAGGGGCTTGCTGCCTGTAGTACCCACACAGCCCACAACTGGGGTGTTGTCAAGTGTTATGACATAGGCTGCCTGTGGGGTAAAAGTTGGCCGCTAAGAAATGCTGTAGACAGGCTGGGCGCGGTGGCTCACGCCTGTAATCCCAGCACTTTGGGAGGCCGAGGTGGGTGGATCACGAGTTCAGGAGATCGAGACCATCCTGGCTAACACGGTGAAACCCTGCCTCCACCAAAAAATACAAAAAATTAGCCAGGCGTGGTGGTGGGCACCTGTAGTCCCAGTTATTCGGGAGGCTGAGGCAGGAGAATGGCGTGAACCCGGGAGGCGGAGCTTGCAGTGAGCAAAGATCACACCACTGCACTCCAGCCTGGGCGACAGAGCGAGACTCCGCCTCAAAAAAAAAAAAAAAAAAAAGTACAAAAAAATTAGCTGGGTGTGCTGGCGGGCGCCTGTAGTCCGCAGGAGAATGGTGTGAACCAGAGGGCGACTTGCAGGACTGAATCGTGTGACGAACCAGTGTCTCAGAAAAAAAAAAAAAAAGAAAAAAAAAGAAAAGAAATACTCCAGACATTTCAGTTTGAAAATACTGGAATTTATGTGGGGAGGATTCATGTGCATGGAAGGCCAAAAATGTGAACGCATCTCCACAATCTTCTTTCCAAAAGCCACCCTCTGAATCAGTGAGGACCCTCAGGGTAGGGAATGTCCCCTTGTGAGGGTCTAGAGATGGGAGTAGGCAGCAGCTGAGCCCGCTGGCTGCTTTGCCACGAATCCTGAACGTCTCTGTAGATAGACTTGCAGAGGAACTTAGTTCTTCCCCTAAAGGAATAGAAACAGTTGGGCACTGGCTCACACCTGTAATCCCAGCACTTTGGGAGACCAGGGTGGGCAGATTGCTTGTGCCCAGGAGTTCAAGACCAGCCTGGGCAACATAGTGAATCTCTGTGTCTACACAAAAGTGACTGTGGTGGCGGCACCTGTAGTCCCAGCCACTGAGAGGCTGAGGCAGGGAGATCGCTTGAGCCCGGGAGGTTGAGGCTGCAGTGAACCGTGATCGCACCACTGCACTCCAGCCTGGGAGACAGGGTGAGACCCTCTCCAAACAATAAGTAAATGGAGGAATAGAAACGCAAGCCAGCACACGTCGTCTTTGACTGCATTTTGTGGATATGCAAGTTCTAACCACGGGGGCAACGTGGGATGCAGCAGGGTTTGGTGTGCCGTGGGGCAGGGGTAATTTGCTTATTTCTCTAAGACTTTGTACAGCTCTATAAACAGATTCCCATTAGGGCGTCCTTTCCTTGTGACAGGTAATAGTGGAGGTGTCACAAGGTAAGTGGCCTGTCTTGCCTGTTTTTCAGGTTCTACGGCTTTTGTCTTTTTTGTTTTTTGAGAAAGGGTCTGTCACCCAGGCTGGAGTGCAGTGGTACGATCACAGCTCATTGCAGCCTTGACTCGGGGGCTCAAGTGATTCTCCTGCCTCAGCCTCCTGAATAGCCAGGACTACAGACACGTACAGACATGTCCAGCTAATATATTTTTTTTCTTTTGTAGAGATGGGGTCTCACCATGTTGCTCAGGCTGGTCTCAAACTCCTGGGCTCAAGTGATTCTCTCGCCTCTGCCTCCCAAAATGCTAGGACTACAGGTGTGAGCCACCGCGCCCGGCCTTCTCCTTGTGTTTGAGCTGGAGAGGAGAGAGTGGTATACATGTGGTCATGGTTTTTCTTTGTTGAAAGCTGTAACAGTGGGGTCGGTCCCTGTTATTAAGCCTGTGTCACTATTCCCTGGGCCCTAAAAGTGCACCTGGCTTCTGTGACTTGGGGTCCTTCCCCACTCCTCTCCCCAGCGCCCCTTGGCCTCAGAAGGCCCCCATGTGCCAGCTCAGACTGGAGTTGCCTCAGTTGGCACAGCAGGCCCCATCCAGACAGACCAGCAGGTGCTTCTGGAGACACGAGCAAAGCCTCTTCCGGCAGCCCAGAACCTGGGATGAGAAAGGACAGGTGGAAAGTTGTCCAGAGACACCTACAGCGTGGATGCTGTTCTGAGTCAGTGTAGGAGAAAGGCCACTCGAAACCAGAGGCACACTGTGCGTCTGTGCATCTCTGGCCCACCCCAGTGGCCCCGGCTGTCTACACATTTTCTGTAGACACATTAGAGTCGGTTGAGGCCACACCTGGGGCCACAGACTGCGACCGCGATTGCAGGGAGGCGCATCTGAGGTGGTCACAGGGTTTGCCCGGCCCACACCAACTGCAGGTCAGTTCCTGCTTAGCCTTCAGTAGCCTGAGTCCGTCCGTCCTTCTTTTTCTTTCACGTTACTAGGGCAGCTGTTCACTGACGCCTTAATTCTGGGACACGTTCCTTGCCCAGATTCTTGGTGGCTGCTTGTTCCCTTCTCGTCGTTCCTGCTGTGTTTTCCATGCTTGGTGTAGGGGGAGCCTCAGAGGTGGCGTCAGGACGTGCCTGCCCCACCAGTTGCCCTGGTGCCCTCGTAACACTCCGGGACCGTGCACACGTGGGGACTGTTTCCAGACTCACTTTCCGTGGTCAGTCTGTGTGACAGGGCCCCCTGCCCATCTCCTGCAGCCTCGTCAAGTCTCCCACTCAGGAGGTGTCGCTCCTCCAACTTTGTTCTTTTTAAAAATCGCTTCAGCCATTCTAGGTCCTTGGCATTTCCGCGTGAACTGTAGCATTCCTACACCAAGCCTGCTGGCGTCTTGATTGGGACGGTGTTGAATCCAGAGTGTGTGGCAGAGCTGCTGAGCCCCTCTTTCTTTGATCTCTGCCGATCTCCTTGATTTCATGTTTGTTTTATTCCACAGACCACCCCTCCCCATCTTCTCACCTACTTCAGGTTCCATTTCATGGCAGGAAATTCCTGTAGTCCTCCTGGGCTTGCTGAAGTGATGCATCCAAGTTAAAGGCCCCGGGTTGCCAGGCGTGGCGAGAGCCCCTTGTGCTCAGAGCTCTCACGGAACACAGAGCAAGCCTGTCTACGAGTTCAGCTGGTGAGGGGCAGGGGCTGGCGAAGACGGCTGCACTCTGCCTTTGCTCAGGGGCAGGGTCGCCTCCAGGCCCCATGCGCTAAGCCGTGACTCCCTGTGCCACGCCCGTGTCCACGCAGCTCACCTGGGCCCGAGGTGCTTGTACATCACACTCCTTGTCCAGGATGGTCCTTCCTGGCACCATGTGGTCCTCAGTGCAAACCAGAGTTTGCAGCGCTCGCTGGATGGACCCGTCTGCCTTATTTAGCATTTTTAGATTAACAGAGCTCAGTGTCTTCCCAAGAGAGCATGTGTGGGCCTCATTAGGAGCATCTGCCCAACTCGTGTGCGTGTTCCTTCTCTGCCCTGGAGCAGAGGGGTCGCCTTCTCTTGTGGCCCACGCCGGGGCTGCAGGGCTGATGGCTGCTCCCTCCCCAGCTCTGGCGCCTCCAGGGCTCTGCTGCCTTTAGCCTTCCCTGCATGCTCTCCACCTCCGTCAGCGCCTCTGCTGAGACCTCTGTCTTCAGGGCCGGGCGTGTTAGCACAGCCCCTCTGCTGTTACAGGGGTCCATGTGGGGTCTCCGCGTGGTGGGGTACCTCGCGACAGGCTCTGTGAGGGCAGGGCTGGATGGATGAAAGTATTTAAGTGTCACCATTTCTTTTATTTTATTTTCTTTTTTTTTTTTTTTTTTTGAGACAGAGTTTTGCTTTTGTTGCCCAGGCTGGAATGCAGTGGCATGACCTTGACTCACCGCAACCTCTGCCTCCTGGGTTCAAGCAATTCTCCTGCCTCAGCCTCCTGAGTAGCTGAGATTACAGGTGCCCGCCACCACACCTGGCTAATTTTGTATTTTTAGTAGAGACAGGCTTGTACCACGTTGGCCAGGCTGGTCTCAAACTCCTGACCTGAGGTGATCTGCCCACCTTGGCCTCCCAAAGTGCTGGGATTACAGGTATGAGCCACCGTGCCTGGCCTCCCAGTTTCTTTTCACTCCAGGCCTCTCACTGCTGTTCTCTAATTGACACAGAATAATTGTGCATGTGTACGGGGCGCATGTGACTCGTGATCGGCACATCCGTCATCTCATTTACCGTTCTCAGTGTTGAGAACTGAGAACCTTCAGTGTCCTTCTGGCTGTTTGAATCATATTGTTGACTCTCATCACCTCGCACTAAACTTACTCCTCCTGTCTAGTTGTCGTTTCTAGTTTTATGTCTTTTTAAAAATTATTTATTTTTTTATAGAGATGGGGTCTTGCTATGTTGTCCAGGCTGGTCTCAGCCTCCTGGCCTCAAGGGACCCGCCTGCCTCAGCTTCCTTGGGATTGCAGGCGTGGGCCACTGTGCCCAGCCTACGCCACTTGTGTTCTCTGGGTCATCCCGTCAACTTGAGTCCTGGTGAGGGTGAGGCTCTTCTGTTGGGTGACTCAGCCGTGTGGTGCTGCCGTAACAGAACACCCAAGATGGTTCAGAACCGAAGCGGACTGGCTTGCAGTTCGGGAGGCTGGCAAGGGCCTCCGTCCTGTGTGCTCGTGTAGTGATGGGGCGACGGCATATTCACCCTTTTCTAATGAACTCACTCTTGGAATCATGAACCTGTCCGTTGGTGACAGCATTAAGCTATTAGTGAGGGCAAAGCCTTCCTGGTCGGGTCACCTTCTTAAGATGCCACCTCTTAATTAGGCTGCGTGGGCAAGTGAGTTTCAGCACGCATTTCAAGAGACAAATGCCCACACCATAGCAGTGACCTCGTCTCTTTCAGGGTATTGGTGCTTGTCAGACATTGGCTGTGACTCACGTCTGGGTGCGTGTGTGCCTCTCTCTGTGGGGACCACCCTGCTGTCAGGCGCCAGGAAACCGACGTCAGGGAATGTGGGGGTCTCCCTGAGAGGGTACCGACCTAACAGCTCCTCCGGGTCACGTGGGTGGGCTCAGCGGCGTCCCGTGTCTCCCCCAGGCCTGGAGTCTCCCCTGCCGTCTTGTTGGGCTCCAAGCCTCTTCCTCAGCCCAGCTTCCTGCTTTGTGGCAGCCGTGCTTTCTGGAAGCTGAGCAGCTTTTTTTTTTTTTTTTTTTTTGAGACGGAGTTTCTTTGTCACCCAGGCTGAGTGCAATGGCACGATCTTGGTGCAGTGCGACCTCCGCCTCCCAGCTTCAAGTGATTCTCCTGCCTCAGCCTCCCGAGTAGTTGGGACTATAGGCCCCCACCACCTCACCCGGCTAATGTTTTTGTATTTTCAGTAGAGATGGTGTTTCAGCATGCTGGCCAGTTCGAGACTGGTCTTGAACTCGTAACCTCAGGTGATCCTCCCGCTTCAGCCTTCCAAAGTGCTGGGATTACAGGCATGAGCCACCACACCTGGCCTCTTGTTCATGTTTTATGTGTAAATTCGTCCTCTGCTATTTCTGTTGCTCAGAGGTGGAAAGGAGAAGGGAACACGATAAAGTCACACATCTACACTGTGGACAGGGGTTTGGTTTCCAGGGCACACACCTCTATGGCCTCAGGGCCATGTCCTGAATTCCAAAACGGGGCTCTCACGGCCGACCTGATGTCACTGGGTCCCTGTTTGCTGCCTGAGTCTCTTCGGAGCCCAGTGTTGACTCCTGCTCTTCGTGGCTGCCCTGGCTATCTGGCCATGAGGAGCTGACCTTGCATCTGGCCAAACTCTCATCCGCTCCACTTGGGAAGAGCTGAGGGTGGGGGTCAGTCCCTGACCAGCCAGTGTCCCTGCAGGGGACTGCGAGTAGGAGGCGGGTATTGCCCACACCAGTGCCTATGGTCTGAGAGGGCTGGCCCTTGACGGACAGGTGGGCAAGTCCCCCTCCCACATCTCTAGGCACCAGGGCGGAGTGTACCACGTGTGCTGTGTTTGTGGTTGGGTTCAGGTACTGCCCTGTAGGCGTGTCTGCTCTGAGCCTCCGGGACAGCCTGAAGGGGTTGCTGCACAGCTGGGTTGGGGCTTCCCGGGGGTGTGTTCCTGCTTCCGCCCTGGGGTGCTGAGTTGGTCTGAGGTTAGAGAAGTACAGTGGCTGGTGTGTGCGCAGCCTAGGGGCTTAGGGCCTGCTTCTCAGGGCATCACGGGGCCCACCAAGAAGTGCCCTCTGGGGAGGTGACAGCGTCTCCCAGAAATGCCGTCGCCCACAAGGAAGACTGGCCCGTGCTGGAAGCTGGAGGTGGTGGGGTCCCGTTGGCACCTGGTGGGTGAGGGTGCCCCAGAGAGACAGAGCCAAGGGGGCGGCGTGGACATGGAATCTGCCCTATCTGTTGAGCCTGCCAAGCTCAGCATCTGCAGGGTGGACCGAACCCCAGGGAAAGAATCACTGCTGGATTCTCAAGAGTCCAGAGGCCATCTAGGGCAGAGTGCTCCCCTCAGAGGACCTCAGTCTTTTCTTAGTCCTTCACCTGATTGGATGAGGCCCACCCACTCGTGGTGATCAACTGATTTACTCAGAGCTGACTGATTTAAATGTTAATCTCATCTAAAGAAGTAACTATACAGAAACATCCAGAGTAATGGTTGACCAAAATCTGGGCACTGTGGCTCAGCCAGGCTGGCACGTAACATTACCCATCGCATGTTAGTTGGAAGCTTGGCCTTTGGAATTAACTCAGCCTGATCAGCCAGCCATTAGCAGCCAGCAGTCTCTGTTCTGCCCACACACCTCTGTGGACTGACCCAGGACACAGGTGAGCAGCATCCATGAGAAACTGCCGTGCTTCTCTCCTATGGGACAGGTGGAGCCCTGCTCCCTTCTGTGTGGAAATGGTCCAGGAGCATCTTGTGTGGGTGGGGGGTGAGGGCAGGGCCTCCACATGAGGGAGAGCAGCAAGCGGCAGCCACTCCTTCGTGCAGCCAGCAGGGCCATCTCCTGTCTGCCTCAACCATTGCTGGACTCAGCCTTTCTCCCCCAGCAGTGACATCAAAATAGCCTATTTATAGGACATAATGAAGATGATGCCAGCTATTAATAAAAATGTCCGCTAATCAGGCAGTTAACTTGCTGCGGTTTTTGGGGGCCCTACGGGCCCAGCCCAGGCTCCTGTGCCCTTGGCCACCGTGGGCCGGTCCCTGGGGTCTTGTGGGAGTCTCAGCGGGCCTGGGAGTGGCAGGACCCTTAGAGGGCGAGGGTTCATGTGAGAGCATGGGGTTCTGACTCCCTCGTGTCATTTCAGCTGCGGCGAGTCCTTTGCACATGTTGGCAACACACGCATCCGCATCGGCCTCCCTGCCCACAAAGCGCCACAACGGTGACCAGCCGGAGCAGCCGGAGCTGAAGCGGATCAAGACAGAAGACGGCGAGAGCATTGTCATTGCCCTGAGTGTGGACACGCCACCGGCAGCCGTAAGGGAAAAGGGTGTCCAGAACTAGCGACCGGGAGAGCTTTTCTTTAACTATCAACTTCGTGGTGCCAAAAGGAGACGCCTCCCGCCAGCACTCGCGGGTGCAGGGCCCTGTGGTTGGACTTCACCTCTCAGCACTGAAAACAGAAAACCCAGGTGGCCTTAACACTCCTTAAAGACAGAAGTCACACTTGAACAAAACCCACACACAACAAAACCTGATTTGGGAGAGTGTCTCCACTGAGCACCTGCTGGGCTGCTGCCTTAGGGCTCAGCTTTTACCTGCAAGTGACACTGTCCTCCCTCTGCCCGCGAGGACCAGGCATCGCTGTGTGAGGACGGCACAGCCAGCGCCTGCTGTGAGTGGGTCTCCCAGGACTAGGCCTCAGGACGCTGGGGGAGCCGTCCCCGCCGCCCTCACAGCACCCACCAGGCAGCGGAGACATGTGGAATTAGAGTATTTTGAGGTGTCCTTTCTTTACAAAATGATGGGGTCTTGGGCATTTCACATCACTCCATTTCTACTCAGACTTTCGGAATCACACAGGCCCTTTCCGTGGATTTCATCTGGGGAAAAGAAACAACGTAGTTTTGTTTTTGTTTTCAGCCTATTGAATGATTTCCTTTTGTCTGTCTTGTTAAAGTTCAGATGAAGCTACTCTGGCATCTGCACATTTCTGTGTTACAGCAGCTGCCTGATGAATTTTATCCACCTCCATTTCAGCGTGTGGCTCGCGTGGACAGGTGGACGGACGCTGTGGCCACATGGAACCTTGAGAACCCAGGGACGAGCTGGTGCCAGGAAGGAACTGCCGGGACTCACCGAGCTGCACTTAACTGTTCTCTTTCTGGCTATTTTTTGTTGTTTGTTTCTTTGTGTTGACTTTGTCCCTGGCAAAATTTTCCACTCTGAGTAAAACAAGTCTCCTAAGTATTGTGTATGTTTAAAACGACAGAACCATTTCTACTTCATTTGGAAAAAAAGATTCAGTCTTTTATCACAGGCCCTTTTGAAACTCAGATCCCAGGTCTCTCCGTGGTATGTTTGTATTTGGGGTGTCCCTCCAGCTCTGGGCACCCTCTGACCCGCTGTCTACTCCCCACCTTCGGTGAGCGGCCGCCGTGGTGGAGCAGGGTCCGAGCCACGTCCTACAGGGGGCGTCTGGGGCATTTCCTGTTTTGTGATTGATTGATTGATAGGAAATGTCCCCGATCTTTCAGAACCGAACCCAATCCTGAGGTGACGACTGACTCCTCTATGGAAAATGAGGACAGGACGGGGGTGAGGGAATGAGTGGGAGGTCCCCGCATCTCCTCGCCCGGCTCCTCAGAAGAAAACCGCTCGCCCTTCCCGAGTGTGCCGGCTGAGGGCCGCGGACGGTGCACATGGAGAGGGCATCAGCCTGATGCTGAGCTTTTTAATGTCATCATCATAACATTATTTATTTAAATGTAGTTATTTTGGTATTTAATTTTTTTTTAGAGAGGAAAAAACCTGTATTTTCCTGGTGGGATGAAATGGCTCAGAATGGTATATTTAGGCAATTTTAAAACATTTATTATTTACATAAAGACCAAATATGATGAATCTGTTCCATGAATTGTGTCGGCCCTCAGCATGGGGCTGTGGCAGCGTCACTGCGGTGACGCACACTGAAAGGTATGAAATTACTGCACACTAGCTGGATTATAACTCAGCCATTTAAGAAATAAAAGCAAAACCGTCATGTGACTGAGACCGTGTGTGTGACCGCAGCAAATCGCAGCGTGTGGATGGATCAGAGCCCCTCGGTGCAGCTGTCTGCATCTTCCAAGCACTTTACAGATACCTTGGAATGTATATTTTTGTCTTCTTACTCAGAAGGTTTGCAGTGTGTAAAATAATTAGGATTCTGCTGTGTCCTGTGTGTGGGGTCAGGTCCCTCCACAGAGGGCTCCAGCTCTGTTGCTCACAGCTGATGGGGTTCTCTGATAGGAGACGAGCTCTCGAGCTGAGTCAAGGAACAGCGAGGTCACTGGTGGGGAGCTTGGCTTGGACACCAAGCAAATGCATCGTGTGTCCCCTTGGAGACGTTTTTATGCAGCTGTGTATGTTACTGTCCAGAAGGAGTCAGGGGTAGACTTTCCCGTGTAAGCTCAGTCCATAAACTGGTTACTTCTGATCCTGGAACGTGGACTTGACATGATGATAGGTCCGGATCTGTTTCTTTGGGATCACAGGTAAGGAAAATGCCCATTCAAATGGTAAAGGAGGGAGGAGGGGTTTTTTTTGTTTGTTTTTGCTGTAGGCACCATTCTGCATCTTGAACCCAGACTGAAGTGTGCCTCTCACGGATGGGAGGTGCACACGCTCCTGTCTCCTCACTCTGCCACGTTCACTTGGCTTTTTCATTGGTACCTAGGAATTGAAGAATATGGAAGCGAGAGCAGTAACAAAACCATAGATGAGCAGACTACCACGCCTCGGGTTTTCTTGCCAGTCTTTAAGGCACTGTTTCTAAATTTTGAACTTAGCTCTGAACTTGAGCACAGCAAGGGTTGCTGAGCTGCTGTCGCCGCAGCCCTGGCCCCTGGTGCTGGAGCTGCAGCACCTTTGGGAGAGGTCCTGTGTCATCCTCAGCTGCGTCGCTGTGAACTCCCCGCTCTCCACTGTGTTCCTCAGTGTCTGATTTTCAGGAAGTCTCTGCTGTGACCTTTGCCCAACTTCTGAGCTCCTCAGGGACTAGAAACAATTTCAGTAGCTTTGCCCTGAACCAAACAAGAAAACAAAAGGGAACTCCCGTATGACCCATGTCACGTGGTGCACTCGGAGTGTGTGCGGCATGATCCTCGGGTTGCTCCTCCTCTCACTTTAGTAGAGTACGCGGTGGACAGCTGATCTTCAGTCGTCTACCCACTTCCGTCATTGTCCTCCGATAGAATAACAAGAGTAGTTGGTAGTCATGGCCAGAAGGGGGTGGGAGCAGTGTGAGGACTTGGGGTTTCTGTGCTGTGTGACACAAGGAGATAAGTGACAATCTTAAAGTTCTAACTTCCACTATTCTAGAAAGTACAGTGGTGATTTGTGTGCAAAGATTTGAAATTTTAAAGTACCAAGTTCCTGAAATTCAATAAAATATTTTTATTAATTTTAATGGAATGCAGAGTATCATTTTCATTTTGATAGACTTTTTAACTGCATGCTCTTCTGAGCACACTGGAGGCCTAGTGCATTGGCAAGAACTTACCAGGGAGCTGCACTGAGGACCAGCACTGTAGGCCCTACCAGCGGGACAGCGGGTTGAGTGTGCAGGCAGAAAAGGCGCCGTGTCACAGGCAGTGGTAACAGGGTCTTAATTTATCTATGATGTCAGAGTTTTAAAGTTACTTGGAGATTGTGGCTGTCACTATTTCTTCTGCAGACTTTCTCTCCAACCTGAGGAAGAAGATCACTGCAAAGCACCTTGAGGTACATTTTCTCAGGAAATGAAAAAGCAGCTCTTGGCCAGCGCGGTGGCTCACGCCTGTAATCCCAGCACTTTGGGAGGCCGAAACGGGCAGATCATGAGATCAGGAGATCGAGATCATCCTGGTTAACACGGTGAAACTCCATCTCTACTAAAAATACAAAAAAAATTAGCCGGGCTTGGTGGCGGGTGCCTGTAGTCCCAGCTACTCGGGAGGCTGAGGCAGGAGAATGGCGTGAACCTGGGAGGTGGAGCTTGTAGTGAGCCAAGATTGTGCCACTGCACTCCAGCCTGGGCGACAGAGCGAGACTCCATCTCAGAAAAAAAGAAAAAGCAGCTCTTCTGAAGAGGTACTTGGGTATTCAAGTTCCCACACAGCAACACTTTGATCTTTCAGCCCCTGAAATCTGGTGTGGATTGCTAATGTCTGGAATTGTGACGACATTATCAGTACTCACCCCAGGGTAGCAGAGGGAAGAAATCGTGCTGAAAATGACACAGAGGCCCTTGGGAGCTAAATGATGTTCACGGACAGAGTTCATAATGGAGTGTTTTTGTTCCTTACACTGATCCCCTAATTTAAAACAGTTCATATTGGCATAAAAGAACTGTTTATCACACCCTGCGAGACTGCCTCTTCCAGCAAAGTGAAGCAGTCATTTGTAATTTGTCTCTGCCAGGTCTGCGTCTGCAGTGCACCCGGACTTCACTGATGGGTGCTGGGAAATCGTCACTGTTTGTTGCCCCCTTTCTGAGCTATGTCCACAGCAACACAAAATTAGAATTCAAAGTGGGTCTCAAGTGACCTCTGATGACTAAACTGACTACAGAGGTCCCAGGGGGCTCCTCCGCCCTGTGTCTCCTAACAGAGCAACTGTCTCAGTCCTATGGAAAGTCATTCGTATATAATACAGAACAGCAGGCAGACGAGAGCCAGAACAAGGACCGGTGGGATGGGGTTTTCCTGGGTTTTCCCCTCCCGTTGCTTAGCCTAGTCCATTGCTGGGCCTAGTCGGGCACGGTCTATCCGAACTGCACATTAGGCATGAACAGTAAAATCTCCAAGAGAAGCCCCTTCCCTCTCATCCTGGGCAGAGACGGTCGTGGGAAACTCCTGCAAGCAGCAGCCCTGCAGATACTGGCGACTCCCACAGAACCCTTCACACTGACGACTCCCACAGAACCCTTCACACTGACGACTCCCACAGAGCCCTTCACACTGACGACTCCCACAACCCTTCACACTGACGACTCCCAC
>NW_026652290.1:578633-617368 GCF_009828535.3 Hylobates moloch | reverse complement strand
ATTGTCCTGCCTCAGCCTCCCGAGTAGCTGGGACTACAGGCGCCCGCCACCTTGCCCAGCTAATTTTTTGTATTTTTAGTAGAGACGTGGTTTCATCATCTTAGCCAGGATGGTCTTGATCTCCTGACCTCATGATCCGCCTGTCTCGGCCTCCCAAAGTGCTGCGATTACAGGCGTGAGCCACCATGCCCGGTGTGTGTGTGTGTGTGTGTTAATATATATATATATATATATATTTTTTTAAAATAAATACTTTAAAGATTCACGAAGGTCAGTGAATTCCAATAAGATCATCTCAAGGAAAACCATGTTGAGGCAATCAACTAAAGAAAACACATTTTTTTAACCTGGAAAGCAGCCAAAGAAAACTGACTTATCCAGGTTGAGTATTCCTAGTCTGAAAATTCAGTAATCTAAAATCCAAAACTTTCTGAGTGTTGACACGAAGCTCAAAGGGAAATTCACTGGAGCATTTTGGACTTCAAATTTTGGAATTAGGGATGCAGGGCGGGGCACGGTGTCTCATCCCAACACTTTGGGGGGCCGAAGTGGGAGGATCACTTGAGCCCAGGAGCTGTAGACCAGCCTAGGCAACTTGGCAAAATCCTGTCTCTACTAAAAATAAACCCAGTGTGGTGGTGTGCACCTGTAGTCCCAGCTACTCAGGAGGCCCAGGCGGGAGGATCACCTGAACCCAGGAAGCTGAAACTGGACTTAGCCGTGGCTGCACCACAACACTCCAGCTTGAGCAATGGGAGTGAGACCTTGTCTCAAAAAAACAGACAAACGAGGATGCTGAAATGGAAAGTACATTGCAAATATTCAAAAATAAAAACTAAAAAAATTGCATTCTGAGGCCGGGCACAGTGGCTCACGCCTGTAATCCCAGCACTTGGGGATGCCGAGGTGGACGAATCACGAGGTCAGTAGATCGAGACCATCCTGGCTAGCACAGTGAAACCCCGTCTCTACTAAAAATACAAAAAATTAGCTGGGCGAGGTGGTGGGCGCCTGTAGTCCCAGCTACTCGGGAGGCTGAGGCAGGAGAATGGCGTGAACCCAGGAGGCAGAGCTTGCAGTGAGCCGAGATCGCGCCACTGCACTCCAGCCTGGGCGACAGAGAGAGACTCCATCTCAAAAAGAACAACAACAAAGTAAATGTAAAGCAAGCGGCAACAAAATTGAAAAAAGAAATCAAAATTAAAGGGAAAAAATATTTTTTTGTTTGTAGAGACAGATCTTGCTATGTTGCCCAGGATGGTCTCGAACTCCTGGACTCAAGCTATTCTCCTGCCTTGGCCTCCCAAAGTACTGCGATTATAAGCATGAGCCACCGTGCTTGGCCAGTTGTAATTAAAAAAAAAAAAAAAAAAAAAAAGAAAGAAAACAGGCTGTGTGTGGTGACTCACGCCTGAAATCCCAGCACTTTGGGAGGCCAAGGTGGGTGGATCACCTGAGGTCAGGAGTTGAAGACCAGCCTGGCCAAGATGGTGAAACCCCATCTCTACCAAAAATACAAAAACTAGCCAGGTGTGGTGGCACGCATCTGTGTTGCCAGCTACTCAGGAGGCTGAAGCAGGAGAATCGCTTGAAGCCAGGAGGGCAGAGGTTGCAGTGAGACGAGACCTTGCCATTGCACTCCAGCCTGGGTAACTAGAGCGAAACTCTGTCTCAAAACAGAACAAAACGAAACACACAAAGGAACATGAACGATGAGCCATTCATGAGGTTGGGGCAGGGGACATAGTGACAGACACCATCCTTGAAGAAGCCTGGAAATTGGACTTACTAGACAAACACTTTGTCTTAAATATGCTCAAGGAGCTGAAGGGAACCAGGACAAAGAAGTAAAATAAGAACAAAGCCAGGTGTGGTGGCTCAGGCCTATAGTCTCAGCACGTTGGGAGGCTAAAGTGGGGAGACAGCTTGAGCCCAAGAGCTCTAGACCGGGCTAGGCAACACAGTGGGACTCAGTCTCTACAAAAAAAAAAATTAGCTAGGCATGGTGGCATGTGTCTGAGGTCCCAGCTACTCCGAAGGTTCAGGTGGGAAGATTGCTTGAACCTGGGAAGTTAAGGCCTCAGTACACCGTGATCACACCACTGCAGTTTAGCCTGAACAACAGACCAAGACACTGCCCCTCCCCCCACCCCAAAAAGAAAGAAATATGAATAGTGTGTGAAAAATTTGGAAACAGCAGAAAATAGAAATTATAAAAAGAAACTAAAAAGAAACTCTAGGACTGAAAAGTAAAATAGCTAAAATAAGAAATTCACTAGAGGAATTCGGATTTCAGCAGCTATCAGAAAGCAGCCGTGAACTTGAAGGTAGGGTCAGTGAAATTACCCAGTCTAAGCAGCAGAGAAGAAAAATGCAGGGAAAGTGAACAATAAGGGGCCTATGGGATACCATCAAGCATAACACAGGCATTATGAAATTCCAGAAGTAGAGAAAAAGAAACACTTCAGGAAATAATCAGTGAAAACTTCCCTGATCTGATAAAGACATGAATCTGCACATCCAATAAGCTCAACAAAATCCGAGCAGGAAAAATGCAAAGAGACCCAGAGCTAACCGTATACATACTCAACAGTAAAAGACTGAAAGCTTTTCCTTTCAGATCAGGAACAAGAATACCTGCCTTCACTGCTGCTGGTCAGCATTGTAATGGAAGTCTTAGCCACTGAGCAAGAAAGGCGGGCACCTAAATTGGAAGGGGTGAGTGAAATCTCTACTTGCAGATGGAATGATTATGTATAGAAACTTCCACAGAATACACACACACTCAACCTACTAGAGCCTGACACATGAATTCAGCAGTGTAGTAGTGTACGAGACCAAAACAAAAATAAGTTGTATTTATATGCAGCAGCAACAATCAAAAAGGAAATTAAGGCCGGGCGTGGTGACTCACGCCTATAATCCCAACGGTTTGGGAGGGCAAGGCAGGAGGATCGCTTCCGCCCAGGAGTTTTTTTGTGTGTGTGTTTTGTTTTTTTTTTTTTTTTGAGACAGAGTTTTGCTCTTGTTGCCCAGGCTGGAGTGCAGTGGTGCAATCTCGGCTCACTGCAACCTCTGCCCCCTGGGTTCAAGCGATTCTCCTGCCTCAGCCTCCCAAGTAGCTGGGACTACAGTCATGCACCCCCACGCCCGGCTCATTTTGTATTTCTTTTAGTAGAGGTGGGGTTTCTCCATGTCGGTCAGGCTAGTCCGGAACTTCTAACCTCAGGTCATCTGCCCACCTCGGCCTCCCAAAGTGCTGGGATTACAGGCGTGAGCCACCACACCCAGCCCCACCCAGGAGTTTGAGACGAAGCTGGGCAACATAGGGTGACCCCCACCTCTAAAACAAAATTATAAAATTAAGAATTAGCCAGGTAGGCTGAGTGCAGTAGCCCACACCTGTAATCCCAGCACTTCGGGAGGCTGAGGCAGGTGGATCACCTGAGGTCAGGAGTTTGAGACCAGCCTGGCCAACATGGTGAAACCCCATCTCTACTAAAAATACAAAAAATTAGCCAGGCGTGGTGGTGCACACTTGTAATCCCAGCTACTGGAGAGAGGCAGGAGAATTTCTTGAACCCGGGAGGTGGAGGTTGCAGTGAGCTGAGGTTGAGCCACTGCACTCCAGCCTGAGAGACAAAGCAAGACTCCGTCTCAAAAACAAACAAACAAAAAAACAAAGAAATTAGCCAGGCATGGTAGTGCATGCCTACGGTCCTAGCTATTTGGGAAACTGAAGCAGAAGGATCACTTGAGCCCAGGGGGTCGAGGCTACGGTGAGCCTCAATTGCACCCCGGCACTCCAGCCTGGGTGACAGAGCCAAAAAAAAGAAAAAGAAAAAGAAAAAGAAGCATGGCTGGGCATGGTGGCTCACACCCACAATCCCAATACTTTGGGAGGCTGAGGTGGGAGGATCACTTGAATCCAGGAGACAGAGGTTGCGGTGAGCTGAGATCGAATCACCGCACTCCAGCCTGGAGTGAGACCCTGTCTCAAAAAAAAAAAAAAAAAAAAAAGGATAGGCAGCTGTCAGTATATGCTGATAATGGTAAAAATAATGTGAGACGTCCCTTGTGCAAATACTGAAATTGAGGTAGAAAGGCCGGGCGCAGTGGCTCACGCTTGTAATCCCAGCACTTTGGGAGGCCAAGGCGGGCGGATCACGAGGTCAGGAGATCGAGACCACGGTGAAACCCCGTCTCTATTAAAAATACAAAAAGTTAGCCGGGCGTGGTGGCGGGTGCCTGTAGTCCCAGCTACTCGGAGAGGCTGAGGCAGGAGAATGGCGTGAACCCGGGAGGCGGAGCTTGCAGTGAGCCGAGATTGCGCCACTGCACTCCAACCTGGGCGACAGAGCGAGACTCCGTCTCAAAAAATTAAAAAAAAAAAAAAAAAAAAAAATTGAGGTAGAAAAATGCTGATTTTCTGGAGTTACACGCTGCTATAAAGGTCAGGAAGACACCCTTTTCCACAGTATCTGGCCAGATCCTTGCCTGTTTTTTCCACATACCCATGACAGACTAGGAGATGATTAGCCCTCAGCTCGCGTGCCCCAGAAGCATCGTCAGACTCACCATCTGAAACATCTTACGCAGATGACAGGATTCTGGCTGGCAGCATGGACAACTCATGATGAGGCCGCAGGTGTCTGGGGGAGGCTCAGAGCAAATGTCGGGGATTCACGGCCTCTAGAGATGGTGGCATTTCTCTTGAACAGAGCTATAAAAGAAATGACATTTCACTAGGTGCCACCTCAGTCTCAAGTCTACATTTGCTTTTGTTAAAACCCATTGTATGTCTACATTTTGGTGGATGTTGTGTAAGACAAATCATTTTAAAATTAATGCCAAAACCACAAAATCACTAACCTGATCCAAAATTCCAGAATGCAGCAAGAATATTACAAGCAAAATTAGAAATAAGAATCCTCCACACATATACATCCAAAAAAAATCCCCAAGTATTAGTAAAATTCATTTTTTTTTTTTTTTTCCTGAGATAGAGTCTCTGTCACCCAGGCAGGAGTGCAGTGCTGCGATCTCAGCTCACTGCAGCCTCCACCTGCCTGGTTCAAGTGATTCTCCTGCCTCACCCTCCTGAGTAGCTGGGACTACAGGCACGCGCCACCACGCCTGGTTAATTTTTGTATTTTTAGTAGATACAGGGTTTCACCATGTTGGCCAGGCTGGTCTCGAGCTCCTGACCTCAGGTGATCCACCCACCTCAGCCTCCCAAAGTGCTGGGATTACAGGCGTGAGCCACCGCACCTGGCGAATTCAGCAGTATTTAAGGCTAACACACTGTGACCAAGTGGGCTTTCCCGCAGGACAGCAAGGTTGGCTGAACATTCAAAAATCAACGTGATGCTCCACGTTAACAGAGTAAAAGATAGGTGTGATCATCACAACAGATGCAGAAAAGTCACTTAAAATTAAACAGCCATTCCTAGCGGCAGGCAGGGTCACCCCCAAGTGCCTTGTTTGCTTCTCGAGTCCCAGCTCCGCCCATCCCTGCCCCAGGGGAGACTCAGAATGCAGTGGGTTCAGTCTCAGCACCTGCCTAAAACAAAAAGCCCATATTCCTCAGATGTACAGAATCCATATCAACAACGTACCATCTGCAGTGTTCCCTGTAGAACCCATAGTTACTAGACAGTGAGACAAGTGTGTCCCCACTCAGAATAAAGGAAAATCAGGAGGCACCCTCCGAGAAGACCCGGATGCTGGAATCAGCAGACGAGGATTTTAAAGCACACAGAGTGCGTACAAATGGGCAGACACAAGTCATCAGCCACGAATTAGACCAACTTTAGAACTGACAAATGTATCTGAAATAAAAAAGGCAACCAGGCATGGTGGCTGTAATCCCAGCACTTTGGGAGGCCAAGGTGGGAAGATCGCTTGAGCCCAGGAGGTGGAAGAGAAACCCCCTCTCTACCAAAACAATTTTTTAAATAAAAATAGATGTTACATTCAGGTGTGGGGTTGTCCAAGAGTGATCTTCTCTGGAGGTGGAAACACGGGGCAATTTTGCTTACAAATTTATATTTTTCTATTATGTTATTTTACAAGGAACACTTTTTTTTTCATTGTATTCTCTGATCCATCTGGAAGAGAAAAATTTTGGTACAAGTTTCAACAATGTCATCAACCAAATGCCTCTGACACAACAGAAGAGAGGTGAGGACTAAGTCACGTGAAACATCTCTGGCATTCAGCTTGGTTTGGTTGCAGAAAGAAAACACAAATATAAAACTCTTTGATCACAGAAGGCTGCAGATGGCCAGTGCCCCCGACTACAGTGGTGGGAGAGGGAAGGGGCCAGGGGTTCACACAGGCATCACCGCCAAACACAGGGTGGGTATGGGTCAGGGCTGCATTCCACAGGGCACAAGCCGCCTGTCCCCACAAGACATCCCAGGGCCATGGGCGAGGGAGGGCAGACCAGAAACACAGCCGGAGTCATCCATGCCCACGCACCTGTAAGATGAGACAGGAAAGCTGCTGAGTAGGCACCGTCTGAGGCAGTCGCTCTAGAGTCCCTTCACACCCACGTCCAGGGCGCAGGAGGTTCATGGCGGAGGCAGCAGCCCGGCCTCGTTTCCCATACACCGCGCTTCCCATCAGTTCCACTTGAAAAGCAGCCTGCTGCGCTCCCGACAGTCTGCCGGCGCTAGGGACACCGCGTCCTCGCCGCTCTACAGTGATTTTTAAAAAGCACATGCCTGGGGAGGGCCGGTGCCGCCAGGGCCTCACATGAGGCACGTCCGTGCAGGCCCTCACCGCGTTCCTGGTGAACGGGCCTGTGACACAGCCCCGCCGTCCGCATCCATTCTGAGGCTGTTCACGTGCACTGCGAGAAAACCCACCCTTCTTGCATGCATTTCCCCCAGATACATGTTTATCCACTGGTAATTACGCCCCTACTCCCCCACCCAGAGTCAGATCTCAAGTGTTAGATAAGCCAGGGTGACCCTGGCTCACTTGAAGCTGCGACTTCAACATGCAAGGAATTGCTGCTGACAGCCACTCTCCACCTCCGCAGACCAACAGGAGCCTCAGACCTCCCAGAGCCACACAGGCCTCCCACAGATGCATTTCCCCCCTCCCTCCTCCAGAAGTGCCCTCGGGACACAGGGAGTGAGGAGGGCAGGCCGTCCCCGTCCCGACACAGGGAGTGAAGCTCTAGGCTCCGCACCCGGTGGCCCTGGCTTCCACCTTGTCCTGTCACAGGCTGGCCTCCCTTCAGTCCCACAGGCTGTTCTGAAGCCTCCAGTCCAACCAGATTCTCACAACAAGGGAAGAGTGTTTGGCTTCGTAACACACAATTCTACTTCCCATTACAGGTCCAGAGTACAACAAAATTAGTCACTTTTATTTAAAAGAAACATTACAAATAAGTGTGCAAAATTAATCATGATTAAATACACATAAAAGGAACATGCATACTTTACATCAAAATACACATACAAAGTTAGCTGATTACACGACAGTGACAGTAAAGGAACTGAAGGAACCGGCAAAACCAAGAACTCGCTGCTACGCAGGCTTTATATGTTTGCAATCTGAAATCAAAGCCATAAAATAGAGTTTCTTTAACGGGAATTTAAGAAAATTAAATATATATCCCAAGTAGCTGACAATGTAGAGCCCATAACCTATTTTAGTTACCAAATGTTAAAAAAAGTTATGTGCCTTTCTTTCCCAAAATGTTAGTGTGTAGCTATTCTTATAAACGAGGGGAGGGGAGACGGTGGCCTTGGGGGCTTGGAGGCCAGAACAAGGCATTTCCCTCCACACCAGCGGGAACTGCAGTGGGCCCTCCCAGACCCTGCTCTGGCAGACGACCCCGAAGTTAAAGGATGTTTTCCCCCATAACGAATGTTCAAAGTCCGTGCATCACCTGCTGTTCCCTACATACGGGAAACAGATTTAACCCAGAACATAACCAGGAGATCCCCCGTCCCCGCCCCGCCCACGCCTGAGGTGTGACAGCTCGGCTTCTAGAGTGGCCTGGTGTCTGCCTCATTCTAATGGCCCCAAGAGATGGGGATGCCACGCACGGGCACAGGCGACGTTACGGGCACAGATGACCACGTCGCGGGAGAAGACCACAGGCTGGGCTCACGCGAGGGCAAACATTCACGCTGTGTTCCCTCTACAGGGTCAGGTCGTTTTTCTTCACGTTCAGGCGGGAGAAGGAATTCCTTTCGCCTTTTCTAAGGCAATCTGCTGGTGTTCTATTCAACCTGCTTATCGTGTAAGAACTTACATTTGCATACTTGTTCACTTCCCCGCTGCAGACTCAGTTAAGAATGACGGAATCTGTTGCAAAAACAAACCTGAACTCGTCCACCCTCTCAGCCCAGTCCCCAGGTCTGTATGGAGCCCCTGTCAGTGTGAGGATGCGGTGGAGCCACTGAAGCTAACGTCACAGCTGAACTCATGGGAACAGCCAGCGGCCACTCGAGCTGGTCACAGCCACTGAGTACCTACGGTGCCTTGATGATGATTCTCTCTTTAATACTGGAAATGGGAGTCCTTAGGAAAGCAGACAACCACGTATGGCTTCGAGACCAAGGTCCCTGGGCAGCCCCTCCAGCCCGTGGCCCAGGAGGCCCCTGGGGCACTGGCACCAGCCCCGAGAACCTGAAGGCGGCAGGTGGTGGGTGCTGTGGCGCTCCCGGCTGGAGTCACAGCTTGTCATCGGTCATCTCTAGAAACTGCGCGTAGACATCTCGGATGCACTCCCCCTTGGGGTTGAACAGGAATTTGTAGTAGCTGCCGTCTGCACAAATTGCTGGGATAGAAGGAGACCATTTTACCTGTGTGTTTCTTTCCCTCAAGTTAAAAGCAACGAGTCCCACTGAGCTGAACTGCAAAGGGCCTCTTGGAGCCAGGCAGCTGCTCTGAAAGCCCTGAAAGGCCCCAGGTCCCCAGAGAGTGCACTCGGTCAGCACCGCGGCCGGGAATCCTGACTGTCTTGGGGTGAACATCTCATCACCCAGTGTTGGCTACAGGGTAAGAAACAATCTTTGGTCATCTATACAAACACTGGAAGACCTGTCCCACTGATTTCCTGGGGAGACTGGAGGGATGGGGGCTGAAGACACCCCAAATGGCCGTGCAGACCACAAGCAGGACACACTGAGCCCACAGGAGGGATAAGGGGAACTGGGCGGCCATCGGTGCCACAGCACGGTGGTGGGAAGTCTATGGGAAGTTGGGTCCGAGGCTCAGCGGATGGAGCCCAGGTGGAGTGGGTGGGGACGTTCTCTCCAGGAAGGGCCACTCACCAATGACGGCGTTTGGCTCTGTTCCAAAGGCACAAATGCACGGAGAGCCTGAGGGAACCTGAAACTTGGAGAAACTCCACTTGGAACTGAAGTATTTTGGAAGGAAACTGGCTGAGGCCAAACTGTGAAGACAAGAAAGGGTGGTTCAAAGTTTACAGGAAAAAAATCACCTGCGTAAGCTCAGAATATGCTGCTGAAAATACTAAAATGCTCCTTCATATGATTTGAGCTTTAACGAATTTTTTTTTGCCACGCATGACAAAGCCTGTATTACGATTTTATTTTTAAACTTTTTTTTTTTTTTGAGACAGAGTCTCACTCTGCAGCCCAGGCTGGAGTGCAGTGGTGCGATCTCGGCTCACTGCAGCCTCCACCTCCCAGGTTCAAGTGATTCTCCTGCCTCAGCCTCCCGAGTAGCTGGGACTACAGGTGCCCGCCACCACGCCCAGCTAGTTTTTGTATTTTTAGTAGAGATGGGTTTTCACCGTGTTAGCCAGGATGGTCTCGAACGCCTGACCTCAGGTGATCTGCCCACCTCGGCCTCCCAAGGTGCTGGGATTACAGGCATGAGCCACTGTGCCCAGCCTGCACTGATTTTTAAATCCCAACAAATATCAAATTAAATGAAAAAGATTTCAGCACTGATAGCATATGAGGTCTATCCACACTGCTCTGCTGGCACGGGCAGGTCTGTCCACACTGCCCTGATGGCGTGGGGCATCCGTCCCGTCCACACTGAAACAGCGGGGACTCCTCTCATCCCTCGGCTTTTCCCCAGCTGGCATCCTAACACCTACCTGGACTGTTTATTCCTTTTTGGATCTTCAGCTGCAAAAATATGCACTGTGCCGTGGTCGCTGGATACGCAGATGAGGGACGCATCCTGATTGAAGTTAATGCTGCAGAGAAAACCAGCACAGCTCAGGTCTTGTGTGGATGTGGAGGAGTCCAGAGACAACCCACAGCACTTGTCAACACTGTGGAAGACCTCAACATTCCCACTCTGGAGGTGCCAATTCTGAATACTGCCCTTTAACAAGCCGACAACCATCCCCACAGCACCACAGGTTGAAGCCACAAAGCCACGGCCACAATCCAGTGTATCACGGCAAGTCTTCCTCGGGTGCCCCACAAATGCAGCTGATGAGCTGTGTGTCTGGGAGAGGGAAGGGGCTTCCTGCAGACCACCCCCCACATGCCACTCAGGGCTGCTCTCACAAGACTCGGGTGAGAAACAGATTCTCCCCAACGATCCCGGCCTCAGGAGGTGCAGGCTGCCGCTATGGAGGTCAGCTGGGCTGGGGCAGGCATTGGCCACGTGCTGTCTGTTCTAGGAGCAGACAGGGGTGTGCTATGCACACCACAAGGACCAGGACCTCACAGGTAAAGCTGCCGTATTTATAAATTAATTACATTTTCTTTCTTTTTTTTTTTTTTTTTTTGAGACAGAGTCTCGCTCTGTTGCCCAGGCTAGAGTGCAGTAGCACGACCTTGGCTCACTGCAACCTCCACCTCCCAGGTTCAAGCGATCCTCCTGCCTCAGCCCTCCCTAGTAGCTGGGATTACAGGCACGCGCCACCACACTCAGCTAATTTTTGTATTTTTAGTAGAGATGGGGTTTCGTCATGTTGGCCAGTCTGGTCTCGAACTCCTGACCTCAGGTGATCCAACTGCCTCAGCCTCCCAAAGTGCTAGAATTACAGGCGGGAGCCACTGTGCCCGGCTATATTAATTACATTTTCATCTCAAAGACCCAAATGCTGCTCAATACTAGCCAAGGGGGAGGCACCAGGTCTCCTGGCCGTGGCCACAGGGCATGAGATCCTACCCAAGTAGGGCTTCAGCACTAGACACCCGGGGGCTGTAGGGACACCACTGTGGGGCAGTAGTGTGGCCTCTCAGACTGTAACAGGCTGGAATCAGACAAACCAACACGGTCTCCAGCATTGCCTTAAACACAAGCCAGAGCGCTGGTGAAGAGATGAAACTGGCGAAAACACCAGAAAGACTAAAAATAAACAGGGATGAGCCCAAGCCCGCCAGCCAGGGCAGCAGCGAGACCCCTCTACAAAAACACAACAATTAGCAGGGCATGGTGGTGCACAACTGTGGTCCCAGCTACTCAGGAGGCTGAGGCAGGAGAATCGCTTGAGCCCAGGAGGTCGAGGCCGTAGCGAGCTGTGACAGTGTCACTGCACTCCAGCCTGGGCGACAGAGCAAGACCTTCCCTCAAAATAAAACCCCCAAAAAACAACAAAAAAAACCCCACCAACAAAAACCATCAAATACTGATAAATGCTGAAGCAGGGTTAATTATGATATTCTTTCTACTTCTGTGTAATTTCCCACGATAAAAACTTAAAATTAATCACAATTTAAAAAGCTGAAACCCAACCCCCTAGCAGCCCAACCGTCTCCCTCCTCTGGCCTTATGAGGGGGAGGGTGGCTGCTCCTACCCCCCCCTCAAATCCCAAAGGCCCATTTCTGTGCTGTCAGCCCAAAGCTCTTCTCCGGTGAAGCTGGAGGTGCCCTTACCAGTAAATATTGGCTGCTTGAGATCCTCTTCGCAGTTCCTGGATTAAATGCCCTGATGAAGTATCAAATATTCTTATAAGGGTCCCCTTTGAAAAACAGTGAAGTGTTTCATTATCAAAGATTCAAAACTTTTTCGTTAGTTTTTGAAATGATTTACATTCACAAATCCATTAGTCCACACAAGCCTTTCTCAAACTCACCCACATCATCTAATACTTAACTTTCTCCTCCAACTGCCAGCACACAGCCGTGCCCCTGAGAACGAGTTGGTTGGTGGCTCCTGGTCCCACGGCACTGGGCACAAGAGAGGCTTCTGGAGACAACCTCCTGACTGGGCAGGGTGGACTGACCCTGGACGCCTGCATCCCTGGCTGAGACCCAGGAGGAAGACCCAGGCCCAGGCTCCCTGCTCCTGCTACACAGGGAGCTCATCTGAGAAGCACTGTCTGAGTCCTAACTCCCTCAGATAGCTAGGAAAAGCAGCACGGGAATCCTGCCATCAAAAAGGCGAGGCAAAAAAAAAAAAAAATAAAAGGACTTAAAACCATTCATGTCAGCTATGCTGGCTTTCCCAAGAGAGAGGTGCCCAAGATCTCAGGGGAAGTTTTTAACACCTCCTCCAGAACGAGGAGGACTCTTCAGCTGATTCTGACAGCTGGGAAAATGAGAACTGATGCATCTTTTGTCAAACACTCTTTGACAACATCCAACAAAAAATCTTTATATCCTTCAACCCGGCAACCCCTACTCCTGGGGGTGCAGTAAGGAGCCAGCTTGTAGGGGACAAGGCAGGAGCAGCCTCACAGGGTGACTGCCGACAGCACGGGATGGGTCACAGATGCTGAAAGGCTCTGCGTAATCCCATCCACCTGGCTAACCCGGAGGGCACTGCTGAGCTAAGAAAGCAGGAAGCAGAGAAGCATCCACATTCGTAACGGGGATTCTATCTAAAGAAGAAAAGTTGCAGGGAGGTGGGGATGGAGAATCTAAAGATAAAAAGGATAAGAAAAAATGTACCAAAAATATAGAGGAACCGTATTTCTAATTCATACAAAATTATATCTATTTTGTTGCTAATATAATACCATCCTAAAAAATACCACCTAAAGGGCTGGGTGCGGTGGCTCACGCCTGTAATCCCAGCACTTTGGGAGGCTGAGGCGGGCGGATCACCTGAGGTCAGGAGTTTGAAACCAGCCGGACCAACACGGTGAAACCCCGTCTCTACTAAAAATACAAAAATTAGCCAGGCATGGCGGTGGGTGCCTATCACCCAGCTACTCGGGAGGTGGAGGCAGGAGAATCGCTGGCACCCAGGAGGCGGAGGTGGCAGTGAGCTAGGATCACGCCACTGCACTCCAGCCTGGGTGACAGAGCAAAACTCAATCTCAAAAAACAAACCAAAACAAAAACTACCTAGAAATAACTAAACCTGTTCTCAGCTGAGTCCCAGTAGTGAGCGGGACATGCCCCAAGCCGCGGGTCCCCACGTGCTGAGGAGTGACCCTGGCGCTGGCACCGTGTCAAAGGGTAGGAGCAGGGCCGCCGCACTGAACCTCAGTGCACTGTGCCCACAAATGGATACCATCCCTGGCTTGTGGTCTCACCTCCTTAACGATTTATAATTTCCTACAAAGTAACACTGGGTTTGCAGTCTTCAATGAAAACTATAGTAAAAGATACCAATTTTCTTTGTAAAAATCTGAATTCAGGCAAAAGGAAGTATAAAGAACCCCAGATTTAAAATTATTTAAAAAAATTAACAGTTCTTCTGACCTCGCAAATTAAAGGACAATGTGTCCAACATGTCAATATTTTCAGTTACAATCTGGTGGTAATTCAATGAAGACATGTAACTAAGCAGGTGAAAAAGGGTTTTGAGCTGTTTGTTATCAGGCTGTGAAGACAGGAGCACAGAAATTGAGCGGTTCTGCAAAATCTATGACAATATGACAAAACTGTCATATCTGATTACTGTAATAAACTTGGATGTGTACGTATTTTTGTGTTTTTTTTTTTTTTTTTTGAGATGGAGTCTCACTCTGTCACCCGGGCTGGAGCGTAATGGCATGATCTCGGCTCACTGCAACCTCCACCTCCTGGGTTCAAGTGATTCTCCTGCCTTAGCCTTCCCAGTAGCTGGGATTACAGGCACACACCACCATGCCTGGCTAATTTTTGTATTTTTAGTAGAGACGGGGTTTCACCATCTTGGCCAGGCTGGTTTCGAACTCCTGACCTCAAGTGATCCTCCTGCCTTGGCCTCCCAAATTGCTGGGATTACAGGTTGAGCCACTGCCCCTGGCCCTGTTTCTTTGGCTTATCATATTTTACAAGACACTGCTTTGTAAATATTGGAAATAAAACCAGTCCCTGGGCACAAGACGACCTGTGAAGACTTCAACCTCTCTGGTGATGTGACCAGCCAGGTCCACAGGCCCCTGAGGGGCTCCAGTTTGGGGCAGGCCCACTGCCTTCTGAGTCTTGATACAGGGAATGGCCATTTAGCTGAGCCTGGTGCTTCAGGAGGCACGACGCCAACAAGGTGAGGGGCACTTACTTTCTCGGATGCAGTTGCAATTCTTGTTCCCTGCAGGTTGAGTGCAATGCAGCTCAGGACACCCTCGTGTGCAGGAATGTCCACGGGTGGCTTCTCCGTGCTGGCCAGGTCCACGAGCTGCACATGGCCCGTGTGCGTGCCCGGAAAGGCCAGGAGGGAGTTGTTACTATTGGGACAAAGGACACAGAGGCCTGCGTGGAGACAGGACACCAATCAAGAACTGCCTTTGATTTCTCACAGCCAAAGTCCACTTTCTGCCCCCAAGTTCTCCGAAAAAATAGATGTATATCATTTATAAATATCAGAACCACAAATTCAATTTAAACACTTTTCATTGTAAAGAAAGAGTATGAGAGGGCTAAGCAAAGCTACCTCGCATGAGACCTCCTCATAATCAAGACATGTGCTGAACAACTTTACCAACTGTCCATCCATCATGGTACGTGCTACCAAAAATGCAATGCAAAATTATAAAATTTAAAAGCAGCTCCATGAGCAACAGCGTAAAAATATTAAAAAACTGAGGAATAAGTTAACAGATGTACAAGACCTATCCAGGGACTATAACATCATGCAAAGGAAGACCACAGAAGATCTGAGAGAGAGCTGGTCTGTGATCGTGGGCTGGAAGACTGGCTATTACTATCTAACTCATCTACAGTCAGTGTGATCACAGCTAACCTCTCAGGAAGGGTTCTTGAAGAAAGACAAGCTGATACTAAGAATTATAAGGAAAAATAAAGGCACTAGAACAGCCCAAATTTTTTATTTTTTTTGAGACGGAGTGTGGCTCTGTCGCCCAGGCTGGAGTACAGTGGCGTGATCTTGGCTCACTGCAAGCTCCGCCTCCCGGGTTCACGCCATTCTCCTGCCTCAGCCTCCCGAGTAGCTGGGACTACAGGCACCCGCCACCACGCCCGGCTAATTTTTTGTATTCTTAGTAGAGATGGGATTTCACTGTATTAGCCAGGATGGTCTCAATCTCCCGACCTTGTGATCCACCTGCCTTGGCCTCCCAAAGTGCTGGGATTACAGGCGTGACCAAAATTTTTTTTTTTTTTTTTTTTTGTAAAGTAAGAACAAGATTGCAAGACTTATATTACCTAATTTCAGGTTTACTTTAAACCTCTCATCAATGCAGGATGATACTGGGATAAAGATAGAAACACAGATCAATGGAAGAGAACAAAAAGCCCAGAATAAAACCTTGTATTTATTTAATCAAAACGAAGGTACCAAGGTTAGATATCCACATAGAAAAGAAAGGAACCCAGGCTTGTGCCTCACACTGAATACAAAAATGTACTTGAAATGGATCAAAGATTTAACTTTAGGTGAAAAGCTACTAAATGTGTAGAAGAAAACATAAAACAAATCTTTTAGCAATACTTGCAAAAGTGTGCCAGGGAAAAGGCTAAATCTACAACATATAAAGAATTCTTACAGCCGGGTACAGTGGCTCACGCCTGTAATCCCAGCACTTTGGGAGGCCAAGGAAGGTGGATCACCTGAGATCAGGAGTTTGAGACCAGCCTGGCCAACATAATGAAACCCCATCTCTACTAAAAATACAGAAATTATCTGGGCGTGGTGGCAGATGCCTGTAATCCCAGCTACTCGGGAGGCTAAGGCAGGAGAATCGCTTGAACCCAGGAGGCGGAGGTTGCAGTGAGCTGAGATCGCACCACTGCACTCCAGCCTGGGCAACAAAGCGAGACTCTATCTCAAAAACAAAACAAAACAAAACAAAAAAAAACAGGGCTGGGCGTGGTGGCTCACGCTAGTAATCCCCGCACTTTGGGAGGCCGAGGCAGGTGGATCATGAGGTCAGGAGATCAAGACCAGCCTGGCCAACATTTGTAAAACCCCGTCTCTACTAAAAATACAAAAATTAGCAATCCACTATCAGAGGTGAGGTGGAGATTGTTGAACCTGAAGGGAGGTGCATGAGCCGAGTCGTGCCATGATCCAGCCTGGAACACAAACCAAAACCACAAGGAGATGCGGTTACCAGTGAGATACCATCACACACGCACGAACGGCTACAGCTAGAAAGACCGACGATGCTGGAACACTCATAAATCATGGATGAGACGCAAGAGGACACAGCCACTCTGGAAAATAAATGGCCACATTTTATAGAGTCAAGACACAACCGCAACATGGTTGTGACCAGGCAGTGGAACCCTCAGTATCAATGCAAGAGAAATGAAACTACCCACACAAAGGCTGCTATGGGAACGTGCACGACACTCCTTCATAATAGCCAAAAAACGGCCAAAGGGACTAACAAAGCAACACACATACACACACACAGAGGGCAAATACATGTAAAAAAACAAAACCTGAGGGTTGAGTGGGGAGGGGACTATCCCAAGAAAGTTTTCCAGATGAGACTGTTCTGTTTTTTTTTTTTAAGAGTCTCACTCTGTCGCCCAGGCTGGAATGCAGTGGCACAATCTCGGCTCACTGCAAGCTCCACCTCTGGGTTCAAGTGATTCTCCTGCCTCAGCCTCCCGAGTAGCTGGGACTATGGGCACCCACCACCACACCCAGCTAAGTTTTGTATGTTTAGTAGAGATGAGGTTTCACCATGTTGGCCAGGATGCCCTCAATCTCCTGACCTCATGATCTTGGCCTCCTAAAGTGCTGGGATTACAGGCATGAGCCACCACGCCCAGCTGACTGTTCTGTCTTGACTGTGACGGTGGTTACACAACTGTTTACAATGACTGAAATTTATCAAATTTTTTTTTTCTTGAGACAGAGTCTTGCTCTATCGCCCAGGCTGGAGTTCAATGGCGTGATCTCGGCTCACTGCAACCTCTACCTCCTGGGTTCAAGTGATTCTCCTGCCTCAGCCTCCCAAGTAGCTAGGATTACAGGCGCCTGCCACCACGCCTCGCTAATTTTTTGTATTTTGAGTAGAGACAGGGTTTCACTATGTTGGCCAGGCTGGTCTCGAACTCCTGACCTTGTGATCTGCCCGCCTTGGCCTCCCAAAGTGCTGGGATTACAGGGGTGAGCCACCAAGCCTGGCCACAAATGGTATTCTTTTTTTTTTTTTGAGACAGAGTCTTGCTCTGTCACCCAGGCTGGAGTGCAGTAGCATGATCTCGGCTCACTGCAAGCTCTGCCTCCGGGGTTCATGCCATTCTCCTGCCTCAGCCTCCCTAGTAGCTGGGACTACAGGCGCCCGCCACCATGCTCAGCTAATTTTTTGTATTTTTAGTAGAGACGGGGTTTCACCGTGTTAGCCAGGATGGTCTCGATATCCTGACCTCATGATCCACCCGCCTCGGCCTCCCAAAGTGCTGGGATCACAGGTGTGAGCCACCGCGCCCAGCCACAAATGGTATTCTTACAACTAGTGAGTTTATGTAAATTTTACCCTAACAAAGCCAGAAGCAAAACCCCCAAATTTAAAAAGATACGAAGATGGTACAATAAATGACAAAGTCAAACACAATCAATCCTCCAATTCAGAAGACTAGGAAATGCTTGAGTCCAGAACTCAGTGGCTCTCAATGTGGTGAAAACACAGGTTCCTGGTTCACTGTGGAGGTTCTGAGAGGCCACAATCACTGGGTGGGAGAGGACAGGGGCCCCCACTCTGTGACTCTGGTCACAAGGTAGTTTTGGGATGCTGAGCTGTGGGTCCTGGAAGGTCCATCTTCTCCGGAGGCCCCTCTGTGCTCAGGACTGCTCTCACCAAGGCACCCTGCTCAGACAGAGACCTGCTTGGAGAAGGGAGTGCCCAGGACAGGCATCTTCACGTGGACCCATTTCCCATCGCCACCCGTCTGCTCAATTTCTCACCTTTGGGGTTATAGCAAGTTTCGAAGACGTGCAACTGATGGGGATTGTGTGTGAATGTGAACACCTTAATCATGGAGTCCAAAACCACCACAATTCTGGAAAGAAAAACATGATCAGAGCCGCTTTCCTCAGAAGTCAGACCCAAACATTTTATGCTCCTGTTCTTATCAGACTGAAACTGAGAGACACTGAAAATACCATACAGAAAAGGAGCGTTCCTGAAGAAAAAGCTCTGGAGGCAGGTAGCCAGCGCGAGGCCTGGAGCTCAGCGAGTGCACATGGGCTGGCTCTGCCGAGGGAGTGCTTCTCGCCTGGGTGAAGGTCAGCCTAAGAGATGTCTCTGAGGTTCAGAGAGACATCATCAAACACTCCATCTAGGTTCAGAACCAAGCAAAACACACAGAAGTGATATTTTCATGCTACTGTGTCTGGAAAAAATAAGAAAAATCTGAAAGTAGAAGATCCTCGATCTGGCTCAAGCGTTTGCATTATTATTATTATTACTTTTTTTATAGATGGAGTCTCACTCTGTCGCTCGGGCTGGAGTGCAGTGGCACAACCTCGGCTCACTGCAACCTCCACCTCTTGCGTTCAAGCGATTCTCCTGCCTCAGCCTCCTGAGTAGCTGGGACTACAGGCGTGCACCACCACGCCCAGCTAATTTTTGTATTTTTAGTAGAGATGGGGTTTCACTATGTTGGCCAGGCTGGTCTCTAACTCCTGACCTTGTGATCCGTCTGCCTCAGCCTCCCAAAGTGCTGGGATTACAGGCATGAGCCACGGTGCCCGGCCACATTTGCATTACTAAGGGCCTTTAAATATTGACGTTATTAAAATGACAAACCTACACAAAAATGCAGGACAGTTGGCCAGGCGCAGTGGCTCACACCTGTAATCCCAGCACTTTGGGAGGCCGAGGCAGGTAGATCATGAGGTCAAGGGATCAAGACCATCCTGGCCAACATGGTAAAATCCTGTCTCTACTAAAGATACAAAAATCAGCCGGGCTTGGTGGTGTGCGCCTGTAGTCCCAGCTACTCCGGAGGCTGAGGCAGAAATTGCTTGAATCCAGGAGGCAGAGGTTGCAGTGAACTGAGATTGTGCCACTGCACTCCGGTCTGGCAACAGAGCAAGACTCCATCTCCAAAAAAAAAAAAGGGAGGGAGGTGAAATGACCTCTGTTTACATCCAACTTGCTCGGCTGCTGTCCTCCCACAGCCGACAGAGATGGAAATCTTAGAGTAAAATATGCAAATCGTATTAAATAAAAACCCAAATGAATGAACTCTGCGCTATCTTGCTCAACGTACTAGGACAAACTTCCATATTCCCCCTAAACGCCCCTGAGACCATGGCTGACAGAGCCACCTGCTACTTTCAACACAGAAAATTCAATTCTCCTTTACCTTCAAACCAAAAACCTTTATTGAGAGGCAGCATTTGGCAAAGCACGGGCTAAAAGCCCAGGGTAATTCAAGGCTCAAAACTCATGTCCTCAGCTCTGCACATGTCGGAATGGGACAGAACTCACCATGGTGAGACCCACTGCCTGGTCCACTGTGGCGCACATCATCCACACCACCACCTACTTACCTCCAGCGGAGCCCTGGAAACAAATACAATTCGCTGCCTTTCTTGCAGCAATATAAATAATTCTTATATCCTTATGGTCATAAAAACCAGGGCCAACACTTTAATACATCATTTCCTAAACATTTTTCTGCCAAAAATAGAAAAGTATTTCAGCCATCTTTAGAGAAAGTGAAATATCACTTTAAAAAATTACTGACACCAAACCCACCTATCTCGCCGCAGTTTGACTGCCTTGACTTCTGTAGAAAATTCTATTTCAATAACAGTCTTCTTCTTCAGGTCATCCCAGATCATTACTGAAATATCAGAAAGAACAGATGAATGCAGTCATAAACAGGCCATGGTGCTGGGATGCAGCGATGCCAGCTTGACGCCTAAGGTGTTTTCTCTTTCCACTGGCACAGCTGCGCCCACCCTCAGGCCTCAGACACACACCCGCACTTGGGAGGCCTTGGGGTACAACTCAAACTGTGAGCTGTGCCGGGGATTCACCCTCAGGCCCCTTCCCCACTCAAAGCGTCTCCCCTTCTTGGTAGCTGGCTGCCCACTTGCTCCCTCCCCACCCATTCCTCTCTCAGTGTGCACAGCCCGGTCCCGTTCTCAGGCGACCCACTGGCCTCACACACAGGCGCGCTAAGCGCGTTCATCTCTCTCTGCCAACCCTTGCCCTTGCCTGGTTACTCTCCTCTCCCTGACCTTCCTTGATTCCACCCGACTGAGCCCCTAGGCAAGCCTGACCATAGGTACTGATGTTAAAAGTGCTGGAGATAAACCTGCATCAGGAAGGAAGGTTTCAGCTTTAAAGTGAAATCAGAGGGACACAAATCAGGGCCAACGAGTTCTTCCCTCCACTCAAGGTCCTGAGTTGTTCTTGCTCTTGTTTTGGTTTTTGAGACAGGGTCTCGTTCTCTTGCCCAGGCTGGGGTGCAGTGGCGTGATCTTGGCTCACTGCAGCCTCGACCTCCCAGGCTCAAGAGATTCTCCCACGTCAGCTTCCCAAATGGCTGGGACTACAGGTGTGCACCACCATGCCCAGCTAAGTTTTGTATTTTTGGTAGTGATGAGGTTTTACCATGTTGCCCAGGCTGGTCTCGAACTTCTGGGCTGAAGTGATCCGCCCACCTCAACTTCCCAAAGTGCTAGGACTGCACGTGTGAGCCACTGCACCCAGCCCCTGCTGCTTTTTAAGTTCAAAATTTCTTCTGTCTTGTTTGCCTGCTAACATTGCAACATTCTATTAGGATAAATTAGCAGTTTGTGTTCTGAGGGCTAACGTACTGACAAGCTTTAGGGATGAGAATGCCAACCAGCACCATGCTTTTGAAGAACCACAGGAGGGATGGGTGCGGTGGCTCACGCCTGTAATCCCAGCACTTTGGGAGGCTGGGGTGTGAGATCGCTTGAGGCCAAGAGTTCAAGACCAGCCTGGGCAACATAGTGAGACTCCCATTTCTGAAAAAAAAAAAAGTTATTAAAAATTAGTCACAGCTACTCAGGTTGAGTCCAGGAGTTTGAGGCTGCAGTGAGCTATTATCACCCCACTGCACTCCAATCTGAGCAACAGAGGAAGACCCTATCTCAAAAAAACACAAAAAAAACACAGCCGGGTGTGATGGCTCACACCTGTAATCCCAGCACTTTGGGAGGCAGAGGGAGGCAGATCAATGGAGCTCAGGAGTTTGAGACCAGCGTGGGCAACATGTTGAAACGCTGTCTCTACTAAAAATACAAAAAGTAGCCGGGTGTGGTGGGTGCTCCTGTAGTCCCAGCTACTTGGGAGGCTGAGGCGGAAGGATCACCTGAGCCTGGGGAGGTAGAAGCTGCAGTGAACCAGGATTGCGCAACTGCATTCCGGCCTGGGCAATACAGTGAGACCCTGTCTCAAAACTAAATAAATAAATAAAAATCAAGTTTACTAGTAAAAAAAAAAAAAGTATCTTTAGATGCTACAAAAAGTACATTTACTCAAAAACCTGCTGAATACTGTTTTCTTCTAAGTCTGTGAAGTTTCTAAGGCTTTTTCAAAAAACCTCTTAGAAACTTTATAATGAGAATGAGACCTGAGATTATCTCATACAAATGGCTCCCTTGTTAGCACCTGGGGTCCCCCAGCAGTGCCAGAGGTAGGGCAAGGGAGGCGGCCCTCTAGGCCTCCTAACTTTCATCCATAAGCTTCCTTTCCTCCTTAATGGTCAATGAAGTTCTCCATGACAAGACACAGACCAATTCACCAGCAGGATTTCTGCCCATCCCCAATTAGCCAGGGCAAAGTCATTCTCCTGCAAAGCCTGCCCTGCTCTCTCTGTGGAACCTCCGCTGTCCCTTCTGGGTGGGCTCCTCCAGAGGACTCACAAGCCACAGGCCTCTGCCCCTCTGGGCTGTGCTAGCAGCCACTCTCAACTCTGCTTTAAAGCTGGCACAGACAAACCTTGGACGAGTGAGACTACAGAACCGCTCAAAGGCCAAGATCTCAAGCCCTGTCTTCTACTGTTTTCCCTACCAATAATCTCTTCCCATTTCGTTTCTCTGCTCCTAATTCCAAAACAAAAATAAATGTATCAGGCAGGGCCAGTCCTCACCTGAGTGTGGTCTCTCTTCCGCACATTCATGTTCATGCAGTTCACGGGGCTCTGCTGAGAACTGTGAGCTGGGCCCCAAAGCCTGTCACGAGTCATCTAGAACCTTCTGCCTTTCCACACAATCCCTTTGTGCCTGTTCTGGCCTGGGCTATTCTATTCCTAGGTACGTGGTCTCACCCAGATCCTAGTTCACCTGCTCACTTCCCACTTGGCATGCGGTGCCCCCAGGGCCCCATCCTGGTCTTGATTCTGAACTGCCTCCCTCACTGGGCCTCTCCTTCCCTCCTCACCTCCTCCCACCCTACCCACCCACCACTGGGCTCCCACTCAGCCATCCTCTGAGACCACCGGTGGCCTTCAATGTCACCAGAACCAGACGGCTTTTCTCAGGCCTCCTCCTGCCTGGCACTGGGCTCAGACAAGGATGCTTGCTCCACTTTTCCTGCCTCTCCCCATAAACGGGGACTTCCCACGCCTTCCCCATCCTCTGGTGTCTCTTCACTCACCTCATGTACTGCGTCTAGACCAGAGCTTTCCCAAAACACAGATCTGACGGCATCTCCTTCCTGGCCACACGTTAACTGGCATTCAAGCCTCCCCCAGATTTGCCTCCCACCTCCCGCCCCCAGCCTACCTCCTGCCTCCCATCCCCAGTCCACCTCCCACCTACCGCCTCCTGCCTCCCACCTCTTCCCTGTGTTCTGCCCTCCATTCCTGGATCTTTCGCCTCGAGCCCTCTTTCCTCAACCAACAGCAAGGTTAAGCTGGCACGAGGCGCACGGCTGTCAGGAAAGCTGTCTACTCCTCCCTCTACTTAAAAGGGCCAGAGCTCTTATGCCATGTCATCTGCATACACACGCGCGTACTCCCACCCCGACAAATATATCCCGAGACCCACAGCCAAACTGGTGTTTTGTTCTACGTGGCTATGAAACTAATGTTCCTTTAAGTCAATGGCTCTCAGTAAGAAAAAAAATCCTTCTACCTTGCTTTAAAATGAATTCATGACATTTACGATGTCAACCCCAGGTGCAGCAGGCCCGTTTTCCGTTTACTGACTGAAAAGCACGTGTTCTATGACAATGCAAGCGAGTGATGCTCTTTAGGTGCTGCTTACGGGAACAGAGACCTGGCGCCCTCTCCACCTGCTTCCTCTCCAGTGACCAGTCCTGGATATTTCCCAGAACTACTGGGGAAAATCACACATGGCCACAAACATAAACACATTCAAAAAAAGACTGGGACACGGGAGGCATGATTCTTAAATACACAATTACAGTACCTTTGTTGGGAGGGTATTTCGGCTTTTTTCCACCACCAACTAAAGCTAAATAGTTGCAGCGAAATAACATTTCAACATGGCCAACTCCTCCTTCTAGAAATTCTGAAATGACAGTTTTAAAAAGACAAATGTTACAAGTTAATATGTATATTTTACGATAAAAAAGAAAAGAGAAAGTCAAGACAGGTAACGCAGCAATTTTCCTGTTTTTGTAAGAGACAAGATCTCACTGTGTTGCCCAGGCTGGAGGGCAGTCGCTATTCACAGGTACAATCACAGCTCACTGCAGCCTTGACCTCCTGGGCTCACATGATCCTCCTGCCTCAGCTTCCCAAGTAGCTGGGAATACAGGACTCATTTTTTTTTTTTTTTTTTTTAGAGATGGAGTCTTGCTCTGTCACCCAGGCTAGAGTGCAGTCGCGCCATCTCGGCTCACTGCAACCTCTACCTCCTGGGTTCAAGCCACTCTCCTGCCTCAGCCTCCCCGGATAGCTGGGACTACAGGCATGTGCCACCATGCCCAGCTAATTTTTGTATTTTTAGTAGAGATGGGGTTTCACTATGCTGGCCAGGCTGATCTCAAACTTCTGAACTCAAGCGATCAGTCCGTCTCGGCCTCCCAAAGTGCTGGGATTATAGACATGAGCCACTGTGCCCGGCCTACAGGACTCATTTTTAATCAGCAATTTATATCTAACTATCATCAGAAATGAGAAAGGTGACTGGCTAAAAAAATAGTGCTAGGTTTCCAACTTCTCTCAGTTTACTGTCATCATGTTCACTGTTTCATAAAGGCTGAGCACACAACACCCTAGGAAGCTAACTCAGCAAAATGTTACGAAACACTTGAATTCACATTTCAAGAGGTGGCAAAACCTGTCAACTCCAAGAAAGCACACTAAAAGCTCTGATGCTTGGGAGGCTGAGGCAGGCAGATGATGAGGTCAAGAGATTGAGACCATCCGGGCCAACATGGTGAAACACTGTCTTTACTGCAAATACAAAAATTAGCCAGCAAGGTGGCAGGCACCTGTAGTCCCAGCTACTCAGGAGCTGAGGCAGGAGAATCACTTGAACCCAGGAGGCTGAGGTTGCAGTGAGCTGAGATCACACCACTGTACTCCAGCCCAGCGACAGAGCGAGACTCCATCTCAAAATAAATAAATAAAAACAAACAAAAAAAAACCCCACAAAACTCTAATGCAAAAGCTGAGTGACTTTTATCATTTCCTTTTTTTTTTTTTTTTTTTTTTTTTAGAAACAGGGTCATGCTGTACGCCTAGGCTGGTCTTGAACTCCTGGTCTCAAACAATCCTGCCATCTCAGCCTCCCAAAATGCTGGGATTATAGGTGTGAGCCACCGAAGTCTGAAATGCTTCAAACTGTTCATGAATTATGTCAGAGGAAAATGTCCACAGATTTTCAGAGGTCTTCCATGACAAAAGGATGACCAATGCTGTCTGAGGGGGGCAACAGGGGAACACCAACGAGAAACTCCCACGTTCTGTAAGGTACACGTAACTCAGGACTGTCCACTCAGCTGTCTGCAATGACTCCCACGTTCTGTATGGTTCACGTAACTCAGGAGGACCGTCCACCCACCCACTTCTCTGTCTGCAATGACCATGAGCTCTACCTCTCCAGTCACAGCTGCACAAAATGACTCAAAAGTGCCTCAGCTCGATCTTCAAGATATTTAAAATTCAAGGCAGCCGGGCACAGTGGCTCACACCTGTAATCCCAGCACTTTGGCAGGCAGAGGTGGGAGGACTGCTTGAGCCCAAGAGTTCAAGGCCATCCTGGGCAACGTAAGGAGACCGCTTCTCTACCAAAAATAAAAATTAAAAAATTCGCCGGCCACGGTGGCTCACGCCTGTAATCCCAGCACTTTGGGAGGCTGAGGTGGGTGGATTACTTGGGGTCAGGAGTTTGAGACCAGCCTGGCCAACATAGTGAAACCCCGTCTCTACTAAAAATACAAAAATTAGCCGGCTGTGGTGGCGGGCACCTGTAATCCCAGCTACATAGGAGGCTGTGGCAGGAGAATTGCTTGAGCCCGGGAGGCAGAGGTTGCAGTGAGCAGAGATTGTGCCACTGCACTCCAGCCTGGGTGAAGGAGGGAGACTCCATCTCAAAAAAAAAAAAAACCCCAGCACGGGCAATGTGCTTTTGGGACATCAAACTTTTGTGCAGCAAAGGACACAATCAACAGAATGAAAACACAACCTATGGAACGGCACAGCATATATGCAAACCACACATCCGATAAAGTGTGTAATATCCAGAATATATGAAGGACTTTTACAACTCAACAATAAAAAAATGAATAACCTGATTTTAAAACTGGCAAAGGATTTTAGTATTTCTCCAAAGATAATTTACAAATGGCCAACAAGTCCAAGAAAAGATGCCCTACATCATTAGGCATCAGAGACATCCAAACCAAAACCACAGTGAGATCCCACCACCTCATACCCCTCAGGATGACTCGTTTTTGTTCTTTTGTTGAGACAGTGCTGCCCAGGCAAGTGCAGTGATGGGAACAGGGCTCACTGCAGAGGATGGCTAATACTGTTTTTTAACCCAGGAAATAACAAGTACTGGCCAAGATATGAAGCTACGGGAACTCTCATGCACTGTCTGATGCAGCTACTCTGGAAAAAAGTATGGCAGGTCCTCAAAAAATGAAAAAGAGGCCGGGCGCAGCAGCTCACTCACACCTATAATCCCAGCCCTCTGGGAGGCCAAGGCAGGACGATGACTTGAGGCCAGGAGTTTAAGATCAGCCTGGGCAACACAGTGAGACGCCGCCTCAATTAAAAAAATAATAAAAAGGCCAGGCGTGGTGGCTCACGCCTGTTATCTCAGCACTTTGGGAGGTGAGGCAGGTGGATCACTTGAGGTCAGGAGTTCGAAACCACCTTGGCCAACATGGTGAAACCTTGTCTCTACTAAAAATTCAAAAAAATTAGCCAGGCATGGTGGCAGGCGCCTGTAATCCTAACTGCTCGAGAAGTTGGGGCAGGAGAATCGCTTGAACCCAGGAGGCAGAGGGTGCGGTGAGCCGAGATCGTGCCATTGCACTCTAGCCTGGGCAACAAGAGTGAAACTCTGTCTCTCAAATAAATACATAAATAAAAAATAAAAATATAAAAATTAGTCAGCTGTGTAGTCCCAGCTACTTGGGAGGCTGAGGCAGGAGAATCACTTGAACTCGGCAGGCGGAGGTTGCAGTGAGCCGAGATCACGCCACTGCACTCCAGCATGGGTGACAGAGCAAGACTCCGTCTCAAAAAAAAAAAAAAGAGAAGACACAGTCAGTCACAGGCACAGTTAGCTATGCGGTCTCTGGGCTTTAACCACGGAAAGAAAAAAAAGAAAAACAGATTTTTCAGAATCAAGTGAAGAGGCAGAGAAGAAGGGTTAAGGCCTTTCCTGGAATGAGAAGTAAGCAAAGATGAGGGCCAAACTTCAGGAATTAGAGATGACTTCTAAACCCCGCCAGAGATTCTCCCATAGTACCTGACCCCCACCTCCTGCAGCTGAAGAGGGAGAGAGGGTCTCCCCACAGAAAGACCAGGGTTACATTCAGAGCCTTCTACGGTCCAGACCCCAAGGGCTGGTACTGAAATATTACAAAGGACATTCCTTGTTACAGAAAAATGTAAGATACAATAAATCTTTCTGAGTTTCTCTTCAAAGGGTTTATTTAGCCTGTTAACTTCCTTATCCTTTGTTCTCCAACTCAACTTTCTTGTTCTTCCTTGCCCCTAGTTACTGTAAACAGCCTACCCGCTTCCCGTAGGGAATCAATAACTCACACCTGTTCCCTTGGTTACCTGTACCCATTGTTCCCCCAAAAATGCACGTCTCACATGCTCCACCTCTGTACCTCACGTCCCCCTCCCCTTCTATATTTAGAAAAATATGTACAAGTAGCCAACTGGGTCAGCTCAGATTGTGCAGTCCGACCCCAGCCCATAGGGGAGTGACAAAGAGATAGGGACTGCGTTCAGGATAAAAACCCCCAGCCTCCTTTGTTCTCTGTGCTCTTGCCATCCTGACTGATCCAAGTGGCACCCTTCTGCAGAAGTAAATTGCCTTACTGAGAGAATTAAACTTTTGCTTGAGTGCTGGTTTTACTTCACAGCACCGAGCATTTATTCCTGGAACATTTTATATCCACAAAAAGAAGAAGAAATGCCCAAGCCTGCCCAGGATGTCAGCGTCTACATCTCTAAGGGTCCCTGGCGGTCGGACTTGTCTGTAACAGCAACTAAAATTGCAGCAACAGATTGCGTAGGACACAAAACAGGCTCCTGCTAAACATCAGCTGAGGAAAACTTGAGGAACACCCCAGTCCTTGTGTTAGAGAAAAACCCTCTCCTCTAATCACGGTCTCTGTTCTCACACAATCACCAACACAGAAGACTTCTGTGACTAAAGCAGAAACCGCACAGCAAACCCCAGCTGGGTTTCCTCTAACTCAGTTCTGACACCATCTACCTGGAGACAGTATCAGATCTCACAGGTTGAAGGCTCAGTCCCCAAGACTGTCTGCACCACACACCAGTCCCAAGTCAGAACCTTCAAAACTTCTGACTGACCGGCTTCAAGCTGGGGTTCCCGTGACCCCTTCTTTCGGTTCAATTTGCTGGCACGGCTCACCGAACTCAGGGAAACACTTCCTTATGTTTACCAGTTTATAACAAAGAATATTACAAAGGATACAGATGAAGAGATGCATAGGGCAAGGTATTACGGGAAGGACGCAAAGCTTCCATGAAGCTCTCTGAACCCTGTCTCCTTGGGATTTTATGGAAGCTTCATGACATCAGCATTCCTTCCCCAGGGGCACAGGGTGTGGCCTTCTCTGGGGAGGGTCTTAAGACCCACAATTAGAAAGGGTGGGGGGCGGTGGTGGTTAATGCCTGTAATCCCAGCACTCTGGGAGGCCGAGGCAGACAAATAACTTGAAGTCAAGAGTTCGAGACCAGCCTGGCCAACGTGGTGAAACCCCATCTCTACTAAAAATACAAAACAAACAAAAAAACGTAGCCGGGTGTGGTGGCATGCGCCTGTAATCCCAGCTACTTAGAAGGCTGAGGCATGAGAATTGCTTGAATCCATGAGGTGGAGGTTGCAGTGAGCCAAGATGGAGCCACTGCACTCCAGCCTGGGAGAGATTCTGTCAAAGAAGAGGGGAGAGCAGGGGAGGGGAGGGGAGGGCAGGGCAGGGGAGGGGAGGGCAGGGGAGGGCAGGGGAGGGGAGGGGGGGAAGAGGAAACAAAGAAAAGGAAGGAAGGTGGGGTGGCAGTGGGGAGACAGGACACATTAGGGTGAAAGGGGGGTAGGAGAAGGTCAAGGCCTCCCCTGAGGGCCAATATTGTAACAAAAAGACTAACCAGGTCTGTGGGAGTTACCGGCCAGGGTGAAAACCAAAATATATAATTACACCACACCTTGACAGGTCCAGACTCTCCCAACACAGCCTGCTGCAAAACACAAGAAACTAATAAAAGAAAATGGGGAAAGGGGATGTCTGAATACTGGCATAATTTCTATTCCACTAAGAGATGCCTGAAAAATGAATCACTTTATACAAATGAGTGAAAATCGACCATTCTAGCACTTGAGGCTAATAACCTTTTTATTTTTGCCTCTGTCCTGTTGCGCAGTCCCTGTTTCTCGTTCCTATTTCTGTGGAGTTTTATTTTTAAAGAAAACCTTATTTCCCATTATAAAAACTATGCATCATTTCTATAAAACAACACAGAAAAGCATAAAGTAGAAAACACTGTGAAACAACATCATATATGTACTTTTTTTGAGACGGAGTCTTGCTCCGTTGCCCAGGCTGGAGGCAGCGGCACAATCTCGGCTCACTGTAACCTCCGCCTCCCGGGTTCAAGTGATTCTCCTGCCTCAGCCTTCCAAGTAGCTGGGACTACAGGCACCTGCCACCATGCCCGGCTAATTTTTGTATTTTTAGTAGAGATGGGGTTTCACCACGTTGGCCAGGATGGTCTCGATCTCCTGACCTCATGATCCACCTGCCTCAGCCTCCCAAAGTGCTGGGATTACAGGCATGAGCCACTCTGCCCGGCCACGTATGTTCTAAACTTTGTGCATAGATAATCTTGTTCCTATAACACCATCTATGCTATTCTCTACGCTCTCTTTCCTTTAACAATGCCATGGCCATCTCTCCACATGAGGATTCAGATTGGTCTTGGCATTCTTACCGCATGAGGCACCATTTTGAGGATGTGCCACGACCACAGTAATCAACCCTTTCAGGACAGTCATTCGGGTTCTCCAATTTTCCACTCTTGGAAACAGTGTTGCAAGTAATATTGGTATACCCGCCTCAAACAGTACATCTATAATGAACACAGCTTGTCAAATTACTCCACAAGGCTCTACCAATCTAACCTTCTACCACCAGGTTAGGAAACTTCCCCTTTCCACCTCCTTCCCAAAGCTACCCACCACCTCTGTATCTTCCCCACCTGCAGGGACCACCTGCTACCTACACATTGCAGGCCTCCCATTTCTCTAGCACCTTCACCTGGCACGCTGGGTGAGCACACAGCACGAGGCCTGCAGCACCTGTTGTGAAGCTAGATGTGCTGGGGCTGCTGGGCTGTGTGTGTGTCAGGTCGGGAGGGCTGCTGGGCTGTGTGTGTGTCGGGTTGGGCTGTGTGTGTGTCAGGTCGGGAGGGCTGCTGGGCTGTGTGTGTGTCAGGTCGGGAGGGCTGCTGGGCTGTGTGTGTGTCGGGTTGGGCGGGCTGCTGGGCTGTGTGTGGGTCGGGAGGGTGGCTGGGCTGTGTGTGGGTTGGGTTGGACAGGCTGCTGGGCTGCGTGTGCTGAGTTGGGCAGGCTGCTGGGCTGTGTGTGTGTTGGGTCGGGTGGGCTGCTGGGCTGTGTGTGTGGAAAGAACAAACCTGGGTGTACAATGGATGCAGGATCTATGTTGTGGAGCAGGGTGGGAGAACGCTGCTCCCCAAGCCTGAAGGAGCAGGGATCCCCAAGAAGGCTTCCCTGAACTACCAGCTTCCTGTTCCTGCCAAGTGGCAGAAGGCGTATCTGGAAGAGGCAGCCTGGTCAGAGCCCACAGTCTCCTTATTCGATGCCACAGTCACACTGGAGAGAACCATGCCACAAGCCCAGATCCAGGACACACTGTAATGCAGGCAAGGATTCCTTCCCCACCACTCAGGAAAGCAAACTGCTACAATTAAAAAGGAACAAGGGCAAGTCTGCTGCTGCTCTTCACTGGAATTTTTTTGTTTTTTTTTGAAACAGAGTCTCACTCTGTCATCAGGCTGCAGTGCAGTGGCGAGATCTCGGCTCACTGCAATCTCCGACTCCCTGGTTCAAGCAATTCTCCTGCCTCGGCCTCCCGAGTAGCTGGGATTACAGGCACGCACCACCAGCCCAGCTAATTTTCGTATTTTTAGTAGAGACAGGGTTTCACCGTGCCGGCCAGGATGGTTTCGATCTCCTGACCTTGTGATCTGCCCACCTTGGCCTCCCAAAGTGCTGGGATTTGAGGGGTGAGCCACCGCGCCTGGCTTGCCCTTCACTGTTAAACTGTAAGCTGCCAGACGCAGAGCAGCAGACGAGTCTGTAAGTGCAGAGCCAAACTGTTTAAATGTGCCATCAAAACGACAGTGTGGCCCTACTGTATCCATTTCACATTAGGGCCTATCTACTCACATAAGCTGGAAACGGGAGCACACATGCACATGTGAGAACTCACTGCATGCTAAGCTCAGGGACAGCCTGCCCCAGACACGGACGAGCTGGCAGACGCACAGGACCGGGTACGTGTGTGATGTGCTAAACCATGACAATGGTATACTTTTCTGGAATTTAGAAGTTTTAGATGCTTGTCTTTTTTTTTTTTTTGAGAAGAAGTCTTGCTCTGTCGCCCAGGATGGAGGGCAGTGGCGCAATCTCGGCTCACTGCAACCTCGGCCTCCCGGGTTTAAGTGATTCTCGTGCCTCAACCTCCCCAGTAATTTGAATTACAGGCACGCGCCACCACGCCTGGCTAACTTTTTGTATTTGTAGTAGAGATGGGGTTTCACCGTGTTGCCCAGGCTGATCTCGAACTCCTGAGCTCAGGCAATCGGCTTGCCTCAGCCTCCCAAAGTGCTGGGATTACAGGCTGAGCCACCGTGCAGGCCGTCAAACTCATTTTTATAAGAAATGCTGAATTTACTGTAAACACTTCATTAATTAGGAAGCAGTGGTTAATATGCTGCTGTGGTGTTGAGAGAGACACATACAGGTTTTCACCCACAGTTCCTGGCTCGTAACTCCCAGATCTTGTTACAATCTTCTGTTGTAATACTGGCTGTGTTAGGCCTCAGGAACCAGAATCTCTCTCCTGCCCTCCTTTCACTTGCTAAGGCAGAACTCAAATCTTCACCTGATTGTGGGTCTCAAGACCCTCCATAGAGAGGGTCCCACCCTACACACTGGGAGAAGCAATGCAGATACTATGAAGCTTCCTTAAAAATCCAAGAGGTGGCTGGGGTGCGGTGGCTCACGCCTGCAATTCCAGCACTTTGGGAGGCCGAGGTGGGCGGATCACGAGGTCAGGAGATCAAGACCATCCTGGCTAACACAGTGAAACCCCATCTCTACCAAAAATACAAAAAAAATGAGCCAAGCATGGTGGCAGGTGCCTGTAGTCCAGTCCCAGCTACTCGGGAGGCTGAGGCAGGAGAAAGGCCTGAACCCGGGAGGCGGAGCTTGCAGTGAGCCGAGATCACACCACTGCACTCCAGCCTGGGCAACAGAGCGAGACAACGTCAGATATAGATATAGATATAGATATAGATAATCTCTAAGAGGTATTTTCTGTAACACACGTGGAAAAAAAGAGAAAAAATCAAAGAAAAATGAATTTTGAAGTTAAAAAAATAAAAAACATAAAAATCCAAGAGGTCAGCTGAACACATGGAAGGTCCTGGATGGTGGCAGCCCAGGGAGGGCTTGGAAACTCCACAGCCGGCCCCCCACACCTTGTCCCGTGCTTGCCCTCATCTGTATTGTTGGCAATATCCTTTACAATGGGTCTGCAACCCCGGGGCAGTACTGGTCCGTGGCCCGTTAGGGACCAGGCTGCACAGCAGGAAGCAAGCAGCAGGCGAACAAGCATCCCCACCGAGCTCTGCCCCGTCAGATCAGCGGCAGTGTACGATTTTCACAGAAGCATGAACCCCACTGTGAACAGCACACACGAGGGATGGAGGCTGCACGCTCCTCATGAGACTCTAATGCCTGATGATCTAAGAGGGAACAGTTTCATCCTGAAACCATCCCATGAAAAACACTGTCTTCCACGAAACCAGTTCCCAGTGCCAAAAAGGCTGCGGACCGCTGCTTTATAATAAACTGGTAAATGTGCTTCCCCCAGTTCTGGAAGCCGCTCCAGCACATTAATTGAATCCAAGGAGGGGGCTGTGGGAACCCCAACTTGAAGCCAGTCGGTCTGAAGTTTAGGAGGCCTAGACTCATGCATGGTGGGGGCTGGGGCAGTCTTGGGGACTGAGCCCTCAACCTGTGGGATCTGACTCCATCTCTAGGTAGATGGTGTCAGAACTGAAAGGACACCCAGCTGGTGTCCACTGCCTGGTGTGTGGGGAAAAATCCCCCACATTCAGTCACAGAAGTCTTCTTCTGTGCTGATGACTGTCGTGCTGTTAAGAGTGGAGAGAAAACATGGTTGGGGGTTTTTCCCACACAGCTGCTAATGATTCAACTTGGACACCAATGTCTACAACTCTTCTGTAAGCTTCTGGGTCAATTTAGTAAAAAGTATCCTGAGATTTGCAAGTCAAGCTGTTTTAAAATGTTTTGCAACTACTTATCTGCATAAATCCCATCATTATCCCATCATACATTTATCTCCATAAATCCCATCATACAGTGTATGTGGCATCATACACTCCACAGCACCTAATGTGTGTGCAGGCATTAATCTGTGTGTCTTCCGCACCCTGACTCATTTTTACAATAACTCTGAGGCAGGTATTGTTATCAACCTTATTTCACATATAAAGAAAGTGAGGTGGCTGGGCGCGGTGGCCCACGCCCGTTATCCCAACACTTTGGGAGGCCGAGGTGGGCAGATCACGAAGTCAGGAGTTCGAGACCAGCCTGGCCAAAATGGTGAAACCCCGTCTCTACTAAAAATACAAAAATTAGCCGGTTGTGGTGGTGGGTGCCTGTAATCCCAGCTACTCGGGAGGCTGAGGCAGGAGAACCGCTTGAACCTGGGAGGCGGAGGTTGCAATGAGCCGAAATCATGCCATTGTACTCCAGCCTGGGCGACAGAGCAAGATTCCATCTCGGAAGAAAAAAAAAAATAGAGGCCCAAAGAGGCTGAGAAATTTGCCCAAGGTCACACAGCAACCTGGTAAAGGGCAGAACCAGGACTCAAATGTACGCAGCATGGATGCAGGCTGAGGAAATGCACCCTGACTCACAAAATAAACTCCCAGACATAAAGCACCACTTACTGTTCTACATCGCAGGGTTACAGGTAAGACTTTACTTGAAAAGAGGTTTCTGCTGCCAAAAATCCCTGATGTGACAGGGAAAAGGCACAAGAAGTTCATGCTGATCGATAATTCACTAGAGAAATCAGGCCAGTGAACAAACCTGCTCAACACACTCCTGTATCCCTCAGCACCTGTAGAAGCTCAACGAAAGAAAGAGGACAGCTCCCTCCAAGTTTATGAGGGGCCATGAACCCTACTTCTCGAAAACAGCCCTCCCCTCCCTGCTCCACCTGCAAGGTTAAATTTAGACTCTGAGGGTTGGAAAGGGGAGGAACCAAGAAATGTCCGTTCTTACCTTGTTTCTCTTTTTCTTTTAGTGGATCAGTGTTATAGACTCGGAATCCATTTTCCATCCCACACGCAAAGCATCCTAAAGCAGAAGTGTAAGAGAGACATTAATCTCCAGGCCTGCAGTGAGTAAAAGTAAGAGGTCTGGAGAAACGACAACTACTGAGAACTCTTGCAGATGCTCAAACCACACAGACACAACAGGTGCTAAGTCACAACTCCTTTCCTTGTAGAAATGTTACTAAGTGACAAGCACATCCATGCGGGACATTTTGTTTGTCCTTTAGCAAAGGAGTCTTGGAGTTGTTCGTGCAACTTCCCCACTGCAGGGTCATTCTGTGGCATCCCTGTGGCCCAGGCTTGGAGGACAATGAGTGACAAACGTGAAGGACACATCTAGAGGAGGAAAGCCACCAAGCAGGCAATCCTGCCCACTGTGGACACCAGGTGAAGGGAATGGCAGGGTGCTAGGGAGACAAGAGGTAGTCCTAGACTCCAGGAACCGGGAAGGTGAGGAAAGGATGCTCTTTCCCATTTACGGGGTGGTCTCCCGTGACTTTGCTCCCACCTATAAATCATCCTAACTCCTTAAAACCCTGTCAGAGTCTCAATGAGTTACCCAGGTCACTCAGCCCGGTCACTGTCTCCAAGTCACACACCAGGCTGTTAATGGTCCAAATAAACGGCACTGTTAGAAACTGAACAAAGCACTTAAGTGCGTAGATGATAGTGTGTTAATGCTCGTGTGTGACCCAAGGACTACATCCATCTCCTTAAATGCCGTGTCCAACTGTTGGCTCTATGAAGCTGTGGCTGGAAAGAGAAAAAAACACACCCCCCAATTATTTTTCACATGAAATGTTGCGAAGTCTGGATCCTTCCAATGACTGCACAATTGGTGTGAAAGCCCAACGCAAAGGCTTCTAAAACTCCCATTCAAGGCCAGGCGCAGCGGCTCATGCCTGCAATCCCAGCTCAAAACACGAAACAAAATAGGCCGGGCGCAGCGGCTCACACCTGCAATCCCAGCTCAAAACACAAGACAAAACAGGCCAGGCGCAGCGGCTCACGCCTGCAATCCCAGCACTTTAGCAGGCCGAGGTGGGCGGATCACCTGAGGTCAGGAGTTCGAGACCACCCTGGCCAACATGGTGAAACCTACTCTCCACTAAAAATAAAAAAATTAGCCAGGCATGGTGGCATGTGCCTGTAATCCCAGCACTTTGGGAGGCCAAGGCAGGTGGATCACCTGAGATCAGGAGTTCGAGACCAGCCTGACCAACATGATGAAACCCTGTCTCTACTAGAAATACCAAAAAGTTAGCCAGTCGTGGTGGTGAGCACCTGTAATCCCAGCTACCCAGAAGGCCGAGACAGGAGAATCGCTTGAACCTGGGAGGGGGAGGCTGCAGTGAGCTGAGATCACGCCATTGCACTCCAACCTGGGCAACACAGCAAGACTCTGTCTCAAAAAAAAAAAAAAAAAAAAGAAATACCCAAACCACCTCCTAGAAATCCACAAGAGAATGGTAAAGTCCTCAACAGAAAAATGGGCAAAAGACTTAGACATGTCACAAGAGGATATCCAAGTGGTCAAGAAACACAAAATCAGGAAAATGCAAATAAACAACAGAGAAATGTACACAGCCACCAAAATGACCAAAAATAAGAGAAAACATCAAATGTGAGCTGGGTGTAGAGCCATGGGAACTCTCAGAACTGCTAGTTGAGGGCAAAGTGGTACAACCACTTTGGAAAACTATTTGTACTATCTGCTATACTCTCAATTCTATTCCTAGGTATACAGAAGTACATGCTTGCGGAAATGTGAACATATGGTCACTGAGACATGTTCTAGCATAATCATTACTCTTATTATTCATATTATGCTTATGGTAGCCAAAAACTGGAACGTACCCAAATGCCCAACCATGGTAGAATGGATATATGAATTGTTATATGTCTGCACAAAGGAACACTGTCCATCAAGAATGACCTGGCCGGGCACGGTGGCTCACACCTGTAATCCCAGCATTTGGGCGGCCGAGGTGGGCAGATCACGGGGTGAGGAGATCGAGATCATCCTGGCTAACATGGTGAAACCCCGTCTCTACTCAAAATACAAAAATTAGCCGGGAGCGGTGGCGGGCGCCTGTAATCCCAGCTACTCAGGAGCCCGCGGCAGGAGAATCGCTTGAACCCAGGAGGCCGAGATTGCAGTGAGCTGAGATCACGCCACAGCACTCCAGCCTGAGCAAGAGCAAGACTCCGTCCGGGAAAAAAAAAAAAAAAATGATCTACAACTATACTCAACAATACGGAAAAAAAAATCACAAACATGATGTTGAGTAAGAAACCTAGAAACAGCCTGGCGCCATGGCTCACGCCTGTAACCCCAGCACTTTGGGAGGCCGAGGTGGGCGGATCACCTGAGGTCAGGAGTTCAAGACCAGACTCAACATGGAGAAACCCAGTCTCTACTAAAAATACAAAATTAGCCAGGCACGGTGGTGCATGCCTGCAATCCCAGCTACTTGGGAGGCTGAGACAGGAGAGTTGCTTGAACCTGAGAGGCGGAGTTTGCAGTGAGCCTAGAACGCGCCATTGCACTCCAGCCTGGGCAACAAGAGTGAAATTCCGTCTAAAAAAAAAAAACAAAACAAAAAAACAAAAAAAGCTAGAAACAAAAATAAGTACAAAAATAAAGTACAGAAGTAGGCAAAACTAATCTATGACGTCACAAGTCAGGCAGGAGCATTTATTGGAATCAAGGGTGGCCAGGTATATTCAATTTCTTAATTGTTAGTGACAGGTGTGTTCAGTTTGGAAAATTCATCACCTGAACACTTATGATATAGCCACCCTTCTACAGGTGTAGCACATTTCACTAAAAAGAAGGCATTACAAACACCAGATGATTGGAAACCACCCTCTGAGAAGGCTAGGCATCTCCCTTACCATCTCAGCAAAACTTTCTTGCGGAGAAACTCCAGCACACAACCCTGGGGAAGCTGGCAGCGCCCAGGAAGCCTGACTGGCCCCAGGGCATCAGGCATCAGAATCACTGAGAGGGAGTTCTTTTAAATATGTGTAATCCGGCCGGGCGCAGTGGCTCACGCCTGTAATCCCAGCACCTTGGGAGGCCGAGGCGGGTGGATCACCTGAGGTCAGGAGATCGAGACCAGCCTGGCCAACATGGTGAAACCCCGTCTGTACTAAAAATACTAAAATTAGCCGAGCATGGTAGCCAGACGTGGAGGCAGGCGCCTGTAAACCCAGCTACTCGGGAGCCTGAGGCAGGAGAATGGCTTGAACCCGGGAGGAGGAGGTTGCAGTGAGTCGAGATCGCACCAGCCTGGGCGACAGAACGAGACTCCGTCTCAAAATGAAATAAATAAATAAATAAAATTGTCTTCACAAATACGGGATCATACAGCACCTGCCTAGATTCTCTTCAAAGACAAAACTTCCAAAGCCAGCAATGTAAAGCCTCGCAGAAGTCTATCTCGGAATAACGGCCATTCCTTTTCTTCCCCATCGTGACCTTTGGGAAGTGCGCCCTTCAAATGGGAGGTGAGGAGGCAACCATCCGAATCCAGGTCCCGCCCGCCTCCCGCGGGAATCCGACCGCACCGCCCCAGCCGCATCCCCGGCAGCTCTGAAGCACCTGCGGGGAAGGAGGTCACCTTCCCTGGGCGCTTTAAATCATCCAGTGCTTACACCTGGATTCCGACACGGGACGAGAAGATTTCCCTCAAAGGCCTCCCTTAAGTCTTTTTACTCCACCAAACACGAAGAAAAATCCCGGGGAGTGGGGGTGGGGAGAGTGACATTTTCCGATGGAAACCGACGGGAAAGGTGACACCCGCACCCCACCCGCGCCACTCGCCACCAGAGGCGTCGGAGACGCCCGGCTCCGCGGCTCCAGTGAACCCAAGCGAATCCAGCTCAGCCACGGGCTACCTGCTAAAGACCCTGAAAGGAACAGGGGGCAAAGCGGGGTTCTGGGCAGGGCGTCAATCACGCTGTGGGGAAAATCCCGATAACCGTGGAGCCCGCAGGGAGCCAGGGGACCCGAGTGGGCGTGGCGCGCGGGGAGGGGCGGCCGCGCAGGAGGCTGGGGTTCTGCGCCGTCTCCCACCGACCTCGACCTCGGCCCGGGACCGCCGGCTGGGAGCGGTCACAACCCGGGGGATGGG
>NW_026652290.1:555995-578073 GCF_009828535.3 Hylobates moloch | reverse complement strand
CCCAGGACACGTGCCCCCAAGACACGCAGCCTCCCCAGGACACAGCGGCTTCCCAGGACACAGAAGCACCCCCCCAGGACAGAGGCCCCCTCCAGGTCACAGAGCCACCCCTCCGGACACAGGGCCCCCTAGGACACACAGCCCCTTAGGACCCCACCTAAAGAACAGGTGGCCCTCACACAGCACAGCCCCCGCAGGACTCCGGGCCCCTCAGGTCACATTGCTCACAGGGCACAGTTCTCCTCCACTCTTAGGGTCAGGCTGCTGGGGGCATCCTGGTCACAGAGCTTTGTCCCTGGGCTTGGCTCATGCAGTGGATGGCTGTGGAGGCCTGAGTGCTGGCCCTCGTGTCTCCTGCCCCGGGAGTCCTCTTCACTGTCCCCTCATGGGCTCTCCCTGTTCCCTGCAGCACACCTGATCTCCTAGGAGGTTCTGACACTGTCCCCTCGCAGCCACCTGCCTCCACCCCCGTCTGTCATCCTCATCCCACCCTCGCCACTTGCCTGAGCTGGTGCCGACCTCTCAGCCATGGGGAGGAAGGAGCTGGACTGTAGGCTGAGATCACTGGCCCACTCGGGCCTGGCGGTCCCTGCGTCGTGGGCATTGAACACCTCGATTCCCATACAAGAGGGGCTCCTCACTGAGAGTGACCAGGAGCCTTCCGATGGCGGAGCGAGTTGGGCCGCCCAGGCTGTGACTAGAGCTCAGGGACCCAGGTCCAAATCACAGAGCTGGGGCGAGACCTAACTGCGGTCCAGGGGCTCAGCACCCTCTTCCCGGGAGAGCGCTGGATTCTCCTCTGTGCACACGTACCGGTACCTGCTATGAGAAGTGTCACGTGGGGGAAGGAGAGAGGCGTGGGTAAGGGACATTTCCCTTCATTTCTCTGCTTGCCACCCTTGGAGCCTCCTTCAGTTCACATTTTACTGAGTCTCCCGGTGGCTGTATGGGCCGGGGGCGGTGGCATGTGTGGACATCCACACACAGCGCTGGTTGTATCCTAACCAGGAAACTCAAAGCAGCCTTGCCCACCACAGTGGGTTGAATGGTGGCCCTCAAAAGATGTGTCCTGGGGGGCTGAGGAGGGAGGATGGCTTGAGCCCAGGAGGTTGAGGCTGAGGCTGCACTGAACTGAGATTGTGCCACTACACTCCAGGCTGGGCAACACAGCAAAACTCTGTCTCAAAAAAAAAAAAAAAGATAGGTCTACCCAGAACCTGAGAATAGGGGCTTCTTTAGGTAAAGAATCATTGCAGAAGTAATTAAGGATCTCGAGATAAGATCATCCTGGATTTGGGGTGGGCCCTAAAGCTGATGACCGGGACCCTTGGAAGAGACAGGAAGGGAGGAGATACGGGGGAGGCAGCCATTGGGACTGGAGTGCTCAGCCCTAAGTCAGCAAGTGCAGGAATCGAGGGGCCACCAGGAGCCGGGAGAGGCATGAATGCTTCTTCCCCAGAGCCTCCGAGCCTGGGAAGGAAAACAGGCTGTTGTCCAAGCCACCAGCCTGTGGGGCTTTGTTCCAGCAGCTCCAGGAATCCCACGGTCCACTGATAGCTCAGAGGTCTCCACGTGGAAGACCTGAAGTGCGACTCGGAGTGAGGGACATGGCTCATCTCACCCACCCTTCTCCAAGGCAGGCAGAAAGCAGAGTCTCACCTCTGGGGGTGGAGAGAATAGAAATTACACACACACACACACACACACATGTATGTATTTATATCTATCTATCTATCTATCTATCTATCTATCTATCTATCTATCTATCATCTATCTATCTCCTGGGCTCAGGTGATCCTCCCACCTCAGCCTCCTGAGTAGCTGGAACTACAGGTACACACCACTATGCCAGCTTAATTTTTTGTATTTTTAGTAGAGACAGGGTTTCATCATGTTGCCCAGGCTGGTCTTGAACTCCTAGGCTCAAAGGATATGCCTGCCTCAGCCTCCCAAAGTGCTGGGATTACAGGCGTGAGCTGCTGTACCTGGCCTAACGATGTATTGTTTAAAGATACAACATATTTGGACACACATAAACATATAAAGAAAACCAGGAGGATGGTTTGCACAGAATTGGAGATGGTGGTTACTGCTCGGGGCAAGAGAAGAATCTACAGTAGGCCGGGTGCAGTGGCTCACTCCTGTAATCCCAGCACTTTGGGAGGCCAAGGCGGGCAGATTGCCTGAGGTCAGCAGTTTGAGACCAGCCTGGCTAACACAGTGAAACCCCATCTCTACTAAAAATAGAAAAATTAGCTGGGCGTGGTGGCGGGCTCCTGTAGTTTCAGTTACTCGGGAGGCTGAGCCAGGAGAATCACTTGAACCCAGGAGGCGGAGGCTGCAGTGAGCTGAGATTGCACTACTGCACTCCAGCCTGGGTGACAAGAGCGAGACTCTGTCTCAACAACAACAAAAAAAGAATCTGCAATGGGGAAGAGCGTGTGGTTGACCCTGAAGAACAGCCCCCAACGACACCCCCATCCCTGTGCTCAGAGCTTGTGCATGTGTTGCCGTATATGGCAGCGAGGACTTTGCAGATGTGACTACCTCAAGGACCTTGAGATGGGGAGGTTAACCTGGATGATCCAGGTGGGATCACGAGGGTCCTTACAGCAAAGAGGGAAGGGGGTCGCTGAGAGAGACCTGGATGATCCAGGCGGGATCATGAGGGTCCTTACAGGAAAGAGGGAAGGGGGTTGCTGAGAGACACCTGGATGATGCAGGCGGGCCCCACATGGAATCACGAGGGTCCTCCCAGGAAAGAGGGAAGGGGGTTGCTGAGAGACACCTGGATGATGCAGGCGGGCCCCACATGGAATCACGAGGGTCCTTACAGGGAAGAGGGAAGAGGGTCGCTGAGAGGGCTGTAGTGTGACCACAGAGGCAGACTGGAGGGATGCAGCAAGCAGCCCAGGAATGCTGCTGTCTAGAGGCTCAGGAGGCCAGGGATTGACTCTCCCTGGAGATTCCAGAAGGAACCAGCCCTATGGACACCTTTATTTTAGCTCCTTCCTCCAGAACTGTAAGAGAATAAATGTGTGTTCCTTTAAGTCACTAACTTTGTGTTACTCTGTGATAGTTGTATTAGACTGAAGAATGGCCCTCAAAGATACCAGGTTGTCATCTCTGGAAACTTTAAATGTGTTATTCCTGGCTGGGCACAGTGACTCACACCTGTAATCCCAGCACTTTGGGAGGCCGAGGTGGGTGGATCATGAGGTCAAGAGTTCAAGACCAGCCTGACCAACATGGCAAAAACCTGTCTCTACTAAAAATACAAAAATTAGCTGGGCGTGGTGGTAAACGGACACCTGTAATCCCAGCTACTTGGGAGGCTGAGGCAGGAGAATTGCTTGAACCCGGAAGGCAGAGGTTGCAGTGAGCAGAGATCGGGCCATTGCACTCCAGCCTCTGTGAGATACTCCGTCTCAAAAAAAAAAAGTTAACAAAATAAATACTTAAGGTATTCTTTTATTTTGGAAAAAGGGTCTCTGCAGATACGATAAAGCAAGAGGCCCTGAGACAGGAAAACTGTCCCGAGTTGTCTGGGCATCCCCAAGTGCCATCACATGCTTCTTCAGGCAGAGGAAGGATTGACCAACAGTAAACACCACATGGGGACGGAGACGGAGATTGCAGTGATGTGGCCACAAGCCAAGGAATGCCTGGGGCCCCCAGAAGCTGGAAGAGGCCGCAAGGACCCTCCAGAGCCTCCAGAGGGCGCCATGCCTTGATCTCAGCCCAGTGATGCTGATTTTGGACTTGGACTCCAGAACAGTGACAGAACACACTTTTGTTGTTTCAGGCCCGCGGGCTGTGGCAGTTTATCACAGCAACAGTTAACAGACCTTGAAACCCGCGCTGAGGGCTTGGCAGGTAAGACTCTACTTCTCCTTCCGCTTCAGCTGCTGTGTGTTGGGCACACAGGTGTTGATATTCATAACAGTACTACTGTTCATTCCAATAGACACACGTGAACTGTTACGTGTAGGATCCATTTCCAAATAGAACCATTAGAGGACCCTTTAAGAAGCCCATCTCCCTTATCCCCATTCCTGTAGTGGAACGTGGAGCAATGTTAAGATTTCAGCCTGGGCACTCTGGAACCTTTAATCCTCACTCCTGTAATCCCAGCACTTTGGGAGGCTGAGGTGGGAGGATCACTTGAGCCCAGGAGTTTGAGACCAGCCTGGGCAACTTATGAAGACCCTGTCGCCAAAAAAAAAAAAAAAAAAAAAAGCCAGGTGTGATGGTGCACACCTGCAGTCAGCTACTCCGGAGGGCGAGGTGGGAAGACCACTGAGCCCAGGATTCAAGGCTGCAGTGAGCTGTGATTGCACTGCTGCACTCCAGCCTGAGCAACAGAGTGAGACCCTGTCTCTAAAAGAAAGAAAGAAAAACATTCAAGGCAAGGAATCAAGAAACCAGCAGATGGTGGCGACTGGCTTTGAGCAACACACGGAGTCTTCCTCCAGCTGAACTGGGCGGTCAGTGTCTGCCCAGTCAAAGGCATTGAGACCGGTATGCCTGCCTCTCACCATGGCCCACACGGCGATCTTCCTGTCACCTCAAAGGGCACCAAGAAAGAGCAAGGCAGCCCCTGAGCATGCACAGTGAGGCCCTGGAAGGCTCCTGTTGGACCTGGCCCCACGGACAAGGCTGCCCTGTGACAAGGGGGCAGGACAAGAGCAGGGTCCCCTCTGCACACAGGCGGGAGCAGTGCCCACCTCCCCGACGACCAACACTCCCCATCCTGCTGGATGTGAGTGACTGCCACTTTTTACCAATGACGCCTTGCACCTTGCTCCACTTTTCTCACCTTCTAGATAAGAATTATTAAGATAGTAAGTCCCAGAGTCACCCCTGCTTCCTGATAGCATCGAACAGGGTGTAGCAGTTGCTGTGAATGCTCCCTCAAACCTCCACGAAGCTGCCCAAGTCCCGCCCATCCTCCCCGACTCCCCAGCACCCTCTCGATGGTGGGGGGCTCCGTGCTGCAGCAACTCAGGGGCGTTCACGGTGGCCTTTGGCTAACAGCCTTGACAGCACCTCTGGGCTGCTGGGAAGCAGCCGGTCACCTCACCTAGAAGAGGGTGAAGGCTGGAGCAACAGAGCTGCTTTGAGACTAGGTGGAGTTTGGAATCACTCTCCATAGTGGCTCAGGGCCTCTGTGCTCCAGCAGGATTTGCTGTCATCATGGGAATGTAGAGGAGAAGAAACAGTATCAGCTCGAGTTCAGCACTGCGGCAGGGTGGGGACAGTGGTTTTATTTTTATTTGAGATGGAGCCTCACTCTGTCACTCAGGCCGGAGTGCAGTGGTGCAATCTCAGCTCACTGCAACCTCCACCTCCCAGGTCCAAGCAATTTTCATGCCTCAGCCTCCTCAGTAGCTGGGACTATAGACATGCACCACGATGCCCGGCTAGTGTTTTGTATTTTTAGTAGAGACGGGGTTTCGCCATGTTGCCCAGGCTGGTCTTGAACTCCTAAGCTCAGGCAATCCGCCTGCCTCAGCCTCCCAAAGTGTTAGGGTTACAGACATGAGCCACCGCGCCCTGCCAGGACAGTGGTTTTAAAAGGCAGGTGCCAGCCTTTCTTAAGAGAAGAAAGGTGTGTAAGAATCTGTAGATCTAAAGCAACAGGCCGCACCTCTGAACATGACAAGAAAATGACAAAGTTTCTCTAAGGTTTAATTTATGTTTTTTGTATATTCACCACCCAAACACAGTCTTCCACGCAGTCCAGTCTGTATCAGGTTTCGTCTGTTTTTGTTCTACCTTGGTTTGCTGTAGCACTTTCTGCCGTGAGCGTAACTCACTTCCTTGTAGGAGTTTCGTGAAGCTGCCATAACAAATCGCCACAAACCTGGTGGCTTAAATAACAAATATTTATTTTCTCGTCGCTCTGGAAGCCGGAAGTCCAAAACCAATACCTTGGCAGGGCTGTGCTCCCTCTGGGAGATCCCGGGGAGCCTCCTTGCTGCCTGTTCCGCTTCTGGGGACTTCTGGTGGTGATTCCCTGGAGGGCCAAGGCCTCCGGGCGGCCCGTGCGTTCCGTGAACACCTCCAAAGGGCTCTGAGTCACAAAGCCTTGGGAAACTTTATTCTATTCCTTCTAGGACATTATTGGTAGTCCTGAGGAGCCGTCAGTTACAAAACAAGAAAAAGGAAGGAAGAGAAAAATACAGGTTTGGCCTGGTTTAATGTTGCAACGGGAGGATCCATTTCCTTACCGTCCGCCATCACCGAGCTGGGAACGGAGGGAGAAGAGGCCCCTCAACGTGGGTTTCTTCAACGTGGACTCTCCTTTCTGTGCATCTCAGTGTCCTTGTGTTTGCAGCTGGGAGCTCAGCCCTGTCGTTCTCACCCCCACCTGTGGCACAGCAGAGAGAAGGGTGCAGAGGTCTTCACAGTGTGTCTGCACAAGGCTGGCCACCCTCTCCAGGCACTGTCCCCTCAGGGTTCACCTTCTGTCCACAGACCACACCCCTGCCTCCCCATGGACTTTGTCCCCGTGGCTGCCGTGCCCAGGTAGCCAGACACCCCCAAGCCCAGCTCCACCTGCAGGGACCAGTGCTCCTCTCCTGTCTGGGCCTCAGTTCCATCTCTGAATACAGGCTTTGCCCCTGATTCTAGGGTCCCTTAAATTTCTTTTCCTTTTTTTTTTTGTTTAGACAGAGTTTCGCTCGTCGCCCAGGCTGGGGTGCAGTGGCGCGATCTCAGCTCACTGCAACCCCTGCCTCCCAGGTTCAAGTGATTCTCCTGCTTCAGCCACCCGAGTAGCTGGGATTACAGGCATGTGCTGCCATGCCAAGCCAATTTTTGTAATTTCATTAGAGACGGGGTTTCCTCATGTTGGCCAGGCTGGTCTTGAACTCCTGACCTCTGATCCGGCCTCCCTGGCCTCCTGACCTGCTAGGATTACAGGTGTGAGCCATCACGCCCAGCCGGGTCCCTTGAGTTTCTAAGAATCTACAGATCATCGGCAGGAACTAGGAACATCTGGGCATTTTCTCGCTTGGTTTTTTTTGGTTTAGTCCCTCATTTGCAACCCCCAGCCACAGAGAAACGTTCAACAGCGTGACCAGGGAAGACAGCAGCCCCGGAGGTCTCTGTGGTCAGCCCTGCTCTGAGGCCGTCGGGGTCAGGGGCTGCATCTTCGTGGGGAATCCCCGACAGCCCCTCGGAGCTGGGCTCGGATTTCTCAGACAGGCACATGCCTGGGTGCCAGCTTTTAACTCTTCCCTCTCCCCTCCTCTGCACTTCCGTTCCGGAAAAGAAACCCTTTCTCAGCAGTCGACAACAGTTCAAGGATTCAGCCTCGCTGCCAGCGTCGTGTATTAGCTCTGATACGTGATGTCTACACCAGGCAGTGGCGCGGTGAAGTAAAGGGCTATAATAAATACACAAAATCTGGCCGGGCGCAGTGGCTCATGCCCGTAATCCCAGCACTTTGGGAGGCCGAGGTGGGTGGATCACCTGAGGTCAGGAGTTCAAGACCAGCCTGACCAACATGGTGAAACCTCATCTCTACTAAAAATACAAAAATTAGCTGGGTGTGGTGGCGTACCCCTGTGATCTCAGCTACTCGGGAGGCTGAGGCAGGAGAATCGCTTGAACCTGGGAGGCGGAGGTTGCGGTGAGCCGAGATCGTGCCATTGTACTCCACCTTGGGCAACAAGAGCGAAACTCTGTCTCAAAAATAAATAAATACAAAATTCGAAAGAACCGGCTGCCAACTCTACCAAGAGAGAAACAACTATACATTTTATTGTTGAGAAACATTTTCTTAAATAAGTGTTTTCACTTCATTCCTTATTGAAACAGCTCTTCCTTGACCTGTCGAAACTGCGTTGGCTGTGTTCAACGTAACTAGAGGTATCTTTGGCATTTTCTTCCCTTAGCTTCGTAACCTGTAGAATATCTTGTACAAAAAACTGTAGATTTACAGAAAAATATGCATATAAGTCACTTATTAATCCCAAAATGTAGTAAATAACTAGCAAAAACTTTATCAAATCCATTTCATACACAAACTGGACAGATCAGTTGCACATAACCTCTACATCTGCAGCGTTTTATAAATTGGTGCTTTGACATTAAAAAGGAGGTTCACAAAAAGACCCCTCTCATAATATCAATGACTCTAAATTATCCCACTACCATTGCTTCTCAAATTCCAGTGAATTTATACTAATCACTCCAATATCACCGTTCTTACAAAAGCAGTTATTTTAAGGAAAAAGTTGCAGTGCAATCATAATAAAGTAACATTCAGAATTTCATGTTACCAAGAGTTGAGCAGAGTACTAATCTTCCCTTTATAAACACACATCGAAAACAAGAGCTTCATGCACATCCACGTAGAAATTCCAAGTCCGACGGTGTAGTGTTTCCATCACACGGAAGGCGTCGCACACATTCGCAAGCAGCATTTGCTGAGTTTCTCCCGGAATCTGAGATGCATCCGCCAGCTGCCGGGGTAACGCTGAGTTTCTCCCGGAGAGATTCCGCCGTGTTTCTTTCAGGGCCTTCCTTAAGAAATTTTGCAGCTGTTTCTGGTGCAGTTTTTGGGGGGGCTCTGTGGGGGGCGGACGAGCTTCACTTTGCAGAGGCTGCTCCTTTTGTGGGTGGAGCTGGTGGTGAGGGAGTAGGAACGGCCGTGCATCATCCTGGCATTCAGGCCGTTGGCCATCGAGAAGGACTTGAGGTGGCTTCTTAAGGCAATGGGGAGCGGGAGCTTGTCCACCAGGTGCACCGGCGTGCAGGACACGACCGCCCGGCAGCAGAGGTCTTGCAAGCTCAGCACTTGGGAGAGAAACGATAAACCATGCTTAGTGGATGTCCCCACCTGGGCTGGCCATGAGGGGTGGTGCCCACACCTGTTCTCCCGCCTTCCCAAGGCTGGGACACCCGTGGCCCTGGCTTATACATGCAGCAAGCCCTGCCGCGACGTCCCCTCTGCCCATGTACAGATCCCAGGAGCTCCCTCATGACCTTTCTGACAAAGCTGTAGTAATTACTTCTCTCGAATGCCTTGCTCTGAGAACGGACACAGTGGCCTTGAGACGGGTCCCGGGAGGCAGACACTTATCCAGGGGGCCGCTGAACCACCTCGGCATCTGGAGGGCAGAGGTGGCCCCCAGAACAGCCCCTGGGCCTACCCTTGCTCGGCCGCCAGAGCCGGTCCATCCCATGCCGCAGCAGCACGATCCTGGCCAGCTCCGTGAACGACTCCGTGATGTTGAAATTGCACAGAGGGCTGACCTCGAAGAAGGTCACGCCCAGGCGCTCGGCGTAGGCCTGGGCCTGCTCCGTGGGCACCTGCCGCTTGAACGCCAGGTGCAGGCGGTTCCCCACCAGGATCTTGGGGACTCCGGGGGCATGCTGGCGGGCAGGAGAAAGGTGAGGAGCATGGGTTACTGGAGTGAGATTTTGTTGTCGTCGTAATGTGGGTGCTCTGGGTCGAGGAACCCCCCACGAGTTCATGTCCACCCAGAACCTCAGCATGGGACCTCGTTTGGAAAGACAGTCTTTGCAGACGTAAACAGTTACGGTGCGGCCACGCTGAATTGGGGCCCTCATCTAATGACTGGTGTCCTTGGAAGAAGAGAAGACACAGACACTGGGAGGAGGCCATGTGACACGAAGGCAGAGACTGGAGCGGTGCAGCCACAAGCCAGGGAGGGCCCAGGGTTGCTGGCACCGCCGAGAGCTGGGGAGGCGGCTGTAGGAAGCGGCATGCCGACACCTTGGTTTTGGGCTCTGGCCTCCAGGACCGCGAGAGAATACATTTCTGTTGTTCGGGACGCCCAGGTTGTGGTCATTGGCTCTAGCAGCCCCGGGACATTCACACAGTGGGTTTAGTGCTGACCACGCCATGTCGCCATTGCCAGGCGGGCTGGTCTGCGCGCCAGCAGGCACAAGCCCCGGTCTCTGCTGGTCAGCCCAGCCCGACCACAGCAGGGAGTGAAGCAGGCCAAACCTGACCCCACGCACAGCCGAGGTACACCATGGACGCTCGTTTCGTCTGGACCACTTCCTGAGCTTTGGTGATTCTCTGTAGCTACACTCATGAGCCCAGCCCTATCCAGTGCTGTGCCGAGGTGAGGCACCCTCCTTCCTGCTGGAGCCCCATCCAGTGCCCTGGCCCGTGACCCATGGGTACCCATGAGCCCTGGAGGGCCCGGCCCTAATTCCTGGCCTGACATCCTCCCAAGCCCGCAGGGATCTTGGGCAGTGGCATTTCGACAACATACCTCATCGATCTCCTTAATCCATCGATCAATGCCGTCGAAAGACCAGCGGTTCGCAATGTCATAGACCAGGATCACACCCTGGGGGAGAGGTCACAGGCTCAGCACGCAGAACACAGATGCAGGCACAGCTGTGGCCATGCACGCAAAGACATACAACTAACTCAATAACCACTTTCCTTATTTTAACACAAAGCACATAATTTTGATTTATCAACCCAATGTAGCAGTTTTATGATCACTTCCAGTGATATTTCATAAGCTCAGTGATAAACCCTCAAATGTCACGGTGAGCGGGGGACTAGAACTCACACCCATGAGCCACTCCAGGAACACAGGATGCAGGGGCTCCACAGTAATCGCCACCTCTCGAGGAGTGTGGCCCACTCACCTGGATGGATCACATGCATACATGTGCACATACACATACAGCTCACGCACACACAGGCACTCATGCACAGATGCACGCACACACAGTGCACGTAACTGCACACATGTTGCATACACACACGCAGGCACTCATGCACAGATACATACACAGAGCACATACCTGCACATGTGTACACACGTGTGCTCATGCACAGATGCACACAGTGCACATACCTGCACACATGTTGCATCACAGACGCATACACAGTGCATGTACCTGCACACGTGTACAAACACACACAGAGGCACTCATGCACAGATGCACGCACAGTGCACGTACCTGCACACACATGTACACACACACGCAAGGCACTCATGCACAGACGCATAGAGTGCACGTACCTGCACACACGTACACACACACGCACAGGCACTCATGCAGACGCATACACAGTGCACATACCTGCACACACGTGTACACACACGCACAGGCACTCATGCACAGATGCATACACAGAGCACATACCTGCACATGTGTACACACGTGTACTCATGCACAGATGCACACAGTGCACATACCTGCACACATGTTGCATACACATACACGCAAGCACTTATGCACAGATGCACACACACACTGCACACACAGTTCATGTGTGCACATGCACGCACATAAACAGGCAAGCACACGTACACATTGCACACGCAGGCACTCATGCACAGACGCATACACAGGGCATGTACCTGCACACATGTGTAAACACACACACAGGCACTCCTGCAGATGCACGCATACAATGTAAGTACCTGCACACATGTGTATGCACACACGTGTACACACACACACGCACAGGCACTCATGCACAGATGCGCAGATACACACTGCACGTACCTGCACACACGTGTACACACACACTCAGGCACTCATGCACAGACGCATACACAGTGCATGTACCTGCACACGTGTACAAACACAGAGGCACTCATGCACAGATGCACGCACAGTGCACGTACCTGCACACACATGTACACACACACGCAAGGCACTCATGCACAGATGCATACACAGTGCACGTACCTGCACACACGTGTACACACACACAGGCATTCATGCACAGATGCACGCATATACAGCACACGTACTTGCACACATGTGTACATGCACACACACTCCCGTAAATGCACGCTTACATCCCTAATGCTGATGAAGTCTTTCAAACAACCAACCACTCTACAGCACGTTTTTAGACTCTCAGCACCAATTTAAACGTAAGCTTAACCGCCTTGTCTTCCAATCATCCATTAAAGGATGGTAAGTTAAGCACTGTAAATGTTATTATTCAAAGTCGGTTTGATCTCCCAGCTCAGGGGATGCTGTGTTACCTGTGCACCCCGGGAGTAGGAGCGGAATATGGTACAAAATCTTCCCTGGCCCGAAGTATCCCTGGAAAAGATGTTGGAGACCATTAAGAAGAAACCAGTGCTTCTTCCTGACAACAGGTGCTGGAACTTCAGAGCCACAGCGACTGCACCGCACACCCGCCAGTCAGCGGCCACCATGCCGCCAGCGCGAGACCCCAACAAAACTGTCCCATGTCCCCGACGGGATCCGGGTGTTGGGGTGTCCTCCCAGGCTCATGCTCTTCTCTGTCATTTAAAAAGTCAAACTAGAAAAAATAGTGATGGGTTTTAATGTAGTTCTCAGATATTTAAATACATTCAATGTAGGCTTTAAAAAACTTGTTGAATCTGGAGATAAATCTATGTAGTAAGGAGTGTGGGTCTACACCAGGGGAGAGAGGCCAGTGGGGTCCCTGCTCTTCCAGTTCAGCTGTAAGAGCTCACATGGAGTCAGCCCTTCCAATATCCCCTAAAAGGGGAGGAATACAGGGAACTGCCTGGCGTGAGCTGAAGGCAGGGCTTGCGTTCTCAGATGACGGCACACACAGCAGGTACTGGGACCCACAAAGACCAGAACGGAGCTCCAAGAAACAAATGAAAGGCCGGGCTTGGCGGCTCATGCCGGTAATCCCAGCGCTTTGGGAGGCCGAGGCAGGCTGATCACCCGAGGTCAGGAGTTGGAGACCAGTCTGGCCAACACAGTGAAACCCCGTCTCTACTAAAAATATAAAAATTAGCCGGACATGGTGGTGTGCTCCTGTAGTCCCAGCTACTCGGAAGGCTGAGGCAGGAGACTTGTTTGAACCCAGCAGGCGGAGGTTGCAGTGAGCTGATATTGCACCACCGCACTCCAGGCTGGGAGACAGAGTGAGACTCTGTTTCAAAAAAAAAAAAAGGAAGAAACAAATGAGGGTGGAAAGGGTGCTCCCCAGGGATCAGTTCCCAGAGCAGGCGGCCTTGGGACCGTTTCCCGGAGTCTGCACGTGCAATTAACACACCTACATCAATGGGAGATTCCCCAGTGGGCCGGGTGCTGGCCCCGCGCACGAGACACAGCCTCACGGATGAGCGGTGGGACGCGGCATCGTTTTGCTGTTTGTGTTACATGCACCTGTGGTCGGTGACCACCCTCAGCACCAGAGAGAAGGGCCTGGGGCTCCAGAGGGGACCAGAGACACTGGCCATTGCCAAAGCCTAGGAGTGAGTGCCTCATTTCCTGAGAAGCAAATTCATCTAGAATTCAAGCCTCAGCAGGACCTCAGGTGCGCAGGCTTTGCACACAGTGGGAGCTGCCCAAAAGCTGTGGTGGAGGAGGCAGCGGGCCAGGTCTATCTGCCAGCCTTGCAGGGAGGCCGAAGGGCCCGCAGTGCTGTCAGAGTGCCCCATCGTGAAGTGGGAGCACTCCCTCCTCAGCTGGGACAACGTGCCGGCCTCCTGGGCCGCCGCCCCCCTGAAGGAGCAGAGCAGAGCCCAACCCCAGCCCCAGTGGGTGTGGGGAGGGAGGTGAGGGCAGGTGGGGGCAGGCAGAAGACCCAGCTGTGGGCACCAGGAAGGACCACACTCTGGGGCTCTGGGGTCCACACTCCGGGGTCCATGGTGGGAGTGTGACCTTGCTCAGATGACAGTGTGGACAGAGCCGGCGCCGGCACTACATGCGAGCAGCCTCAGGGTCCTGCTGGGGCCGGGGGTGATTCTGAGCTTGGCAGAAGCCCCCTGGGATCTCACTCCTGAGGTGAGAGAGAGAGAAACATTGAGGGCGACTCTTCAGCCCGCTGGGCAGCCGGGGTCAGGGAGGCGTTCGCTAAGGTGAGCAGCCAGACCCGGGGCGGAGCTGGGAGAGGGCACGTGCCAGCCCTGATGCCAAGCAGATCTTTAGGAAGGCACTGAGCTCGGGGCAGGCGTGGGGCCGAGTGCAGCCTTTGGATGGCCTTGGCCCCTCAGGAAGGAGTGGCCTCGGGGAGGGAGGGGGAGATTTGAGAACAAGGTCCTGGACCTGCAGGGTTCAGGGCCGAGAGGAGGCAGCAAAGGCCCAGCTGACGGAGGGTGGGGAGCAGGACGGGGGCTGACGGCAACCCCAACGCCAGCCCAGTGAGGGCATGGCCCCGGGAGAGTGGGGACCTGAGAGCAGACTGGGCGGGAGGCCTGAATCCGTGCAGCAGGAAGGGTCGGAGCGCTCGGGGACACTGTGGAGAGAGGCTCCCCAGGACTGGCCACTACTGCACGGGGCAGGGGTAGGAGGGGACAGGTAAGAGAAGGGGGTCCCAGCTGCTGGAGGCACACGTGGCTCGGGAGTGGCCCAGCAGGCAGGAAGGGCCGGGAGGCTCGGGCGAGGGTCATCCAGGAGTGGCAGCAGTGCGGGAGGGATGCCCAAGAGGGAGGCAGCCCCAGGATGAGGCACTGCCAGGGCCCCCCATCCCCACCGCCCCACAGAGCTGGAACCGCAGGAGCCCCCCGGAACCGCAGGAGCCCCCCCATCCCCACTGCCCCACAGAGCTGGAACTGCAGGAGCCCCCCCATCCCAAGCCAAGAGCTGGTGGAGGGAGAGGTGTTCCAAGCTGGCCCCAAGGTGGGGGAGCTGCGGGAGGGAGAGGTGCCCCGGGCTTGCCCCAAGATGAGGAGCTGGGATTCTCACAGCTGAGAGAGCAGAGCCAGCAGCCCCAGGCTGGCCAGCAAGTCCTCACCTCCCCACGTCTGGCTCCTCCACCCGCAGGTCCGACCACAGCCCCACTGGCACCAGGATGCTCCGAGCTCCCTGCTGGGCATTCAGTGGCATCACTGAGCCAGGCGTGGGGGACCCAGGAGCCCCGGGCTGCCTCAACCACGCTGCATTGGTCCCCTCTTGGCATCTTCCCACAGACACCAGGCCACAGGTTCTGACCCCAAAAGCCCATTCCCAGCCACAGCGCTATGTCCGTTCTGGGGTCCCCTATTCTGGATGACGGGGGCCCAGACAACCAGACCACCACCTCCTTCAGAGAAGCCCTGGTGCAGCTGGGACTGGAGGTGCTCCCTGGGGCGCTGTGCCGACAGTGGTGGGGTTGGAGGGTGCTTCCTGGGGCGTTGTGCTGACGGTGGTGGGGCTGGGAGTGCTCCCCGGGGAGCTGTGCCGACAGTGGTGGGGCTGGGGTGCTCCCCGGGGTGCTGTGCTGACGGTGGTGGGGCTGGGAGTGCTCCCCGGGGCATTGTGCCGACAGTGGTGGGGCTGGGAGTGCTCCCCGGGGTGCTGTGCTGACAGGGGGTGCTGTGCCAGCCAGAGGGGTTACTCCCTGGGGTTGCGGGACGCTCGCACCTCCTCCAGACTCACCAGAGCTGCAGCTTCACCCGCCGCCCGTCCAGCAGGATGGTGGTCGTCTTGTAGTCGATGCCTGTGGAAGGGTTAGAGACGTCTTAGGCCTGAGGCTGCCGCTAACAGGACGCTGGAAGTCTCACGCTCAGGGAAGAAAAAGGGTTTCTCATCAATGCAACTTCCAGGTTTACAAGGCAGGCAGATGGGACCCCATCCCTGTGTCTGCCCAAGCTCGCAGGGGCCCCACCTGCGCCCACCCGCCCTGGCCTCCTGCACCTGGGCCCCTCCTGTCCTCAGCCGCCTCGGCCTCTGTGGGGGGTCAGGCTCGCATCGCCCTGGCCCAGGGGGCTCCCTGACGGGCACTGCAGGGCCCACGTGTGACCTGGAGGCCGGCGGGTTTGCTGCGGGGCTGTGGCCGCTGGGTGTGCCCCCGTCTGGGCTGGTCCTTCCCTCCCCACCTCCTCCCCAAGCCTGCAGGCCTGAGAGCTCCGACCAGCTCTGTTTCCAAGGAAACGGGGCTAAGGCAGCGGGTCTGCAGACACTGAGACCGCGTCCCCCAGTATCACACTAGGAAATACAGTAAAGACAGACGTGATGCTGCGTGGGACGCCCGCTCTCAGCTGTGTACGTGTGCATGTGAACCACGCGTGTGCAGGGACACGGGACTGCACGCCCATCCCAGCCACCTCTGGGGCGCAGATTACAGGTAGGCTGGAACCTTCTTTTCACATTTCTATTTTTTCAAGTTAAAAAAAAAACAAAAACGAGAATGCATTTCTTCTTTTTTTTTGAGACAGGGTTTCTCTCTGTCACCGCGGCTGGAGTGCAGTGGTGCAATCACGACTCACTGCAGCCTCAACAGCCCAGGCTCAGGTGATCCTCCCACCTCAGTCCCCTGAGTAGCCAGGACTACGGGCGTGTGCCACTAGGGCCAGATAATTATTGTATTTTTTTGTAGAGACGGGGTTTCGCTGTTTTCCAGGCTGGTCTTGAACTCCTGAGTTCACACAATCCGCCCGGCTCAGCCTCCCAAAGTGCTGGCATTACCGGCGTGAGCCACCATGCTGGAACACTTCTTCTAAAATAAAAAGCTACAATTAAGGGCTGGATGTGGTGGCTGACGCCTGTCATCCCAGCACTTTGGGAGGCCGAGGCGGGTGGATCACTTGAGGTCAGGAATTCAAGACCAGCCTGACCAATATGATGAAACCCCATCTCTACTAAAAATTCAAAAATTAGCCAGGTGTGGTGGCGGGCTCCTGGAATCCTAGCTAGTTGGGAGGCTGAGGCAGGAGAATTGCTTGAACCTGGGAGGTGGAGGTTGCAGTGAACTGAGATTGTGCCACTGTGCTCCAGCCTGGGCGACAGAGTGAAACTCTGTATCAAAAAAACAAACAAACAAACAAACAAAAAACTACACTTAAAATCTTTTTTGAGACAGGGTCTCCCCCTCACCCAGGCTGGAGTAAAGTAGCAAGATCACAGCTCACTGCAGCCTCTACCTCCTGGGCTCACAGGTACACCCACTGTACCTGCCACCACACCTGCCACCACACCTGCCACTGCACCTGCCACACCTGCCACTGCACCTGCCACACCTGCCACCACACCTGCAACCACACCTGGCTAATTGACAGGGCATTGCTGTGTTGCCCAGGCTGGTCAACCTCCTGGACTCAAGTGATCCTCCCACTTCAGCCTCCCTAAGTGCTGGGATTACAGGCATGAGCCACCATGCCTGGCCACAATACATTTTTTTTTTGAGATGGAATTTCACTCTTGTTGCCCAGGCTGGAGTGCAGTGGTGCGATCTTGGCTCACTGCAACCTCGGCCTCCTGAGTTCAAGTGATTCTCCTGCCTCAGCCTCCTGAGTAGCTGGAATTACAGGCATACACCGCCACGTCCGGCTAATTTTTGTAGTTTTAGTAGAGATGGGGTTTCATCATATCGGTCAGGCTGGTCTTGAACTCCTGACTTCAGGTGATCCACTTGTCTCAGCCTCCCAAAGCGCTGGGATTACAGGCATGAGCCGCTGTGCCCAGCCAATAAATATCTTTAAAAGGGAAAAATATGTTTCCCTGTCCCTGTCCCCCCAGACACCAATGTTCTGCTTCTTTAGGAAGCATCTCCTGTGTTCACTTCTAGTGCTTCTGGATGAGCGCCAGGTCTGTCACTGAGAACACGGAAAGAGAGGGTTTGAGTTAAGGGGCTGGAGAAGGCCAGGTAGGAGCACTGCCTTCCTAAAACTAGGTATAACGACACGTACAATCACAGGAACCCAAACTGCTTAGTAACAAGACATGACGAGCCTTTGTGGGATTCGCTTGATTTATTTCATGTATAGGATTTACTTGAGAGTATCTCTCAAAGCACTAAAGCTAGAAGAGACAAGCCCTGGCCTCACTCTCGAGTGTGATCGGACGTTGAGTACTTTGACACGTATGGCTGAATAGGGAATCAGAATTCTGAAGGGAAGCGTGCCGCCGAGAGACCAAGGGGAGAAGCAGCGCCGAGGCTCCTACCAGACCTCGCCCTGGACACCGTCGCGGCGCACACGGCCTCTGCAGCTCTCCTTCCAGAGAAGCCCGCGATGTAGCCAGTGAGTGCCCAGAAACAGGCTCCTCTAAAAATGCGAGGCTGCGGAGGCCACGGTTCTCAAGTGGCGTCTGCCCCCTCGAAGGGTCTAGATCCCTTGGACTTGGCCACAAGCACCCCGCATCCCAGGAGGCAGTGTGCCACGTTCCCGGTCTCCTGTCAGGCAGAACGAGGTGTGCAGTGTCGGTGCCGCCGGTGCCGCATTCCCGGTCTCCTGTCAGGCAGAACGAGGTGTGCAGTGTCGGTGCCGCCGGTGGCCTCCCGCTCGGCTTGGACAGCTGGTCGCCCACGTCTTCAAGCAGGCCTGGGCGTTGCAGAAGCTCTGGGCCTCTGTCCTCCACTTTCCACTGATGCAGCCGTGAGCACGTGCATGGCACACCTGCCTGATCTGAGCACACCTGTGCAGCACCTTCCATGAGATTCCGAGCACCCCTCCCTCCCACAGCTGCTGTGTCCAGCCTGTCCCCTGCCCTCTGCTTGCTCCTCCGGGCCCTGCCCCCTTCCTGGACTCCAGAGGCTCTTCCTGCGGTGCCCCCACCAAATCCCCAGAGGCAAGGAGTCCAGGCTTCCCACATCCTCCTCTGTCTCCTGCTAAACTGCACACTCCGTCCACAGAGACTGCCCATCACACCACCAGGTAGATTACACCAAGCAACACCAGAGCAAACTTCCCCCGTTAGAGGAGAGTGATTCACAGGACAAAAGATGCAGCAGCATTGAGAACACCCGAAGCACCCACTTTGCAGACGCCACCTGCCCTGTGATGAGGCTCAGACAGAGCGGCCAAGCAGGCCTCTGACCCACCCAGTACAAGGCTCTCCTGGGCTGGCCAAACGTTTGCCACCGAGCCCAGCGAGCACACTGAGTGCACCGTCTGTCTCTCTCTCCTTGGCATGGACACTGACGGGGCACTGTTATGGGACCTTTGGGATGTTGCTCTTCTGGCTGGAAACCTCTGTGGCTGCTGAATTATTGTCCTGCGTCCAGGAAGAATGAGGTGCGCAGACAAGTGGAGGGTGAGCGAGACAAGGAGGAGCTTCACTGAGTGTTAGAACAGCTCAGGGGAGACCCACAGTGGGTGGCTTCTCTCTGCAGGCAGGGCGTCCTGACAAGTGTTCAGCTCTCAGCAGAAAGGGTAGCTCTCCGCAGCTGGTCATCCCGACGTCCGCGTTCCTCTGGGTCTGGGTTTGTTGTGGTCCTCAGGGTGGGGAAGTGCATGCTGATTGGTCCACAGGCAGCCCACACCAACCAGCATGCACATCCCCCCTCTGACAAAAGCACCATGAGTCCTCCCTCCAGTCCGCAGAACTGGCAGCCCGGGCCCCAGGCCCCCTTGAAGCTTCAAGGTGTGGCTTCACCAGGGACCTGCCCCCTTCCACCCAGGAGCCTGTCTGCCTCCCACTGCTGTTCATGGCACCCAGCTTGTTCATGCCAAGGGGCGCCTGCAGGCCAGCACCAAGCCACCCTCAGCTTCCCTCCCGTGTTCAACAGCGCCCAGAGTCCCGAGGGGGCTGAGGTGGCAGGGGGCTGGCGTGTCAGTGCCGCCCCAAGTGTGGACCCACCCGGATGGTCTGCAGTAGCACCTGGGCTCAGCCCCAACCGCGCTCCACGACTGGAGCGGGCGCGGGGAGTGAGCAGAGGCCAGGCACTTGGAGCAGGCACTTCTAAGCCTGCAGGGGGCAGGGGTGGCCTTCCCAGGCCTCCAAGAGCACAGAGATGCCCATGTCTAGAGCGGCCCCAGGGCAGCGGCCATGGCACGCAGGGAAGGCGGAGCTCCCGCCCGATCCGTAGAGTGGGAGGCCCAGCCGTGCCTCCCCGCTGCAGCCGGCATCTTGGCAGCAGCCACTCCAGATGGGCCACTGCTACCATCAGCATCTTAGCACCAGGAGCTTGACCTCACCACTGTGGGGGACGCGGCGTAGCCTCCATTGCTCTCAGGCCAAAACAACACTGCTGTGGTTTTCCCAGCTGACCAAGTATCGAGGAAATAGTCCTTTTATAGAAAGGAAAATAGCCAGGCACAGTGGCTCACGCCTGTAATCCCAGCACTTTGGGAGGCCGAGGCGGGCGGATCACGAGGTCAGGAGATCGAGACCATCCTGGCTAACACAGTGAAACCCCATCTCTACTAAAAAAATACAAAAAAAAATTAGCCGGGCGTGGTGGCGGGCGCCTGTAGTCCCAGCTACTAGGGAGGCTGAAGCAGGAGAATGGCGTGAACCCGGGAGGTGGAGCTTGCAGTGAGCCGAGATCACGCCACTGCACTCCAGCCTGGGCGACAGAGCGAGACTCCTTCTCAAAAAAAAAAAAAAAAACTAAATAAATAAAATAAAATAAAATAAAAATAAAAAAATTAGCCAATCATGGTGGTGCACACCTGTCGTCCCAGCTTCTCAGGAGGCTGAGGTGGAAGGATCTCTTGAACCCGGGAGGTGGAGACTGCAGTCAACTATGATCTCGCCACTGCACTCCAGCCTGGGTGACAGAGTGAGACTCTATCTCTAAAAAAAAATGTAAAAGGAGACAAAAACACTTTTCTGGAACCTTCCAACTACATAGTTCTACTAGCCCCAGCATGGGAGCTTCAGGCCCTGTGAAATTACGCTTTGAGCGACGACCAAAAATCTCTTCACAGTCCTTTAAAACCCTACTAAGCTCTCGGGAAGGGACGTCACATGCCAAGTCCTGCAGCCGTCAGCACTGAACACACTGAACGTGAAACACACACAATAAATTAAAAAAGAACATACAGGTCGGGCGTGATGGCTCACGCCTATAATCCCAGCACTTTGGGAGGCCGAGGCGGGTGGATCACGAGGTCAGGAGATCGAGACCATCCTGGCTAACACGGTGAAACCCCATCTCTACTAAAAATACAAAAACTTAGCCGGGCGTGGTGGCGGGCGCCTGTAGTCCCAGCTACTCAGGGGGCTGAGGCAGGAGAATGGCGTGAACCCAGGAGGCGGAGCTTGCAGTGAGCCGAGATTGCGCCACTGCACTCTGGGCTGGACGAAAGAGCGAGACCCCGTCTCAAAAAAAAATAAATTAAAAAAAATTAAAAAAAAATAAAAAAGAACATACATATTTACTCCAAAATAGCAATCCTCAAAGAGAATTTTGGAAATATTTATTTTCCCTTGGCAGGCACGAGGCAATGAATGAATACACTTGGGAATCTATTTTTGAATGCAGAGATAACTCCAGCCTTGATATGTCTGTCTCCAGACAGAAGGGACACTCACCCCCATAGGCTGAGAGACTCATTTTTGTCCTTCTGGAGATTAATCCACTGCCTGGGCTTGGCTGGGTCCTCTGACTTAGAAAGTATCCTCTTGTCCTGTCCTTGAGGGCCAACAATCTTTTTTTCTTTTGAGACAGAATCTTGCTCTGTCACCCAGGCTGGAGTGCAGTGACGTGATCTCGGCTCACTGCAACCTCCGCCTGCCGGGTTCAAGCAATTTTCGTGCCTCAGCCTCCCGTGTAGCTGGAATTACAGGCATACACCAGCAAGCCCAGCTATTTTGTGTATTTTTAGTAGAGACGGGGTTTTACCATGTTGGCCAGGTTGGTCTCAAACTCCTGACCTCAGGTGATCCACCTGCCTTGGCCTCCCAAAGTGCTAGGATTATAGGCGTGAGCCACCACGCCCAGCCAAGGGCCAAACAACTTTAAAATGTGTTCATAAATGTAAGAGAATTCCTGATTTTTTTTTTTTTTTTTTGAGATGGAGTCTTGCTCTGTCGCCCAGGCTGGAGTGCAGTGGCGTGATCTCGGCTCACTGTAACCTCCGCCTCCCATGTTCAAGCGATTCTCCTGTCTCAGCCTCCTGAGTAGCTGGGATTATAGGCGCCCGCCACCGCACCCAGCTCATTTTTGTATTTTTTAGTAGAGACTGGGTTTCACCATATTGGCCAGGCTGGTCTCGAACTCCTGACCTTGTAATCTGCACACCTTGGCCTCCCAAAGTGCTGGGATTGCAGGCGTGAGGTACCGCGTTCGGCTTCCTGATGGTCTTTTTAAGCGCCCTGTGAGTTTCAAAACCATCTTTCGTTTCTGTTTTCATGGAGTCATGGATGCTCTTAGTCTGAAGTGCTGTCACGATCCACGATATTGGACCCGGGCCCACCCGAACCCCTGTCTCCCCTTCCCCATTTTAATCCTTTAAAATAA
>NW_026652290.1:544533-550995 GCF_009828535.3 Hylobates moloch | reverse complement strand
GTATGTTGATTGGAAATGGGGCCTTTGCGAAGTAATTAGGATTAGGTAGGGTCAGCAGGGTGGGGCCCTGATGATGGCACTGGTGGCGTTACAAGGAGAAGAAGACACCTGAGCTGACGGGCTCGCCCGATGCCCTCTGCCAGGTTATGACACGGCAGGAGGCCCTCCCCAGATGCAGCCCCTCAGCCTTGGACTTCCCCGCCTCCAGAACTGTAAGAAATGCATTTATTTTCTTTATAAATTACCCAGTTTGTGGTATTCTGTTATAGCAACAGAAAATGACACCAGGTAGACGCCATCTACAGCTGAACCACCATATGGTATACAATGTTTATTTTTCCTTCATGTACGAATTTTTGTTTTTACCGGAGTTAGAAATTGCCTCATTGTGCCAGGCCTGGTGGCTCATGCCTGTAATCCCAGCACTTTGGGAGGCCAAGGCAGCTGGATCATCTGAGGTCAGGAGTTTGAGACCGGCCTGACCAACATGGTGAAACCTCGTCTCTACTGAAAATACAAAAACTAGCCAGGCGTGGTGGCAGGTGCCTGTAGTCCCAGCTACTTCGGAGGCTGAGGCAGAAAAATCGCTTGAACCCGGTAGGCAGAGGTTGCAGTGAGCTGAGATTGCGCCACTGCACTCCAGCCTGGGTGATGGAGTGAGACTCTTCTCTCAAAAAAAAAAAAAAAAAATTGCCTCATGTTTACTTACTCAGTTTTCTCTGCATTTATTACTAATTCATCACTATAATTTTCCCCAGTTATCTAAATCTGCTCTCGGTACCTGCAGACATTCAAGAATTTCACTTTCTTTGGGGCATCTTTCCAGACCTTCTGTCCTGCCCCCATCTGGTCTGGGAGGAGGGTTGCCCTGGGGCCCCCACTCCCTTACTGCTGGATTCCACCCTTCTCTCTCTTAGCTTACTCCTCTTTTCAATTCCTGAGAAAGGGGCATGGAAGGAGGTAGTATCTGAGACTTTGCACGTCTGAACGTGTCTTTAGGCTGCCCTCACTCTTCCTTGTGTTTGGACAGGCATGCAACTGAGGGAGAAGATGCTTTTCCCTTAAACACGTTCACGTCATTCCAGAGTTCCTTTTGAGATCGGCTGTCAAACTCCTTCTTGACGCTCCGAATGCAACCTGGTTTTCCTCCTGGAGGGCGTGGAGGGGCTTCTCTGAAACCGCACGTCTTGAGGGCTTTGCTGTCGGGACCTCCGTGGCCAGGCTGACCACTCCATGGCCTTTCAATCTGGAGACACAAATCTCAATTTGGGGGAACTTTCTTGGATAATTTGTTCTCTCCTTCTGGGATGTGATTAATCAGATACTGGGCCTCCTGAGCCTGTTTCCCGCCTTTCTTGTCTGATTTTGCATCTCTCTCTCTTTTTCTCAGCATTCTGGGAATTCATCTCATTTTAACTTTTATCCCTTCTTTGAAATTATTGTTTTCAATGTCCAAGATCTTTCTTATTTTGTGACTCTCGACACTGGACAAACTAGAAAATGCAACAACCTGGCCGGGCATGGTGGCTCGCACCTGTAATCCCAGCACTTTGGGAGGCCGAGGCGGGCGGATCACGAGGTCAGGAGATCGAGACCATCCTGGCTAACACGGTGAAACCCCGTCTCTACTAAAAATACAAAAAAAAATTAGCTGGGCGTGGTGGCGGGCGCCTGTAGTCCCAGCTACTTGGGAGGCTGAGGCGGGAGAATGGCGTGAACCCGGGAGGCGGAGCTTGCAGTGAGCCAAGATCTCGCCACTGCACACCAGCCTGGGCGACAGAGCAAGACTCGTCTTAAAAAAAAAAGAAAGAAAGAAAAAGAAAAGAAAAAGCAGCAACCTAAAACACTTGAGGAATGACTGACTGAACGGGGGAGGGGGGCCTCCTTGTCACCTGCCTCATTCTGGCATCACAGGCAACGTTCGTATAGTTTGGAGTTGCTGCTGGCCAGTTTCCTCACCGGGTGGGAAGGACGAACCCAAGAATGAACCTAACACAGAAGAAAGCAGGGCCAGGGTGTGTGCAGGGAGTAGGCAGAGGAGAAAGAACAATACGAGATAATCCTGACGGCATCGTTCAGGCACCGGGATCCAGCCATGCCTGAAACTACACCTGCCCCTCGACCTGCCAGCTGTGTGAGGCAATACATGCCTCTGCATAAGCTATTTTGAGTTAATTTTCTTGTTTGCACCAAAATGTCTGATAGAAAACCCACAAAGCACAATGACTGGAGAGAGAGACAGAAAACATCTGACACCCCTTCAACTGGGAAAAGCTACAAAGGATGCATTTTCACATCTTCCCCAAGCAAAGTACAATGACCTCCACATCCCGGAATTTCACTAACAATAAACAAGAACTGAAAATAAAATCGAACTCAATGATAATGATTTCATTATTCACCATCATGACCAAAACTGAACTCAGTGACTTCTTCAGCTGGCAGTTCCCGTTAGCACGGCCCGGATGCATAACCCCCACCCACAACCTGCCCTGGCAAGTGACCAGCTTTGAAAGGACAGTGACAGCCGCCTGTCTGACATGGTCTCCACCAAGCGCTGGCTTCCTTCAGAGCAGCACTTGGCCTTTCTCCTGAATCTATTCTGCTCCCATGGATGGCACTCCCTTTACCCCACAATTCAGAACTGGGGTTGGGGCAGGGTAGGGTAGTACCTTAGCCAGTGGGGTTGCCATAATGAAAATACCATAAACTAGGCATAAACTAGGCAGCTTCTAAACCACAGAAACTTGTCATCACACTTCTGGAGGCTGGAACTTCTAGATCGAGGTCCAGGCAGAGCCAGTGTCTGACGAGGGCTGCGTCCTGGTTCATGGAGGTGTCCTCTCCCCATGCCCTCCCCTAGCTGGAGGGGCGAGGGAGCTCTTGGACGCTTCACTCATCCCAACCACAAAGCCCCACCCATGTGACCTAATCACCTTCCAATAGCCCCATCTTCTAACACCATCACCTTGGGGTTAGGTTTCAGCACCGGAATTTGGGGGGTCACAAACATTCGCTCTCTTGCAGGCAGGTGGTGAGATAAAACCTTAAAAAACAGTGCCCTCCATCTGCTACGTGGGTCCTGCTCACCAGGGGGCAGAGGTGGCAACGGTGACAATCTGAAGCCCCTGGTACCCCGAGTCTCCTGGTACAGGACGGTGAGGACCCCACAGGGCTGGGAAAGCACCGACACTGCAGCCTGGGGCCTGGGATCAAATCCAGTCCCAACACGAGCATCCTCCTCCATCTCCCCCTCGTCTCCGTTTCCCCAGCTACAAATGGGGAACCGACTGCCTTGTGGGATGCACTCGCCGCAGCTCCTCAGAGTCTGTGCACCTGCTGCCAGCAGTCCACGTCGGCTCAGCAAAGCCTCCAACTCCTCCCCAAACCTCTGGGGTCCCACACAGTGAGGGCACCCCTCACCTTCAACATCTTCTCCCCCCCACACAATGAGGGCACCCCTCACCTTCAACAGCCTCTCCCCACCCCACACAGTGAGGGCACCTCACACCTTCAATATCCTCTCCCCACCCCACACAGTGAGGGCACCCCTCACCTTCAATATCCTCTCCCCCCAACACAGTGAGGGCACCCCTCACCTTCAACAGCCTCTCCCCGCCCCCACACTAATCCCATGGCGAGTCTCTCGGCTCTTCCCAGCCACCCCCACAAAGCATCATTCCCTTTGCATTCGGATGGGTCCTGTGTTTTGAGGCTTACCCCCTCCAGTATGACATCTCTGCTTCAGTGGCCTACTAATTTTTTTCTTTTTTGAGATGGAGTCTCACTCTGTCGCCCAGGCTGGAATGCAATGGTGTGATCTCAACTCACTGCAACCTCCGCCTCCTACATTCAAGTGATTCTCCTGCCTCAGCCTCTCCAGTAGTTGGGATTACAGGTGGCTGCCATCACACTTGGATAATTTTTTATTTTAGTACGGATGGGAGTTCACCATATTGGTCAGGCTGGTCTGGAACTCCTGACCTCAGGTGATCCACCCGCCTCAGCCTCCCAAAGTGCTGGGATTACAGGCGTGAGCTACTGCGCCCAGCCGGTAGCCTACTAATTTATTTATTTATTTATTTTTTCCTGAGATGGAGTCTCACTCTGTCACCCAGGCTGCAGTGCAGTGGTGCGATCTCAGCTCACCTCAAGCTCCGCCTCCCGGGTTCAAGCAATTTTCCTGCCTCAGCCCCCTGAGTAGCTGGGATTACAGGCGCCCGCCACCATACCCAGCTAAGTTTTGTATTTTTAGTAGAGACGGCGTTTCACCATGTTGGTCAGGCTGGTCTCGAACCCCTGACCTCGTGATCCACCCGGCTCGGCCTCCCAAAGTGCTGGGATTACAGGCGTGAGCCACCGCGCCCGGCCAGCCTACTAATTTACACAATTAATGTTCAAGCTATCTCTGCATTAATACCTGAACTGAAAGCTGAATTTCTTCCAAGTCGCAGGTTCTCAGCCCATTGTAAAAGCTAATTACAATGAGATTCCCCACAGAAAAAGCTACAACCAATGACTGGTTTCTCCCGTCCCAACAGGGCAGAAAGCTTTCAAGCCAGGCTGCTTCCAGGAGGTGGCCCGTCCTGTAGCGGCCAGCTCAGCCCAGTCTGGCCCTTCCCTGATGCATCCGCCTTGCCACAGGTCGAGGCTCAGAGGCGGCCTGTGTGGTGGCTCTCCATCAGCCCTGATGCTGCGTCTCTGTCCCTGTGGACTCGGCCTTTCCCGGTGGGAACCCTGCCTTCCCGTGTCCACCTTCCAATCCTCGTCCACCACCCGTCTCCAGGGCCAGCACCCAAGTGTTTGGGGTTTCCAGGCATAGGTGGCCTGGCCCTGCAGAGAGCCCACATCCTCTTTGTGCAGGACACTTGAAGTCTGCTGGAACCCCCGGATGTGGGGCCCTCTGACCCCAGATGAGGGCGTCCGCGATGCTGTGGTGCTGCACCTGCCCGACCCCTGCACCTCACCCGGGGCCTCTTCTCCATCCCTCAGCGACGGCCTGGAACGTCTGGACACTGGGCCCAGCGAGCAGCAACCAATCTCATTTCAAGTCTCTCTTTTTTTTCTCTAAAATCAATGCTGTTCCAAAGATAAACCCTCTAACGCAGCCATGTCTGCCTAGAGAAATCCTCAAACCATATCCTTTCATAGCTACGTTCAAATTCAATTTGTGAGAAGACTCTTCTTTTCATAAACCCATTGATGGAGCCATTTTGTTTTATTCTCTGCAGTGTTTTTTTTATACCTTATCTCCCATCTGTGTGTTTGCTCTTTCGTTATTTACTGTTTCTCCTTCTCTGTGTTACCTTACGTTTTGGTCCACGAGAAACCAACAAACGTTTTTGACATCAGCAGTGTTAGCGTTAGGATAATACAATTCAAGCTCACTGCACTTAGCTGATTAACTTACCACATACTCTGTCCATCAAAATATAATAAAGATACACAAAGCTTCTAGAACAAAGCCTGTCAGAATGTTCACTGAGTCAGAAAACAAGGACAAAAAGATAATTTTAACCTTCTAAAAAAAAAAGAACAAAAAAGGGAAAAGTCAAATGCCACACCATTCTCTACACTTGTAGCTGGGTAATGAGTAAATATTTTAGGGATCCGTTTTAAGTCATCTACCACCTGCTTAATTCTATTTTAGTAAGTGGCGTAACTCTGCCTTCACAAGCGAGGGTCTGTTGATGATGCAAATATTGATTCAATACAATGTACAGACGTATTCATCTCTCAGCCCAGCTTTGGAGAAATCTGTCTTACATTGAGTTAAAACACCGGAAAGCCAGAAAGCAGACTGGCATCCCCGGGGCAGAGGGGAGGGGCGGGGCGAATGGCCGCTGGACAGCACAGGGCTCCTGGAAGTGGCCGGCGCTGATGCTGCAGAGTGGTGGTGATTAATCGCCACTTTACACCTGCACTGTAAAATGCTCACATCTGACTTTAAGTGTGTGGTTTTCGTGAAAGCAGCTCCCTTTCTGCGTTTGTTTGTTTGTTTGTTTGTTTTGAGACGGAGTCTCACTCTGTCTCCCAGGCTGGAGTGCAGTGGCGCGATCTTGGCTCACTGCAAGCTCCGCCTCCCAGGTTCACGCCATTCTCCTGCCTCAGCCTCCTGAGTAGCTGGAACTATAGGCGCCCGCCACCACGCCCAGCTAATTTTTTGTATTTTTAGTAGAGACGGGGTTTCACTGTGTTAGCCAGGATGGTCTCAATCTCCTGACCTCGTGATCCTCCTTGGCCTCCCAAAGTGCTGGGATCACAGGCGTGAGCCACCGCGCCCGGCCGCCACAAGCCTTATTTATTTTAAATCACCTTTGTCTTAGGACACTAAACTCCCAAAAAGCATCAGGCTGGACAAGTGCTGCAGAGGCCACGCCAACCCTGTGCGGCCACCGCTGTCCCGCCCAGTCACTAAGCACCTGCAGGTCACAGTGCACAGGGCAGGGGCCAGCCTCCACC
>NW_026652290.1:523302-544523 GCF_009828535.3 Hylobates moloch | reverse complement strand
GGCAGGGACCAGCCTCCATCGAGCACAGGACAGTGGCCAGCCTCCATTGAGCACAGGGCAGGAGGCAACCTCCCCCGAGAACAGGGCAGGGGGCAGCCTCCACTGAGCTGTCACCACCACAGGACACCTGGAAACACGAAGGAACATGGCCCAGAAGCAGTGTCTTGGAACGTGGCAGCTGCTGCCCAAGCAGGCTGCAGTGTGAACGCAGTTGTGGGAGGCTCACGAAGGACATCATCTTGGGGAAGGGGGATCGAGGCAGCCACGGTGGCTCTGGGAGGGACAGAGGGGCCAGATCCCAGAGCTCCCCTCACAACCCATCAGAGTGGTGGATTCCCTGAGGCTGGTTGTGGGGCTGGACATCTTGTGACCACAACTCCCAGGGCCTTAGAGAAGGGGGCAGCTGTCCTCAGGCTGGCCCGTCCTGCTCAGACCGGAGGCCTGGCAGGGTTCGAGGGCTCAACTCAGGCGGGCTCGGGCTCTCAGGGTGGAGTGACCCTCTCACGGAGGTCTCATGCAGCCTTGGACCCAACACTAGGACCTGGGTCTCTCCTAGGTTCCCATACACCCAGGGGAGCGGCCATAGGATCCAGTCCTGCCCTGGCCCTGGGTCGCAGGCAGGAGCCCCACCCGCCATGGCCACCACCTGCCAAAGAGGGGTGTGGGCTCTGGGCGGGGCCACTCAGGGGACGGGATGGCAGTTCCTCCACATGTGTGAGCTTCTCAACTCAAAGGCCTGGCTGAAGGCTGGAGGGTTCCAGGAGGCCACCCCACCAAGGCTGCCTGACACTCTTTGCTTCTGAAGTTAAAAAAAATATTGCATATGAAAAAGCTTATTTAAAATCAAGTCATTCATGCTTGGCACTAAATATTTACCACTACAATCTTATCACCCATGGACAACCACGATTAATATTTCAGTGTAGTTCATTTCACTGTTTACGTACATATATGATTTTCTTTCTACATAGTAGTAATACATATAATGATATATGTAATTTTAACATTTTTCATATGAAATATTGATACAAATGTTTTAATTCTAAAATATTATTTCTGGGCCGGGCACGGTGGCTCACGCCTTTAATCTCAGCACTTTGGAAGGCTGAGGCAGGCGCATCACAAGGTCAGGGGTTTGAGACCAGTCTGGCCAACATGGTGAAACCCCGCCTCTACTAAAAATACAAAAATTAGCCGGGCTTGGTGGTGTGCGCCTGTAGTCCCAGCTACTCAGGAGGCTGAGGCAGAAGAATCACTTGAACCTGGGAGGCACAGGTTGCAGTGAGCTGAGATTGCACCACTGCACTCCAGCCTGGGCAACAGAGCAAGACTCCATCTCAAAAAAAAAAAAAAAAAAAAAGGAAAGAAAGAAAGAAAAAAGAAAATGATGTTTGAGAGAAAATTAGCTAAAAATGAAGGCAAATATATCTGCTTCATATACATTGAACACAGTTGCCAAAACACTACATGTGGTAATATATTAACTCAAAAAACATGAGTTTTTGGTAGGTAACTGGTAAATGAGCTCCCCACCCCCAACTCCTTAGTGAAGATTTGGCTAAAAATCAATTTATATAACTCAAAGATTGCTGGCTCTCCTAGGGAACATAACTTACCTATGGTAGGAAATATTACATTTCTAGACAAAAAGGCAAACAAGAGTAGTACCTCTGAACAGTTAGAAGCAGCCGCATGGGAGAAGTCTCCTAATACAGGAAGCAGTAGTTAACCAGTGCAGTTGGACACTGCGTAGGGAAAAAAGCCCCTCTGCTTGGATGAGCACAGCCTTACCCAGCGACCCAGGCCCTGAGTTCGAGACAAGCAACCCTGCAGCAAAGCATCTCCTTCCTATGTGGAGGCTTTGGAGCCACCTAGAACTGGGTTCAGATGCGGGATTTCTCTAGCACTGTGATTCCAATCATTAAAATAACTTACTATACAATAAATTAAAAGTAAAAATGTAAAGTAAAAGAGATGAATCCATCCATAAAAAATATACCAAATTCAGCAATCTATTATCCTAGGAATGCAAGGTTGGTTCAACCTTTGAAAATCTATCAATGCAATTTATCACGTCAATAAACCAAAAAAGAAAAACCCATATGATCTCAGTGAGGCAGCATTTGACAAAATCCAATGCCTGTTGATGACAAAAGCTCTCAGCAAACTAGGAATAGAAAGGAACTCCCTTAACCTGATAAAGTGCATCTTAAAAAAAGAACCTCAAAGCTAACATTCTGCTTAATGGTAAAAAACAGAACGCTTTCCCCATGAAAATGAGAAAATATTTTCCCCATGAAAATATCCACTCTTACCACTCCAATTCAATATCATTTTGGAATTTCTAACCAGTGCAATAAGGCAACAAAAAGAAAAAATAGGCATGCAGATTAAAACCATCTCGATTACCAGATGACATTGTACACACACACACACGCATGCATGCATGCACACACAGGCACACACACATGCACACACATACACCTTTCCAAAAACGAATAAGAAAGCTATTAGAACTAATAAGTGAATTTAGTAAGATCACGATATACAAGGCCAACATGAAAAAAAAACAGTTGTATTTTTAAATACTAGCAGTAAACCATCAGAAATTGAAATTAAATAGCACTAGGTACAGTAGCCCCCAAACCATGAAATATTTGAGTATAAATCTAAAAAAAAAGTGCAAGATCTATATACTAAAACCTACAAACCACTAATAAAAGGAATCAAAGAAGACCTAAATAAATGGAGAGAAATACCATGTTCATGATTGACAGAATCAGTATTGTTAAGATGACAAGTCTCCCCAATTGATCTATAGTTTTAGTCCCAATCAAAAATCCTAGCAGGACTTTTTTTGGTAGAAATCAACAAAGCCAACATTTAAAAGGAAAGTCAAAAGAGCAAAGTTGGAAGACTCCTCAGTCTCAAGACTTACTATATATTTAATCAACACAGTATGGTACTGGTATAAAAAATACATGAATAGAAAAATGGAACAGAATTGAGTCTAGAAATAGGCCCACACAAAAATGGCCAATTGATGTTTGACCAAAGTGCAAAGCCCATACAATAAAGAATAGTCTTTTCAACAAATGCTGCTGGAACAATTAGACATCCCTGTGCAAAAGTAACGAATCTCAATCTATACCTCACACTATATTAAAAAACAAACCTGGCTGGGCATGGTGACTCATGCCTGTAATCCCAGCATGAGACCGAGGCAGGCAGATCATGAGGTCAGGAGATTGAGACCATCCTGGCTAACAAGGTGAAACCCCGTCTTTCCTAAAAATACAAAAATTAGCTGGGTGTGGTGGCGTGCACCTGAAATCCCAGCTACTTGGGAGGCTGAGGCAGGAGAATCGCTTGAACCCAGGAGGCAGGGGTTGTAGTGAGCTGAGATCCCGCCATTGCACTTCTAGCCTGGGCAAGAGAGTGAGACTCTGTCTCAAAAAAAAAAAAATTACAATGAGATACCACTGCACACCTATGAGTGGCTAACATTTAAACAAAACCAAAGAATGTTGACAATTGAAAAACACTCACACACTGCTGACAGGGATGCAAACGGTGTGGTCAGTGTGGAAAACAGTTTGGCAGTTTCCTAGAAAGTTAATCATTCATTTATCATATGACCCAGCAACTCCACCCCTGGATATTTACCCAAGTGAAATAAAAACAAGTTCGCTCAAAAATGAGTACATAAACATGTACAGTGGCTTTCTTCATAGATTGCCAAAAGCTGGAAATCACCCAAACCCTCCCCAGAGGGCAGGTGGGTGATGGACTGTGGTTCCTCTCTACTGTCCCACAATCAAAAGCAATGAGCTCTTGGCGCACCTGACAAGTCAGATAGCCTCAGAGGCTCAGGGCTGCTGAGTGACAGGAGCCAGGCTCAAAGGCCTCTGAGATGCAGGCACATCGGAGGCTGAGGAGCTGGGGTTGGGGAGGGGCTGCCTACAAAGAGGCTGCGGAAACTACTGCATGGTGGAGGTGTTCTCCATCTTGACTGTGATGGTGCTCACACAACTGTAAGTCTTTGTCAAAACTCAAGAAGGGGCCAGGCACGGTGGCCCACGCCTGTAATCCTAGAACTCTGGGAGGTCGAGGTGGGTGGATCACCTGAGGTCAGGAGTTCGAGACCAGCCTGGCCAATATGGCAAAACTCCATCTCTACTAAAAATAGAAAAATTACCCGGGCGTGGTGGCAGGCACCTATAATCCCAGCTACTTAGGAGGCTGAGGCAAGAGAATTGCTTGAATCCAAAGGCAGGGGTTGTAGTGAGCTGAGATCACGCCATTGCACTCTAGCCTGGGTGACAAGAGTGAAACTCTGTCTCAAAAAAGGAATAATAAAAAAAAAGTCAAGAAGGGAGAAATTTTACTGTAAGTAAACTATATCTCAATAAAAACAGAGAGGAAGCAGGAGAGGAAAGGAATGGGGAGGGGGAGAGAGGAGGGAGGGGGAGGGGAAGTGAAGACAGAAGGCAAAAGGAGGATGGGGAGGGAGGAGGAGGAGAAACACCATGGAAAGAGACAGCACACACAGTGGTTCTCAAATGTTGCCGTGCACCTAAATGCAGATTCCTGGGGCCCCCTTAGAGTCACCAAGTCCTTCACTGCACACAGGGACAAAGCTTCAATGCTCCACATCCGAGCACAGATGACCAGCAGAATGAGCTGTATAGCCCATAGGGTCCCACGGAGACAGCCCAGCAGTAAAACACTCAGATGGGGTGGGCCCCAGGCACCCGGCCTGCCTCCGGGGCAGGTCCTAGGGGCCCCTCCAGGGCCCCAGTCAACAGGAGCCAACAGAGCCAGGGGCTCCAGTGCTGAAGCTCTAAGAAGAGGGGACCCACAGGGTCCCTGGGTGCCCAGCACTTCCTTCATGAGAACGAAACTGTCCTCTCGGGTTACACCATCTATCTATACTGGGTTGAAGTGTCCCCCAAAGGCTCACATTCACCCAGAACTTCAGAATGTGACCTGATTTGGAAACAGGATTTCTTCTTCTTTTTTTTTTTTTGAGACGGAGTCTCGCCCTGTCACCCAGGCTGGAGTGCGATGGTGCGATCTCAGCTCACTGCAACCTCTGCCTCCTGGATTCAAATGATTCTCCTGCCTCAGTCTCCCAAGTAGCTGGGATTATAGGCACCCGCCACCACATCCAGCTAATTTTTGTATTTTTAGTAGAGACGGGGTTTCACCATGTTGGCCAGGCTGGTCTCGAACTGCTGACCTCGTGATCCACCCACTTTGGCCTCCCAAAGTGCTGGGATTACAGGCGTGAACCACTGCACCCAGCCTTCTTTTTTTTTTTTTTGAGACAAAGTCTCACTCTGTCATCCAGGCTGGAGACTGGAGTGCAGTGGCACGATCTCAGCTCACTGAAACCTCCGCCTCCCGGGTTCAAGTGATTCTCCTGTCTCAGCCTCCTAAGTAGCTGAGATTACAGGCACCTGCCACCACGTCCAGCTAATTTTTGTATTTTTAGTAAAGATGGGATTTTGGCATGTTGGCCAGGCTGGTCTTGAACCCCTGACCTCAAGTGATCCACCTGCCTCAGCCTCCTAAAGTGCTAGGATTACAGGCATGAGCCACTGCGCCTGGCCAAGGGTCTTTTCAGATGTAATCAACTTAAGATGAGGTCAAAATGAGTTAGGTGGGCCCTAAATCCAATGGCTAGTGTTCTTATAAGCACAGAGAGATTTGCGGACACCCAGGAGAGAAGGCTCTGTGACGACAGACAGCAGGGACTGGAACGGTGCTACCACAGGCCACAGAATGCCGAGAGCTGCCAGCAGCACCCCAGAAGCTGGGGGAGTCAGGAAGGGTCCCCGCTTAGAGCCTGCCGAGGGAGCATGGCCCAGGCAACACCTTCATTCTGGGATTCTGGTCTCTAGAACTGAGAGAGAGTAAATCTCTGTTTCAATTTGTCCAAAAGTCACTTCACTCGGCAGCTCTGGAGCCCCCACCTTCCTCCATGCTCCTCCCATCCAGCACTGGGGGGAAGGATGCTCAGAGCTCAGGGGTATCAAAACCCTCCCGTCCAGCGCTGGGGTGAAGGATGCTCAGAGGTCAGGGGTATCAAAGACCCTCCCGTCCAGCGCTGGGGGGAAGGATGCTCAGAGGTCAGGGGTATCAAAGACCCTCCCGTCCAGCGCTGGGGGGAAGGATGCTCAGAGGTCAGGGGTATCAAAGACCCTCCCATCCAGCGCTGGGGGAAAGGATGCTCAGAGGTCAGGGGTATCAACAACCCTCCCGTTCAGTGCTGGGGGGAAGGATGCTCAGAGGTCAGGGGTATCAAAGACCCTCCCGTCCAGTGCTGGGGAGAAGGATGCTCAGAGGTCAGGGGTATGTTGGGGGGAAGGACCCATGTCAGAGGTCAGGGGGTATCAAAGACCCTCCCGTCCAGTGCTGGGAGAAGGATGCTCAGAGGTCAGGGGTATCAAAGACCCTCCCGTCCAGTGCTGGGGGGAAGATGCTCAGAGGTTGGGGTATCAGCGACCCTCCCGTCCAGTGTTGGGGGAAGGATGTCCAGAGGTCAGGGGTATCAAAGACCCTCCCGTCCAGTGCTGGGGGGAAGGATGCTCAGAGGTCAGGGTATCAAAGACCCTCCCATCCAGCGCTGGGGAAAGGATGCTCAGAGGTCAGGGGTATCAACAACCTCCCGTTCAGTGCTGGGGGAAGGATGCTCAGAGGTCATGGGTATCAAAGACCCTTCCATCCAGCGAGGTCAGGGGTATCAAAGACCCTCCCGTCCAGCGCTGGGGGGAAGGATGCTCAGAGGTCAGGGGTATCAAAGACCCTCCCGTCCAGTGCTGGGGGGAAGGATGCTCAGAGGTCAGGGGTATCAACGATCCTCCCGTCCAGTGCTGGGGGGAAGGATGGTCAGAGGTCAAGGGCATGGAAGACTCTTGTTTGTGGGACCCTCCCACACCCCCGATGATGCCCAGATCTGATGACGCTGGCCTCTGTGTCTCTCCAACGTCAAACCAACATGACGCGATTTGAGCCCGTGAGTGTACCACAGCATTCTCCCCTCAAACATACACGGCATCCTGAGCTGGAAGAAACAGACTTTATTTCCAGATGGATTTTATTAATCTAAGAGAAAATTTCATCCTCTTCATACTTATCTATTTACTCTCTCCTGTTAAGATAATAACTTCTGGCCCTCATGTATTAGGGTCACTAGAGTTTAATATGCATATTTACGCCTCTGTAAACTTGTTTTTGCTTTTATTTTTAGTCAAACAAAATGCCAGTCCTATCACGAGTCACAAAGATAAATAACACACCAGTTGATTCAATTCATGAGCAAACTTCGCTGAGTCACATTTGGGGGAGGGTAATTAATTAATTATTAGCTGCCAGAGGTTGGGATACGTAACCCACATAAAGTAAAAACAGCCTGAGGCTCATTCCTAGCTGAGAAAACCCCAAGATCTGTTACAGTCGCCTCGTTGTTCTCCACTGACAGCTTTCTGGGGCTCTCTCTCCAGGACATGGCCGCCAGCTTCTGTGAGAGGTGCTGGCATCCTCGGAGAGACTGAGAAGTCAAGCACAGGGTTCCTGGATAACCAGCGCTCCTGACTGGCTGCCGACCACGCAGGGCAGGTGCCTCCAAGACTTTACGCCCCCAGCCAGGCGCGGTGGCTCATGCCTGTAATCTCAACACTTTGGGAAGCCGAGGCAGGAGGATCGCTTGAGCCCAGAAATTCAAGACAAGCCTGGGCGGCATAGCAAGACCCTCTCTCTACTAAAAATAAAATAATTAGCCGGGCATGGTGGCATGCACCTATAGTCCCAGCCAACTGGGGGGCTGAGGTGAGAGGACTGCTTGAGCCCAGGAGGTCAAAGCTCCATTAAGCTGTGATTGCACCACTGCACTCCAGCCTGGGCAATAAGCCAGACCCAGTTTCAAAAAAGACTTTGCATCCCTGAAAGTTGTTTCATGGTGCTGAGCGTCCATCAGTCCATCCTTTTTCTCTGCCAGTTAGGGCCCAAAATACACTAAGTCACCATCACGCCCAGCTAATTTTTAAACTTTCTGTAGAGACGAGGTTTCCCTATGTTTCCCAGGCTGGTCTGAACTCCTGAGCTCAAGCGATCCCAAAGTGCTAGGATTACAGGTGTGAGCCACCATGCCTGGCCCTCAATGACCACTTTTAAAAACTGTTTTGGGCCGGGCGCAGTAGCTCACGCCTGTAATCCCAGCACTTTGGGAGGCCGAGATGGGTAGACCACGAGGTCAGGTGTTCGACATCAGCCTGACCAACATGGCGAAACCCTGTCTCTATTAAAAATACCAAAAAATTAGCCAGGCGTGGTGGCAGGCGCCTGTAATCCCAGCTACTCAGGAGGCTGAGGCAGGAGAAGTGCTTGAACCCGGGAGGCGGAGGGTGCAGTGAGCTGAGAACACACCACAGCACTCCAGCTGGGCGACAAAGCGAGACTCCGTCTCAAAAAATTTTTTTTGGGCCTGGTGGTCAGCCTGTAACCACATTTTGGAGGCCAAGGCAGTAGTTCCTGAGGTCAGATTCGAGACCAAAGCCCTTTGGATGCTGTTGCTCTCTTCAGGTTTTTGTGTGTATAGAGCTAATTAAGCTGAAGAATCCTGGGAATAAAGTTTAAAATAAAGGTTAAAAACATCTCTGAATGTGGGCCGGGCGCGGTGGCTCACGCCTGTAATCCCAGCACTTTGGGAGGCCGAGGCAGGTGGATCACGAGGTCAGGAGATCAAGACCATCCTGGCTAACACGGTGAAACCCCGTCTCTATTAAAAATATTTAAAAAAATTAGCCAGGCGTGGTGGCGGGCACCTGTAGTCCCAGCTACTCGGGAGGCTGAGGCAGGAGAATGGCGTGAACCCGGGAGGCGGAGCTTGCAGTGAGCCGAGATCGCGCCACTGCACTCCAGCCTGGGCGACAGAGGGAGACTCCGTTTCAAAAGAAAAAAAAAAAACATCTCTGAATGTGAACAGTACCCACAGCCAGCACATACCAGCTGATTCCACTGTTGCCTCTGACGCCCCTTGCCGCTCTCTTCACTCCAAATGCACCCAGCGTGGAACAGCCTGCACTCCTGGGGCAGGAAGAGCGGTGAGCAGGAACGGCTGGCAGGATGAGGCAGGACTGCGGGTCTGCCTGCTCCAGTTGCATCCACTGTGCACCACGGCGGTGCCTGGTGCCAGACTGGTGGACAGCTTGGTGACAGGGGACTCAGGGGCGATGGGTGGGCCGCCAGCCCCCAGAGCTGACCCTCTCTCTGCCTGGAGAAACCTGGCTGGCTTGTTTTGAGCCTCTCCCAGCCTGTCACTGGAAATCAGGTTCACCTGGGGCTGGGGTTACAGAAGTAACAGGTCAAGCTAAAGGATGGTCATGAGGGCGGGGAGAGGACCCTGCAGGACACAGGCGAGGTGGGGCCGAATTGAGGGCTTCTAATGGGAAAACTTGATACAATGCAATGGTGTTATTTTCAAATGCGTAGAAACATTTATGATGCAATTTTTAAAATGCAGTGTATTTTAAAAATTAATTTGCTCACAAGTGGTACCGCAGGAGGTAAAGAAGTAGAAAACTGGCCAGGCACGGTGGCTCACACCTGTAATCCCAGCACTTTCGGAGGCCAAGGCGGGTGGATCACGAGGTCAGGAGTTCAAGATCAGCCTGGCCAAGATGGTGAAACCCCGTCTCCATTAAAAATACAAAAAATTAGCTGGACGTGGTGGTGGGCGCCTGTAATCCCAGCTACTCAGGAGGCTGAGGCAGGAGAATCGCTTGAACCCAGGAGGCAGAGGTTGCAGTGAACCGAGATCGTGCCACTGCACTCCAGCCTGGGTGACAGAGCAAAACTTCATCAAAAAAAAAAAAAAAAAAAGTAGAAAACCATCCCCTCCTTAAGGATTGCACTATAAAGAAGCAGGATAAAATATGATTTGACTTTCAGTTCAAACTTGAAAGTGATGACTTTATAAATCGTGTTTTAAATCTCGAGGTGGTTGCCAAGGGAAACCAGAAGAGTAGCTATATCAAACGGCAAATCCACCTGTCTGCAGAATCAGAGGGAGCACGGAGTGTGCACGTGTGTTCCCGGGGAGCAGAGAGTGTGCACACGTGTCCAGGGGAAGATCTGCAGAACTGGAGGGAGCACGGCGTGTGCACGTGTGTCCCGGGGAGCAGAGAGTGTGCACACGTGTCCAGGGAAAGATCTGCAGAACTGGAGGGAGCACGGAGTGTGCACGTGTGTCTCGGGGAGCAGAGAGTGTGCACACGTGTCCAGGGAAAGATCAGCAGAATCGGAGGGAGATGGAGTATGCACACTTGTTCCCGGGGAGCAGAGTGTGCACGTGTGTCCAGGGGAAGATCTGCAGAATCTGAGGGAGATGGAGTGCGCAGGTGTACCCCGGGGAGCAGAGAGTGTGCACGTGTGTCCAGGGGAAGATCTGCAGAACTGGAGGGAGACAGAGTGTGCAGGTGTGCCCCGGGGGAGCATGGAGTGGGCACGTGTGTCCAGGGGAAGATCTGTCCAAGGCAAAGAGGAAGGAGCAAACCCCAGCAACTGTGTCACTTTCTGTAACGGAGGCTCTGATGCTCCTGTCTGGGAAGAAAAGCTGCCTCAGTGGAGCCTTCTCCCAACATTAAACATTGGAAACAGAGGGGAGGGCCAGGCCCTGCACCTGCACCCTGGTGTGTCCACACACCGTGCAGTCTTGAGGGAGTGGCTCACCCTTTCTGGGCCTCACAATATAACCTCTCTCAAGATGATTCCCCTCTCAGTAAGTGAGGGTTATTATTATTAGCTCTTAGCAAAAATGAAACAAAGGAAGAACAATGGGACTTTCATGCTGGGAAAAGGACACTGAAGAAACAGCCAGGAGAAAGGATTGCAGAAGACAATGAAGCCCTCATGCTGGGGAAAAGGGTGGGAGGCAAGAGGTGGTGGCATCTGGTGTAGTTAATCCACCTCCCTCCCTGTCACTAATAAACATGTGCAAAAGGCCAGGCGCGGTGGCTCACGCCTGTAATCCCAGCTACTCGGGAGGCCAAGGCGGGAGGATTGCCTGAGGTCAGGAGTTCGAGACCAGACTGACCAACATGGTGAAACCCCCGTCTCTACTAAAAATACAAAAATTAGCTGGGCATGGTACACCTGTAATCCCAGCTACTCGGGAGGCTGAGGCAGGAGAATCACTTGAACCCAGGAGGCAGAGGTTGCAGTGAGCTGATGTGGCACCATTGCACTCCAGCCTGGGCGACAGAGCGAGACTCCGTCTCAAAAAACAAACAAACAAAAAATGTGCAAAACGCAGAAAACTCAGCACTCAGAGAAGGGTCACAATCTGGTGTTGGAGACGCCAGTTGGGGTGGCAGAAAGGCAGGGCCCTGCTGTGCCCCGACCGTATCCTGGGCCATCCTGGTGACGCCTTCCTTCTACCCCTGCCTGGACAGAAATGGAACTTTCAAGGGGAAAGAGCCTGAACTGGGGACCCAGCTGCCAGACGGAAACGGGGTCCAGGCCACCAGGAACCAGGGGTACCAGTGTGTGTGAGGTGTGCTGCAGAACAGAAGACACTTCCCAGGGTAACCGGCAGAGCAGTGGGGTCCGCACGGTCCGTGGACTCAGGTGACAGTCAGAGCAGTGGTGTCCGCACGGTCCATGGACTCAGGTGACAGGCAGAGCAGTGGGGTCCGCATAGTCTGTGGACTCAGGTTACCGACAGGGTCCAAGATCCAAGAACTCCGCCCTCCAACTACAGACAAATGCCCGGGAGGGAGAATCCAGGCCTCGCTGACTGTTTCAGAGCAAAGGGAACACCTGGGCACAGCTGCCTGAGCAAGGACAAGATGCATCTGACTGCCCCGGCCAGCACAGGGCATGTCCATCCACAGAAGACAGAGTCTGACCCGGGGCATACACGAGAGACAGGCGGGCCAACGGTGCAGACGCAGACCCACAAGCGGGCTCCGGGCTGGGACAACGGTGGCCGTGCAATGCGGGGTGGGGGTGGGGGGCATCCAGCTGAAAAAAGTGCATCTTGATCCCTGCCTCAGGCCTCACCCCAGCTGGAGGCAGCCATTCATGTCAAAGGTAAAACGATGCTTGCAGAGAACATTTTTTTTATCTGGGAGCAGCAAAGATTTGTTAAACAGGACTCAAAGTCCTAACCACAAAACACTGATAATTTGGATTATGTTAAAATTATGAGCTTCTGTTCATCCAAAAATACTATTAAAGGAGTGGAAAGGTAACGTGCAGATGAGAGCAGCTATCCAGGATCACACAGCCGACAAAGGACTCACAGCCAGAATCTATATTTTAAACACCCCTAGCGATCATTGAAAGAAATTCAACCTAAATGAAAAAACAGACATGAGACTTGGGCATTTTTCTTTGTTCTCTTTCTTTTTTTGGAGACAGAGTCTCACTCTGTTGCCCAGGCTGGTGTGCAGTGGTGTGATCTCAGCTCACTGCAACCTCTGCCTCCCGGGTTCAAGTGCTTCTCCTGCCTCAGTCTCCTGAGTAGCTGGGACTACAGGTACCTGCCACCACACCTGACTAATTTTTTTTGTATTTTTAGTAGAGACAGGGTTTCACCAAGTTAGCCAGGCTGGTCTCGAACTCCTGACCTCTGGTGATCCACCCGCCTCGGCCTCTGAAAGTGCTGGAATTGCAGGTGTGAGCCACCAGACCCGGCCGACTTGGGCATTTTTCAAAAGAGGAATTTCGCATAGATGTATGAAAAGGTGCTCAATTAGTCATCAGAGAAATGCAAAGGCAAACTACACACCACAGAAGGTCAGAGACAGCCCCGTGCTGGGAGGGAAGGTGACACAGCTGGGGCCTCTGGCTTCGCTGGTGGGAGCACAAAGGGAAAAGTGCTTTGGGAGAATCTGCTACAGGGAAATCTGTGCAGACATTTGCGTGCCTGATACCCAGCGATTCACACCCATAGGTAACTTTCAACAGAAATGCAAAGGATGTGTTCCAGGAATGTTCATGGCAGAACAAGCCATAATAGTCAGAAACCTGACACCACCCAAATGCCCGTCACCCACAGGATGGAGAATAAATCATGGTACAGTCACAAAAGGGATGTCACACACCATGAGAATTAACACCCCACAGCCTCACACAACATGGGAGAGTCTCATTCACATAACAAGGGCGAGACACAGTCACAAAAGTGCACATAGGCCAGGCGCGGTGGCTCACGCCTGTAATTCCAGCACTTTGGGAGGCTGAGGCAGGCAGATCCCCTGAGGTCAGGAATTCCAGACCATCCTGGCTAACAAAGTGAAACCCCGTCTCTACTAAAAATACAAAAATTAGCCAGGCGTGGTGGTGCACACCTGTAGGCCCAGCTACTTGGGAGGCTGAGACAGGAGAATCGCTGGAACCTGGGAGGCAGAGGTTGCAGTGAGCTGAGATCGCACCACTGCATTCCAGCCTGGGCAACAGAGCGAGACTCCAACTCAAAAAAAAAAAAAAAAGGAAAACTCCAAAACTAAGAGAAAATTAGGAGACGAAAATAATGTCAAACAGCTAGAACAGTTTACTGAAATCAAAATTACCAACAAATAGGAAAGGCATAAGATAATCAGAAAAATTCAGGCTGCGCACTGTAGCTCACACCTGTAATCCCAGCACTTTGGGAGGCTGAGCTGGACAGATCACCTGAGGTTAGGAGTTCGAGACCACCCTGGCCAACATGGCGAAACCCCATCTCTACTTTTTTTTGAGACGGAGTTTCACTCTGTCACCCAGCCTGGAGTGCAGTGGCGCGATCTCGGCTCACTGCAAGCTCCGCCTCCCGGGTTCACGCCATTCTCCTGCCTCAGCCTCCCGAGTAGCTGGGACTACAGGCACCCACCACTGCGCCCGGCTAATTTTTTGTGTGTGTTTTTAGTAGAGACAGGGTTTCACCATGTTAGCCAGGATGGTCTCAATCTCCTGACCTCGTGATCAGCCCGCCTCGGCCTCTCAAAGTGCTGGGATTACAGGCGTGAGCCACTGTGCCCGGCCGAAACCCCATCTCTACTAAAAATACAAAAACAAATTAGCCCAGCGTGGTGGCGGCACCTGTAATCCCAGCTACCTGTGAGGTTGAAGCAGGAGAATCACTTGAACCTGGGAGGTGGAGGTTGCAGTGAGCTGAGATCACACTACTGCACTCCAGCCTGGGCAATAGATTGAGACTCCGTCTAAGAACACACACACACACACACACACACACACACACACACACATCTGGAAACTCAAAGAGTACATGCATACTAAAAGTTTAACACAAAACATTCAACTCTGAGACATGGTCTGGTTAAGCAGAAGAACTAAGAGACAAAAAGAAAGAATTCCTCAGAATTCCTCAGAAATTCATGAAGGGAAGGACAAGCCTCCACATGGGGAAAAATCAGCCGACCTCAGGCTTCCCCGCAACACATGTGAGCCAGGGGATGGTGGAATGACAGCTGCAAAGTGTTGGGGAAGAAAATAAATCTAAGAGTATTATACCCAGCCAAGATATCTCTATATTGTTCAAAGATAAAGACCACGGGCAGACATTCTCAGACACAAAAAAACACTCAGGAAATACTCGAGTCCTTCTGAAAAAACAACTGATAATGAAATCTAGCTGATTAAGAGGGAACGCACAGTGAACAGAGAAATGGTGAAAGGACTTTGGTGAGCACTGACTGTATTTACATGTTGAATTGATACTAAATTCTTGCGGGCACTACAGCCACAATACAGAAGCAACGGCTATAAACCTGGACAACATAAAAATAACAGCCTGGGCTACAAAACTCAGGAGGAATTGGGTGGAGGGAAATGGAGTATGGAGTTACGAATGCCCTCATCTTTTTTTCTTTTTTTCTTTTTTTTTCTTTTTTTTGAGACGGAGTCTCACTCTGTCGCTGGGCTGGAGTGTAATGGTGCGATCTCAGCTCACTTCACCCTCCACCTCCTGGGTTCCAGCGATTCTCCTGCCTCAGCCTCCCGAGTAGCTGGGATTACAGGCGCACGGCACCACGCCCAGCTAATTTTTGTATTTTTAGTAGAGATAGGGTTTCGCTATGTTGGCCAGGCTGGTCTCAAACTCCTGACCTCATGACCCGCCCACCTCGGCCTCCCCAAGTGCTGGGATTACAGCCGTGAGCCACCGCGCCCGGCTGCCCTCACCTTTCAATAACAAGCACCTATACTGTTTCTCAGTGAAATGTGTCATTAAAAAAGAAAAAAACATGGCCAGGTGCTGTGGCTCAGGCCTATAATCTCAGCATTTGGGGAGGCCAAGACAGGTGGATGGCTTGAACCCAGGAGGGTCAAGGCTGTAGTGATCTGCAATCACACCACTGCACTCCAGCCTGGGCGGCAAAGAAGACCCTGTCTCTGAAAAAATCAAAAACAAAACATAATGATCTCAACTTCTTACTATTTTTCAGAATATTTTTTCTTAACTCCAAAACAAATATTTGGTAAATCAAAAACCTGCAAGGGTACACCCGTGATATCAGTTTTTTCTACAGCAGCTCAGGCCAAGTAGACAACAAAGCTCTTGATGGGATTTTTTTTTTTTTTTTTTTTTTTAAGACAGAGTTTCGCTCTCGTTGCCCAGGCTGGAGTACAATGGTGCGATCTCGGCTCACTGCAACCTCCGCCTCCCGGGTTCAAGCAATTCTCCTGCCTCAGCCTCCCGAGTAGCTGGGATTACAGGCATGTGACACCATGCTTGGCTAATTTTGTATTTATAATAGAGACAGGGTTTCTCCATGTTGATGAGGCTGGTCTCCAACCCCTGACCTCAGGTGATCCGCCCACCTTGGCCTCCCAAAGCTGGGATTACAGGTGTGAGCCACCGCCCCCGGCCCGGTGGGAGGTGTATTTTTAGCCTAAATCCTCCCTCCGTGTCAAGGAAAAGCCTTTATTACAAAGCATTGGTCCATTGTTTTGGGTCGTCCTCAGTTCAGCATGTAGCAACCAAAAGTCATGCAGCAGAAGCATCCCTGAGCCTCCGTTCAAACCAACCAGAAGGAAGTTTCACAAACATTCTGTGCGTGGCCCTTCTCACACACGCCCCACGGCACTCACCTTCAATCAAACTCAACACTGTCAACCGTCTGCTCCCCCACAACGCACACAGCTCTTAAAGCGCCACATTCGTCTGGGCGTACACGTTGTTGGGTGCTTTTCCTGTAGTTCTGGCGGGGTTCATCCCTCACTGAGCCCAGACCCCGACGGCACCGTGCGGACAAAGCCTTGTCCTCCAGGCGCTCAGTCTCCAGGGCAGCACTGGCCCTCGGACTTTGCCACAGCGATATCCGAACTATCTAGAAATGCGACTAATGGAAGCTTTTTGTTTTCTTTCCTTCTAATTACAATTCCACAGCCACACGTGGCTCATGGCATCCTACTGGATACCACGGTCCTAGAGACCTGCCACCGAGCGGGGAGGGGGGTAGGACATGCGGGGGCAGCAGCGTCTGGGGACAGGTAGAGACGCAGGCTCCCCTCCTGCCCCACGGAGCACACTCTGCACCCACCGGCTGCCAGAGACTCCCCCGCGTGCTGCAGTTTAAGGAGGCCTCCGGGTGCTGGTCGTGAGCCCAAGCCCATCTCAGCTGCTCCCCCAAACTCTGCCCATTCCTCACCCCCTCCCCTAAGCTGAGGTGTGGCCAGGCACCTGAGTCCCATCCCACGCTCCACAGTCTCAGGCCACCCCCTCCAGCCGTGCCACAGTCCCTTGGTCCCCACGCCGCCTGCCTGGAGCTGCCCTTAGGGGATAGCCTGCACCCTCTACCGGGCAGCCTCAGATCCCGCTTCCTCCCACCCTCTCCCGCAAAGTTCGTCTCTGGCAGGCCCCTGGACCTGGGGCTTCCCAGACCCTTCCCAGGCCCCCAGAGCGGACAGGTCCTTCCCACCAAGACTCCCTCTCTACGCCCGGCTGCCCTCCTCCGCCCAAGACCCAGAGCGGGTCTCTGTTGGAAGTGTGGGTTCAGCCCCGAGGCGTGGCAGGAAGGTGGGCACAGGCGGGGCTCCTTCCACAGCCTCAGGGTCGGCCTCGTCCAAGCTGTTCCAGGGATGCGGGTGGGTGAAGGCCCTGCCTGCTCCTCACTCCCAGCCGAGGTGTTCGCCTCTGCGCGTTCCCCCTTCTCCTGGGCTCCTGCCCCCGCCTTTCTTTCCCCGGAGCCGTCCACCCCCTCGCCGGGCGCCGGCTTTCAAGCCTCAAACTTGGGGGATCCCGGGGCTGCCCGCCTGGGAGCTCTGGGCGCTCCGGCCTCCCCTCGCCCTGGAACCCCCTCTCCGACCGCTGTCGTGGGGGGTCCCCTCTTCCGCACGCGAGTCACCTGCGCTCCTTCCTCTCCCCCAGACACGCGGGACCCCTGGCCTCGGGACCGGACCCTGGTCTCCCCTCCCCTCCGACCCAGGCGCAGACCCAGCACCTTGGCGCCTGCTCGCCGCGCTCCGCCCCAGGCACCCCGGAGCTCGCGTCCCCTCCCGCCCCTCCTGACCCCGCGGCCGAAAGCGCACGTGCGGACTCGAGTCCTCCCCGGGTCCCCACAGCGGCGGCCCCAGGTCGGGAGGAGCCCAGCGCCCGGCCCAGCCGCGGGCTCCCGCTGCGCGCAGACTGCGGAGAAGGATGGACACTGCGCCGCGGGGGCCTCGAGCGGAACCGGGGGTGCAACAGGGACGCCGCCGCACGAGGGCCGGGGCCGGGCGGAGAAAGGCCCGCCCGCCAACCGCGCTCCTCCTCAGCCCCGCGCCCCCGGACCCGGACTCCTACCCTCCCGGCCACGCGCCCCGGCCTCTTCTCGACCCCTGCCCGGTCTCGCGCCCCCGGACCTGGACCCCCTCCCCAGCCCCGCGCCCCTCCCCGGCCCCGCGCCCGCACCCCGGCGCGCCCTCCGCCCGGGCTCACCCGCCGGGTGGCCGTACGGGGACTCGGCCGCGCCGTCCTGCAGGCTCGCCAGGATCTCGCCCTTGCCCACGTCGCTGTCGCCCACCAGCAGGAACTTGAGCAGAAAGTCGTAGGCCCGGACCGGGCTGCCCAGGGCGCTCATCGTGCCGGCCCGGCGCCCCCACCCATGCCCGGCCTGCGGGGCTGAGCGCAGAGGCGGTGGCCCGGCCCCCAGAGACGCCGCGCGGGCCCCGAATCCTTGCTCTCCGCCGGCCCCGCCCCGCCGCCCAGCGCTGACAGCGCGCAGCCCCGCCCGGCCCCGCCATTGGTGGACCGCAGTTGCTAGGGCAGCTGCGCGCTTTCATTGGCGTGGTTGTCCGTCCATCTTACTCTCGTCACCGCCTTCGGGCTAACGCCCCCCCGCCCCTCCTGAAAGGACGCTGTCGCCGCAGCCAATGGTGGCCCGGAGACGGCGCAGGGGCGGAGCCAGAACAAGCAGGAGGCGGGGACTCTGCTCCCGCAGCCAATGGTGGGGCGGGGTGGGGGCGAACAGGGGGTGGGGCCGGGTGTTTACACTCTCGCGTGCGCCCGTGAGCGCCACGAACTCGCTCCCACGGTCGTCGGGTCTGCACGCCCCGAGTCGGGCGGGGCGAAGGGCGAGGGGCGGCGCAGGGTCCCAGCGTGGGGCCTCCCCACCTGCCCACCAGGGAGACCTCGAGTGCCGGGGCGGGTGGGACTCGGGGTCGGTCCAGTTCGCGGACGCGGCCGGAAGGCCCCCGCAGGCCGCCTCGCCGCAGGAGTCCCTGTCGCCGTAGAATCCAGGCTCGCCGTCTCTCCCCACGGTTCATCCAGGGCCTCTTCCTTGCCCCATTTACGCGGCGTGCCTGAATGCCTGTGTGTGCACATGCGCCTGTGTACGTGTGCATGTGTTCGTGTGTGTGCGTGTCTGCGTGTGCATGTGTGCCTCTGCAGGTGTCTGCACAGGTATGTGTCTGCGTGTGCATGTGTCCCTCTGCAGGTGTCTGCACATGTATGTGCGTGTGTATGTGTGCCTTTGCAGATGTCTGCGTGTGCATATGTCCCTCTTGCAGATGCCTGCACGTCTGTGTGTCTGCGTGTGCATGTGTGCCTCTGCAGGTGTCTGCACATCTATGTGTCTGCGTGTGCATGTGTCCCTCTGCAGACGCCTGCACATCTGTGTGTCTGCGTGTGCATGTGTGCCTTTGCAGGCATCTTTGCATGTGTGTGTCTGCGTGTGCTGCTTCTGTCTATGCATGTGCTCCTATATGTGCGTGCACTTGCTTGTTTGTGCATCCATGCATGTGTTTGCGTGCGTGCTGGAGGAGAGCATTGGGTGGGACCCTCCAGCCTTTCGGCTTCTCCTCTGCTCTAGAGAGCAAGGGGTGCCAGGCCGAGGCCCGCCCTTCGCTCTGAGGGTCTCACCAGGTGCACATTGGTTTATTTGGTGCAGAATTCAGGCAGCGGGCAAAGGGCCAGCTCCGTCCAAGAAGAAGGATAATGCCCCCATTACTTCATCCCCTCCACCCTGCGTTGTGTAGGGAACTGCTCTAGACCCCATTGGAAGTTTTTTTGCGGGGGAGGAACAGAAGAGAGAGCGGAAGAAGAATTACAAAAGAGACTGAAGTCAAGATTATTATATTTGTCATTTGCATTCATTTGGACCTAGAAAATGTTTACTTTGGAATGCCAATTTAGTTTGCAACACCTGTTGTTCATTGGTTAATTAGTTGCTTTAGTTACTAATGCAGCCACCTTTTTTTTTTTTTTTTTTTTTTGAGACAGAGTCTTGCTCTGTTGCCCAGGCTGGAGTGCAGTGGCGTAATCTTGGCTCACTGCAACTTCCACCTCCTGGGTTCAAGCCTCCCAAGTAGCTAGGAGCTAGGATTACAGGCATGTGCCACCACACCCAGCTAATTTTTGCATTTTTAGTAGAGATGAGATTTCGCCATGTTGGCCAGGCTGATCTTTAACTCCTGACCTCAAGTGATCCTCCCACCTCGGCCTCCCAAAATGCTGGGTTTACAGCACTATTTGTTTTAAAGGAAGGTCAGAGGAAGAAAAGATGATGGAAGGTGGACGCTAGAAAACTATGAGAAAGATGGCATTTAGTCCCCATCCCCATCACTCTGCCAAAAAGAATTCAGGGGAGTTTCCTTCCCATCCCTAACCCTCAGTCTCCATGTTCCAATCAGCTGTGGGTCACATGGCTATTACCTAGTGAGGAAAGGGTACCTTCTTCTGCTCGCTCCCCACCTACACATCCAGACTCACTGTACAATAGGGGTCAGGAGGCCCCCAGCCCACCCTCGGGGTCACACCCAGCTGTCCAGCAGTGTTCACAGTGGGGCATGGAGAGGGGTGGCCAGACCACTTCCTGCAGAGGACAAATGACGGGGGAGCCCCTGCCTGCTCTTCTCCTGCCCCACAGAAGGTCCTCACCACCTCCTAGTTGTCACCTCCAAGCTGGCCTTGGCTGAGCTGCAACATGGCCACTCCCACCTGGAGGTCCAGGTAAAATAACCATGTCAGAAGAGGGCTGTGTTCAGATACGGCGTCCATCTTCTTGCCCCAAACATTGCTTTCACTAAACGGAGATATTTATTTCTAAAGCCAAAGCAGAAGGGTTCCTCCTACCAGGGCCCCAGCTTCCTGAGGGACAGTCCTGTGGTGGGATACCTCTCCCTCCTCCCCAGTTTCAGTACATGTGTAAAGTCCAGGCAGAGGGTGGAGGTGTCTGGACAGCACTAGCCCACCTTCTGCCCAACTCAGAGCCGGGTTTCCAGACCTGTCCATCTCAGATCATCGGGACACTCCTCCCTGTGGCCATGCTGAAATCTCCTTGAACATCCACCTGCCCATGACCTGGGGCTGCTCTGGAGACTAGGCCTCAGTGGGCAGAAGGAATGAAAGGAACATTTACTGATGCTTCTCCACGGGTAAAATGTCATTTCATCAGAAGATTTATGTCATTTCATCAGAAGATTTACCACCGGGCGTGGTGGCTCATGCCTATAAACCCAGCACTTTGGGAGGCCAAGGTGGGTGGATCACTTGAGGTCAGGAGTTCGAGACCAGCCTGGCCAACGTAGCAAAACCCCATCTCTACTAAAAATACAAAAATTAGCTGAGCATGGTGGCGCTAGCCTGTAGTCCCAGCTACTCGGGAGGCTGAGGCAGGAGAATCGCTTGAACCCAGGAGGCAGAGGTTGTAGTGAGCCGCTGTCACACCACTGCACTCCAGCCTGGGCAACAGAGTGAGATGCCATCTTAAAAAAAAAAAAAAAAAGGCCGGGTG